>NC_041389.1:545008851-545138487 GCF_002162155.2 Triticum dicoccoides
GGTTCTAATGGAGGGGTGGTGGAGGGGCAAAGAAGAGGGGGAGGGAGGGCTCTAATGGAAGGGTGGTGGTCGGGGAGCATTGAAAGGAACAAGCAAGGTGCAAGGAAAGGGGGAGAAAGGAAGGGGGAAGAAGAGAGGGGAGGAAGAAGAGGAAAGGTGGTAGGTGCCTGGCGGGCATAGCAGTAGCGCGGGTCACCCATACGCGCTACTGCTATGGCAGCTTGCAAAATATCTACAGCTAGGGTTGCACTACTTATAGCGCTGGCCAGAAACACAAGCTACTGGTAAAATGTTATACATAGAAAAATTAGCAGTAGCGCGCTTAGTAAAACAGGCGCTATAGATACTATACTAGCAGTAGCGCAGGTTGGAGGACAGGCGCTGCTGCTATTTTTTGACCAGGGGGTGTGGTGTGTTACACTTAGTAGTAGCATGGGCCCAGGTAACAAGCACTGCTGCTAACATATACCGATAGCGCAGTTTGTAGCCAGCGCTACTACTAACTACTAGTAGCGTTGGGTTGCAAACAAACGCTACTGGTAAACTTCTATCTATAGGCATTTTCCTAGTAGTGTGAGGTAAGCAACATAATTATAAAAAGAATGTCACCGTATAGACAGTAGCCCCTGATACTCTATCCGGTGTTCGGAAAGAAAAGCCAAACAGAGGATCAAATAATTTTTGCAGGAGACTAACCTAACATGTCTATGTGAACAAACTGGCGTCGCTACTGGCTGCCACCTCTCATACTGCTGAAGTCTCTGGACTGAAGCAGAGTCTGGAGCGGACCGAGGAGGAGCTCGGCCGCATGAAAAAGCAGCTGGAAGATAGTCAAGGTATGCAATAACCTTGTATATATTCAAGAAGGATGAATGTTTTGTGCTGACTAAAGTGACATCTAATTTGTTAGGAGCGGCGACCGAGGTGGAGATCCTCAAGAAGGCGCTGGCCGAGGCCGAGGAGAAAGCGACCAAGGAAAAGGCCGCCCTTGAAAAGCACGAGGCCAGGGTCATTGAGGTCCAGCAGGAGCTCCAGGACGCCATCAAGAAGTGCTAGTCCTTGGAGCGCAACCTTACGGATCAATAGTCTGAGCTCACCAAGGCCCGTCAAAACGTGCATGATGCCTGGGTTGAAACCCAAGGCGCCCTCCAGGAGATCTAGGAGGCCAGAAAAATTGCAGCGGGTAAGGTCTTTATTATGCAGAGCAAATATGTGAAGAAAAGGTTCATATTACTGACCCGGATTTGGAGTTCTCCAGGGGCATTTGCGGATCTGCCGCGCAACGTTTCCAACGCTGCAGAATTTTTCCGAGCCGAAGAGGAGAGCTCTACGGAGAAGCTATTTTGGTCGCAATACCTTGTGCCAGAATATCTGGTGTCGTTGAGCGATCAGCTAAAACAGCTGGTCGAACTGCACAAGGTAGCCGAACTAGCCATGAAGGATTTAATAATCCGGCTATGGCCTGCCGAAGCCAGCCCCAGCAGCTACTTCGGGCTCGTGAAGCGGCTCGTTAATGCCCGCCCTCGGCTGGATGCCATCAAGCGGTCAGTCTGCATCGAAGGCGCGCGAATGGCTTTCGCCCGAGTCAAGATGCATTGGGCGAAGATGGACGTCGCGAAGCTTATGACCGAGGGACCGCCCGCGAGCAAGGAGCACCGCACCACTGAGCTGTATTTTGACAATGTCATGGAGGGGTCTCGCATTGTTGCGGAGCAATGTGCAAAGGATGTTATGTTTCCCTGAATACATTCATGTTATCCTGTCCTGTATTATGAAACAAGATCGTTATGTAATATAATGCTTGTTATTTAAAATTTTACCTCCCGCGCGGCCGTATTGTTAAATTTGAGAGTTGGCCAATCGTCGGCTTCCGCCCCCATGTAGATAGTACGGGGGTGTTTGGGGTAAATCTAAGCACTCTTTACTCCAAAGTTTGGTCCTTAAAGGAGGTGTTTAGCGCAACGAACAAGGCAATGGGACTATGTGGCTTTATCACCCTCACTTAGCCATAGGAGTTTGACAATGGAAATTTAGGTGCAGCCCCTAGTGTTTGGAAGTCCGAACTTGGGATGCTGTTAACACCTAATCGGATAAAAATCGATTCATCGCATAATGCGGAAAAATCGCAAAAGATTTGAGAACCTCTCGAACAGCTGACCGGCTCACGCCGCATCATGACAGTCAGTTTTCAACTTTCTCTACTGAGGTCTCATCCAGATGAACTAGGACACAATTGCAATAGTTATCCCTTTACTACCCTAGCCGATATAGCGGAACATAAGGTAGTAAGCACAGGAGCCGGGCAACCCAACTATTGACCAAAGACATGATTCGGAGCCGATGCATATAATGCTATAAGTTCGGGGTGCCGAACTATACTGCGAAATAGTGTTCGGACTTTGTTGCCGTATTGGGGCATAATGAAGCCCCTGGCGAATTAAGGCGTACCAGAGTGTATGAGTGCAATTGATAAGAATATCAAGAAGGAAAAAGAAAAAAAATGAAGTAATATGTTAATGCCGTAGAAATTGGGCCGCAACTATTTTTCATTATAGTTTGATTAATACATCAAAGCGTATTTATACAAGTAGTGCGATAACCAACAAGGCTATTTAACATGCCGCCACCAAGGGAGAGCTGCATGCGGGTCCTCAAAAATAGGTATAACGATTGTTTAAAGAGACCACCTGGAATTTCCCTTATATGTCAATGCTTCTTGCCGTGTTGGTGTATCCGTCCCTCTATAGGTCAGTCGATCAGGTCACCAGGAATTATCTGGGAAAGAAAAGAGACCTGAAAGAAAAAAGAAAAAGTAAAAGTATGCGGGTACGGGAGCGGTTGAGCCGTACTATGGACCACGATCTAGCTGTGCCTCCGTCTATGCCCATGGTATTTTAAGTGCATAGTTATGTACGCGCGGTACGAATGTCGCCGCTTGGTCGGGGCTGGGACAGAGGCTGAATTGCTTGTCAAGCTCTTGACGAGTTGCATTGTCCTGCTGCAGGGTAGTTCGTACTTGTTTGACAGTGTCCGGGAGCTTGGCCGCCGAATTGATGTTCTGCCTAAAAAGGCCACTCTGTACTTCTCCTGCGAGGGCAGCGGTGTGCTCCTCAGTATGGAGGGAGCATTCTGTGTCTCCATTGACTGTTATGACACCGCATGGTCCAGGCATCTTGAGCTTGAGATAGGCATAGTGCGGCACCTCATTGAATCGAGCGAATGCGGTTCGTCCGAGCAGTGCGTGATAGCCACTGCAGAAGGGGACGATATTGAAGATCAATTCTTTGCTTCAGAAATTGTCCAGGGATCCGAAGACCACTTCCAGTGTGATTGAGCCCGTACAGCAGGCCTCTACACCTGGTATGACACCTTTAAAGGTGGTTTTGGTGGGCTTGATCCTTGAGGGATCGATACCAATTTTGCGCACTATATCCTGATAGAGCAGGTTCAGGCTGCTGCCACCGTCCATGAGGACTCGCGTAAGGTGGAATCCATCAATGATTGGGTCGAGGACCAGTGCGGCTGAACCGCCATGATGGATACTGGTCAGATGATCCCTGCGATCGAAGGTGATTGGGCAGGATGACCATGGGTTGAACTTTGGGGCGACTAGATCTATCGCGTAGACGTCCCTGAGCGCTCGCTTGCGCTCCCTCTTGGGGATATGGGTAGCGTATATCATGTTCACCATTTTAACTTGGGGGGGGGATTCTTCTGTCCCCCTGTGTTCAGTGGCCTGGGCTCCTCGTCATCATCCTCGCTTTGGGACCCCTTCTCCTTGTTCTCGACATTTAACTTGCCGGCTTGTTTAAAAACCCAACACTCTCTATTGGTATGATTGGCTGGTTTATTAGGAGTTCCATGGATTTGACATGGACGATCGAGTATGCGTTGCAAACTGGATGGGCCCGGATTGTTTCTTTTGTATGGCTTCTTCCGCGGACCGGACTTAGAGCCACTGAATCCAGTGTTGACCGCCGTGTCTTCGGTGTTGTCACCGTTGTTTCGACACTTGTGTTTGTTGCGTCGGGGCTTGCCGTTGCTGTTTCTGGCTTCAGAAGCGCCAGGTTCACTTGTATTGTTATTGCTACGGGCTAGCCAGCTATCTTCGCCCACACAGAAGCGGGTCATGAGTGCCGTGAGGGCTGCCATGGACTTCTGCTTTTCTTGGCCGAGGTGTCGGGCGAGCCACTCGTCGCGGATGCTGTGCTTAAAGGCCGCTAGGGCTTTGGCATCCGGATAGTCGACAACCTGGTTCTTTTTAGTTAAGAACCTAGTCCAGAATTTCCTGGCTGACTCTCCGGGCTGTTGAACTATGTGACTTAAGTCATCGGCATCCGGAGGTCGGACATATATACCTTGGAAGTTGTCGAGAAAGGCATCCTCCAAGTCCTCCCAGCTGCCAATGGAGTTTTTGGGCAGGCGGTTCAACTAGTACCTAGCTGATCCCTTGAGTTTTAGCAGGAGGTATTTGATGGCGTGAAGATCATCACCACGGGCCACATGAATATGGAGGAGAAAATCCTCAATTCATACCGCGGGGTCCGTTGTCCCATCATATGATTCGATGTTCATGGGTTTAAACCCTTATGAGAAATCATGTTCCATTACTTCATTAGTGAAGCAGAGGGGGTGTGCGGTGCCTCTATATTGGGCCAGGTCGTGACGTAGCTCGGATGGAGTTCATCTACGGTCATCGGCTCAGTCGTGATTATGTTTGTCATGTTTGGCCGGGTGGCCATCATAGCGCATAGGGGCATGCCCCCGCAATCCATAGATTGATCTTGTCTATCCTGCTCTGTTTTCCAAGTCACGCCGCATGTCATGTGTGTATCTTTGAGCTGTTGTGTCTCTGTTTTTATGGCGAGGTAGTGCGGGCTGGTGTTCGGCTCGAGCTGCCGCTTTGTCCCGGCCACGTGGTGGTCGGTCAGCCGCATTGTGCGTTGGTAGGACAGGCTCCAATGCCTCGTCATCGAATTGGGGTAACAACTTGCGCTTCGGGTAACTTTTGGTTGGGTGCTTGAGGCCATATTCTTCGGCTGCTAGGACATCAGTCCATCTATCATTGAGCAGATCTTGATCAACTCGAAGCTGTTGCTGCTTCTTTTTCAGGCTCCTTGCAGTGGCTATTAACCGGCGCTTAAAGTGCTCATGTCCGACGGGCTCCTCATGCACGATAAAGTCTTCGTCGCCAAGGCTCACCTCATCCTCGGAGAGCGGAAGGTAGTTCTTGTCCTCTGAGTCTTCATTCATGGCCTGTTCGTCAGGGCTAACTCGCCCATCTTGCCATTCGTCCTATTCGGAGGTTGGCTCAACGGGATCTTCATTGTTTTCGGCATCGTCCAAAGTACTGTTTTCTCCTGTGACGGTATTGCTGTTTTTGCCACGGCGTGGCTTAGAGCAGCGCCGCTGACGCTGGCGCTTTGGCTGTATCTCAGGAGGCTTATCCTCGACTAGATTTTCATTGTCGCCATTGTTCTCTTTGGGTGTATCCACCATGTATACGTCATACGAGGAGGTGGCTTTCCAGCGCCCTATAAGCGGTGGTTTCTGTGCCTGCTCCTCTCCGGCATCGTCGTCCATACCGTTTATGTCTTCGGAGTTGTAATCGAGCATGTCGGTTAAGTCCTCGACAGTGGCTATGTAGTGGGTGGTGGGTGGGAAGCGAAATTCATCAGCTTCCAATTGAAGCCGGATATTGTTCGGGTGAGAGTCCCCTGACGAGGAGAGGATTTTTAGTGAGTTTAGCACATCGCCTAAAGGTGAGTGCCAAAAGATGTCTGCGGAGCTGAACTCGGTGATCGGCCTGATCAGGTTCGATGGGCGCGAAAGTACGCGGTTCGGAACTTATGGCCAGAGACGAATCCGAGGTTCCGTTATCACAGGCCCCTCTCAAGGTTAGATCTGTGTGTGGCTCTACCGCCGCTGAGTCTGCGGCTTCCGTGGCGGGGTTGAGCATCCCGTCCTTGGATGGCGCAATCTGCTCCGGATCTAGGGCGAGAGCGGTTATAGGTGCTATCTCCTGAGCACGGTCCGATGACAGATTTAGGTCATGTTCATCGTGGTGACAGGGAGCAACAGTCATGGGCTCGAATCTGTCTAAGATCAAGTCTCCACGGATATCGGCCACGTAATTCAAGCTTCCAAATCTGACCTGATGGCCAGGGGCGTAGCTTTCGATCTTCTCTAGATGGCCAAGCGAGTTGGCCCATAGTGCGAAGCCGCCAAATACGAAGATCTGTCTGGGGAGGAAAACCTCCCCCTGGACTGCATTGTTGTAGATGATTGACGGAGCCATCAAATCTTTTTGTGACGATGCAGTGGAACTCTCAATGAAAGCACCAATGTCGGTGTCAAAACTAGCGGATCTCGGGTAGGGGGTCCCGAAGTATGCGTCTAAGGTCGACAGTAACAGGAGACATGGGACACGATGTTTACCCAGATTCGGGCCCTCTCTATGGAGGTAATACCCTACTTCCTGCTTGATTAATCTTGATAAATATGAGTATTACAAGAGATGATCTACCACGAGATCGTAATGGCTAAAACCCTAGAAGTCTAGCCTATGTGATTATGATTGCCTCTATGGACTAAACCCCCCGGTTTATATAAACACCGGAGGGGACTAGGGTTATACAAAGTCGGTTACAGAGAAAGGAATCTACATATCTGAATCACCAAGCTTGCCATCCATGCAAAGGAGAGTCCCATCCGGACACGGGAAGAAGTCTTATGTCTTGTATCTTCACAGCCCAACAGTCCGGCCCATGTTAATAGTCCGACCGTCCGAGGACCCCTTAATCTAGGACTCCCTCAATAGCCCCTAAACCAGGCTTCAATGACGAGGTGTCTGGCGCGCAGATTGTCTTCGGCATTGCAAGGCGGGTTCCTTCTCCCAATACTCCAAAATAGTCTTTGAACACAAGAATCGTGTCCGGCTCTTCAAAACAAGTTCCACACACAACCGTAGAGAGTATAATATTCCATGAGTCCAATCCACTAACAACTTTTCATAGCGTGACATACCCGCCGATGAGATCGGAAAGTTGCCTCCACCAGCTGCTGTGGAGGCCACCCCGACGCCCACTCCAGCGACGACTCTCGTGGTCTCGCTCGCTCGCAGGCATTCGCGATGAGCGGACTATGCTCTTGCCGGTGATGATTCACGGCGAGCGCCTGGTGGCCCTCCTGGATACGGGCTCCATGCATAACTTCCTGCCTGGTGGCCCTCCTGGATAGCACTTCAGCCGACGGGTGGGGAGCAACTCAGGGTCACTGTGGCTAACGGCGACCGCCTTCGGTGCCATGGGCTGGCGCGGAACATGCCCATCACCATTGGCGACGAGCACTTCACCTTCACGTGCGCCGGCATCGACTTGGGCTGCTTCGACTTCATCCTCGGTGTCAATTTCTTATGGACCCTCGGTCTCATCCTCTGGGACTTCGATGCCTTGACGATGACCTTCTGGTGCCTGGGTTGCCGCGTTCGGTGGGAGGGCACGGGTGGCGCCTCACCAGCGACACAGTAGCAGCAACTGGTCACGACTGTTGTCAAGCCCGAGCACCCACTGTTGGGTCACCTAATTGCAGCAGCACATCGACCTCTTCGACGAGCCTTAGGGCCTTCCGCCAGCCCGGGTGTATGATCACCGCATTCATCTCCTGCTAGGCACAACGCCGGTTGCAGTGCGCCCCTACCGCTATCCCCAGCTACAAAAGGACGAGCTGGAGCGGCATTGCATGCTCATGCTTCCCTTGGGCATCATCCAGATCTCCACTTCGCCGTTTTCGACGCCGGTTCCTCCTTGTCGCAAGTCGGACGGCACGTGGTGCTTCTGCATCGACTACCGCGCCCTTAACGCCCAGACGCTCAAGGACAAGTTTCCTATTCCAGTTGTTGATGATCTCTTGGAGGAGCTACACGGGGCACACTTCTTCACCAAGCTCGACCTCCGTTCGGGCTACCAACAGGTGCAGATGCACCCGGACGATGTCACCAAGACGGCGTTTCGGACTCATCACGGCCACTTCGAGTTCTTGGTGATGCCTGTTGGTATCTCCAATGCCCCGGCGACCTTCCAGGACTTGATGAATGACGTCCTCCGCCCTACTTGCGTCGGTTTGATGACATTCTTATCTACACCGCCTCGTGGGTGGAGCACCTTCAGCACGTCGCCATTGTTGGGTAATGTAGCATGCAATTTCAAAAAAAAATTCTATGCTCATGCAAGATCTATCTAGGAGATGCATAGCAACAAGAGGGGGAGAGTGTATCCATGTACCCTCATAGACCGAAAACGGAAGCGTTATTATAACGCGGTTGATGTAGTCGAACATCTTTGCGATCCAACCGATCTAGTACCGAACGTACGTCACCTCCGAGTTCAGCACACGTTCGGCTCAATGACGTCCCTCGAACTCTTGATCTAGCAGAGGGTCGAGGGAGAGTTTTGTTAGCACAATGGCATGGTGACGGTGATGGCGATGTGATCCGCGCAGGGCTTCGCCTAAGCACTATGATGCTATGACCGAAGGAGTAAACTATGGAGGGGGGCACCGCACACGGCTAAGAGAATAACTGTTGTTGGTGTCTGTTCTAGCGGTGCCCCCCCTCATATATATAGGTTGGAGGGGAGGAGAGGAAGCCAAGGGGCCTCCCAATTCGGCCTCCCCCATCCATATTCATCCGGAGGGGGAAGGAAGGAGGAGTGAGGAGAGAAGGAAGGGGGAGGCCAAATCCCTCCCCTTCCTTTCTCCCTTCTCCTCTTTCCTTCCCCCTTATTTTGGCCTACATGGGGCACACCAGCCCCCTAGGGGCTGGTATGTCCCCTTCTTGGCCCATTAGGTCCATGTAGTTGCCGGGGGGATGTCTGGAACCCCTTCTAGTGACCCGATACGTATCCGGTAACCCCAGAACACTTCCGGTGTCCGAATACTATCACCCTATATATGAATCTTTACCTCTCGACCATTTTGAGACTCCTCGTCATGTACGTGATCTCATCCGGGACCCCAACAACATTCAATCACCAAATCACATAACTCATATAATACAAAATCGTCACCAAACGTTAAGCGTGCAGACTCTACGGGTTCGAGAACTATGTAGATATGATCGAGACACATCTCCGATCGATAACCAACAGCGGAACCTGGATGCTCATATTGGTTCCTACATATTCTACGAAGATCTTTATCGGTCAAACTGTTATGACAACATACATTGTTCCCTTTGTCAACGGTATGTTACTTGCCCGAGATTCGATCGTCGGTATCCTCATACCTAGTTCAATCTCGTTAACGTCAAGTCTCTTTACTCATTTCATAATGCATCATCCTGCAACTAACTCATTAGTAACATTGCTTGCAAGGCTTATCATGATGTGCATTACCGAGAGGGCCCAGAGATACCTCTCCGATACTCGGAGTGACAAATCCTAATCTTGATCTATGCCAACCCAACAAACACCTTCGGATATATCTATAGAGCATCTTTATAATCACCCAGTTATGTTGTGACGTTTGATAGCACACAAGGCATTCCTCCTGTATCTGGGAGTTGCATAATCTCATATTCAAAGGAATATGTATATGACATGAAGAAAGCTATAGCAATAAAACTGAACGATCATTATGCTAAGCTAACAGATGGCTCTTGTCCATCACATCATTCTCCTAATGATGTGATCCTGTTCATCAAGTGACAACACACGTCTATGGTTAGGAAACTTAACCATCTTTGATTAACGAGCTAGTCTAGTAGAGGCTTACTAGGGACACGGTGTTTTGTCTATCCACACATGTATCAAGTTTCCGGTTAATACAATTCTAGCATGAATAATAAACATTTATCATGATATAAGGAAATACAAAATAACAACTTTATTATTGCCTCTAGGGAATATTTCCTTCAGCTACCACTTGCACTAGAGTCAATAATCTAGTTCACATCGCCATGTGATTTAACACCAATAGTTCACATCACCATGTGATTAACACCCATAGTTCACATCGCCATGTGACCAACACCCAAAGGGTTTACTAGAGTCAATAATCTAGTTCACATTTCCATGTGATTAACACCCAAAGAGTACTAAGGTGTGATCATGTTTTGCTTGTGAGAGAAGTTTAGTCAACGGGTCTGCCACATTCAGATCTGTATGTATTTTGCAAATTTCTATGTCTACAATGCTCTGCATGGAGCTACTCTAGCTAATTGCTCCCACTTTCAATATGTATCTAGATTGAGACTCAGAGTCATCCAGATTGGTGTTAAAGCTTGCATCGACGTAACTCTTTACGATGAACTCTTTATCACCTCCATAACCGAGAAATATTTCCTTAGTCCTCTAAGGATAATTTTGACTGCTGTCTAGTGATGCACTCCTGGATCACTATCGTACCCCCTTGCCAAACTCATGGCAAGGTACACAATAGGTCTGGTACACAGTATAACATACTTTATAGAACCTATGGCTTAGGCATAGGGAATGACTTTCATTCTCTTTCTATTTTCTACCATGGCCGGGTTTTGAGTCTTACTCAACTTCAAACCTTGTAACTCAGGGAAGAACTCCTTCTTTGACTGATCCATTTTGAACTACTTCAAAATCTTGTCAAGGTATGTACTCATTGAAAAAAAAATCTTATCAAGCATCTTGATCTATCTTTATAGATCTTGATGCCCAATATCTAAGTAGTTTCACCGAGATCTTTCATTGAAAAATTCTTATTCAAATATTCTTTTATGCTATCTAGAAATTTTATGTCATTTATAATCAACAATATGGCATCCACATATAATATTAGAAATGCTACAGAGCTCCAACTCACTTTCTTGTAAATACAGGCTTCACCATAAGTCTGTATAAAACCATATGCTTTGATCACCTTATCAATGCGTATATTTCAACTCGGAGATGCTTGCACTAGTCCATAGATGGATCGCTGGAGTTTGCGCATTTTGTTAGCACCTTTAGGATCGAAAAAACCTTTTGGTTGCATCATATACAACTCTTCTTTAAGAAATCCATTAAGGAATGCAGTTTTGACATGCATTTGCCAGATTTCATAAAATGTGGCAATTGCTAACATGATTCGGACAGACTTAAGCATCATTACGAGTGGGAAAATCTCATCGTAGTCAACACCTTGAACTTATCGAAAGCCTTTTGCGACAAGTCGAGTTTTGTAGATAGTAACACTACCATCATAGTCCGTCTTCCTCTTAAAGATCCATTTATTCTCAATGGCTTGCCGATCATTGGGCATGTCCACCAAAGTCCATACTTTTTTCTCATACATGGATCCTATCTCAGATTTCATGGCCTCAAGCCATTTATCGGAATCTGGGCTCATCATCGCTTCTTCATAGTTCGTAGGTTCGTCATGGTCTAGTAACATGACTTCCAGAACAGGATTACCATACCACTCAGGTGCGGAACATGCTCTGGTTGACCTACGATGTTCGGTAGTAACTTGATCTGAAGTTTCATGATCATTATCATTAGCTTCCTCTCTAGTTGGTGTAGGCATCACTGGAACTGGTTTCTGTGATGAGCTACTTTCCAATTCGAGAGAAGGTACAATTACCCCATCAAGTTCTACTTCCCTGCCACTCACTTCTTTCGAGAGAAACTCCTTCTCTAGAAAGGTTCCATTCTTAGCAACAAAGATCTTGCCTTCGGATCTGTGATAGAAGGTGTACCCAACAGTTTCTTTCGGGTATCCTATAAAGCGCACTTCTCCGATTTGGGTTCGAGCTCATCAGGCTGAAGCTTTTTCACATAAGCATCGCAACCCCAAACTTTAAGCAACGACATCTTAGGTTTTTTGCCAAACCATAGTTCATACGGTGTTGTCTCAATGGATTTAGATGGTGCCCTATTTAAAGTGAATGCAGCTGTCTCTAATGCATAACCCCAAAATGGTAGTGGTAAATTAGTAAGAGACATCATAGATCGCACCATATCTAATAAAGTACGGCTACGACGTTCGGACACACCATTACGCTGTGGTGTTCCAGGTGGCGTGAGTTGTGAAACTATTCCACATTGTTTTAAATGAAGGCCAAACTCGTAACTCAAATATTCGCCTCTGCGATCATATCATAGAAACTTTATTTTCTTGTTATGATGATTCTCCACTTCACTCTGAAATTCTTTGAACTTTTCAAATGTTTCAGACTTGCGTTTCATTAAGTAGATATATGAAGGAAATATGCCCTAGAGGCAATAATAAAGTTATTATTTATTTCCTTATTTCATGATAAATGTTTATTATTCATGCTAGAATTGTATTAACCGGAAACTTAGTACATGTGTGAATACATAGACAAAACATAAGTGTCCCTAGTATGCCTCTACTTGACTAGCTTGTTTATCAAAGATGGTTATGTTTCCTAACCATAGACATGTGTTGTCATTTGATGAACGGGATCACATCATTAGGAGAATGATGTGATGGACAAGACCCGTTCATTAGCTTAGCATTATGATCGTTACAGTTTCATTGCTACTACTTTCTTCATGATTAATACATGTTCCTCAAACTATGAGATTATGCAACTCCCGAATACCGGAGGAACACTTCGCGTGCTATCAAACGTCACAACATAAATGGGTGATTATAAAGATGCTCTATAGGTGTCTCCGAAGGTATTTGTTGGGTTGGCATAGATCGATATTAGGATTTGTCACTCCGTGTTTCGGAGAGGTATCTCTGGGCCTTCTCGGTAATGCACATCATGATCGTGTCCCATTATTCCGGGATTCTCATCAATACGGACGTGGGTAACCCAACCGCGCCATTAACCGCGGTGCTTGGGAGATAAGCGAGTTTTATTAGGCCAGTGGGGGGCTCGTAGTTTTAGCCGCCCATATAAGGGGATAAGAATCCGCCCTTTCCATTCACGCCTTCTTCCTCCTCTGCTTATCCGTCCCTGCGTGCTCGAGCTCCAGCGCCCAAGTCCGCACATCTCACCTCAACCTTCTCCAACCATGTCCGGAGCGGGAGGCAAGTGGATGGCCTCCTCCGTTACGGAGGGGCACATCAAGAGGCTGCGCAGCGCCGGATATTTGTCCAGCAATATCGCGCACCGGCTCCCCGACGAGGGGCATCTCATCCCCACCCCCGGGCCCCATGAGAGGGTGGTATTCCTTCCCCATTTCCTCCACGGACTGGGCTTCCCACTCCACCCCTTCGTCCGGGGGCTCATGTTCTACTATGGCCTAGATTTCCATGACCTGGCCCCGAATTTCATCCTCAACATCTCGGCGTTTATCGTCGTGTGCGAGGCCTTCCTCTGCCTCCATCCCCACTTCGGCTTGTGGCTCAAGACCTTTAATGTCAAGCCGAAGGTTGTGAAGGGCAGCCAAGCGGAGTGCGGAGGCGCCATGGTGGGCAAGATGCCGAACGTCACATGGCTCGAAGGCGCCTTCGTGGAAACCATCAAAGGGTGGCAATCGGGGTGGTTCTATATCATCGAGCCGCGTGACCCTGAATGGGCAGCGACCCCCGAATTCAGATCTGGCATCCCCACATGGCTCACCTCCTGGAAAGAGAAGGGCCTGACATGGGGCGATTCGGAAGAGCTGACCGGACTCCAAGCCTGCATCCAAAAGCTAGTGAACAAGAAGCTCAAGCTTGTCAACGTAGTCCAGGTCATGCTCATCCGCCGGATTCTCCCGTGCCAACAACGGGCTTTCAATTTGTGGGAGTTCGATCCGGCGCAGCACCAGACCTTGAACAGGCTCTTCGACACTACGTACAAAGAGGCCTGGAAGGTGCTGTTCAAGGGCGCCGAGGCCCCCGCATCCGCTACTAAAGATCGCGGATTCAGCTCGCAGCGTCCAGCTGACGAGGTAAGCCATGTTATCCTTTATGGGACACGTGCTTTTCATAGTTTGACTCTATGCGGGATCTAAACTCCCCCTCCTTTGACAGGGCTGGCTGAAGAAGGCCGGGTAGACTAACTGTTCGGCTCCTTTGCCAGAAGACCCAGCGGACGCCTGCTTAACGGGGCTGCTGGTTCCGGCACCTCACGTGGTGCCGGATAAGAAGGCCAAGAAGAAGGCCGCGGGAACTCGAAAGAGCTCCCGGCGCCAGGTGTTATCGGATTCATCATCCAATGACTCCGAGGCGGACTCCTCCCGCAAAGACGAGGAGGAGAAGAAACAAGCTTCTTCCCCAACGGGGGAAGGGAAGAAAAGGAAGGCCTCCCCAACTGGGGAGGCCGGAGGGTCCAAGAAGAGAAAGACCCTTCTGCCGGACTACGCCCCCGACGCCGAAGACGGCGAGGGGGAATGGCCATCCAGGGTCAAGCCCCTGGCAAAATCGTAAGTGTCAGGTTACCCGAACTACTTATGGCGTTCCTCTAGTATTTGATAGCTTCTCATGCCGAATTTTAATGATGCAGCCCGCCCAGAGCTCAGCTCAATGACTCGACGAGCGGCTCCTTGGGCTCGTCGGATGTGAATAGTACTTCACTTCCGACGGCCTCCTCCCCTCTCCATGCGGATGATGCCGAGGCGGAGTCCTAGGGGGGACTAAACCAGGAGGAGGTGGTTCTGGAGGCGCCGCAAGGCGACCTCCCGGACTCCAGGCCCAAAGGGGACAAAGCCCCGGTGGGATCCAAGTTCGGCCCGTGGCCGGACACTGCTTCGGAACAATCAATGGTTCCGGAGTCCAACAGGCGGCGCCTTCATAAAAAGGGCAAGCCTACGATGCTGGTGACCTCCGTCCATCCGGAGGCGCCGGACAATTTGCTGGAGGCGCTTAACGGCGCCTCCATCGACGAGGAACACCGCACTGTTATGAGTGCGGTGATTCAGAAGGTTCAGTCCGCCAAGAGCGGACTGACGGAAGCCTGCACAAGCCTGTTAACGGGCTTTGAGGTATGTGTTCAAAAACATATATAAAAAATGTTACCGCATAGACAGTAGCCCCTGATGCTTAGTTCGGTGTTCAGAAAGAAAAGCCGAACTGAGGATCTTAAAAGATATACGCAGGAGTCTAATAGAAATATGTCAATATGGGAATGCAGGCAGCGTTGCTGACCTCTGCCGCACTGACGACGAAGGTCAATGCCTTGAAGGAAAGCCTCGAGCAGTCCGAGAGCGAGCTTGGCCGTGCCAAGAAGCAGTTCGAGGATAAAGAGGGTACGTAGCACCTCTTGTAAATGTATATAGAAATACTTGGTTGCATAATAATAACAGGACCAACGTTAATGTTGCAGGAGCCACGAACGAGGTGGCGACCCTGAAAGAGGCTGTCTCCAAGGCCGAGAAGAGTGCGGCCTTGGAGCGCACCGAGCGAGAAAAGCAGGAGGCGTGGGTGGCGGAGGTGTGGCAAGAGCTCCAGGCTCTTGTGGAAAAACACGAGAGTTTGGAGCGTGACTCGAAGACTCGAGAGTCCGAGCTTGCCTTGGCTCTTGAGAGTGCCAAGACCACTAAGGCCGAAGCCCAAAAGGCCCTTCAGGAGATCGAGGCGATGAAGAAGATAGCGGCGGGTAAGGCATTCTTTATGCAAAGCAAAAATATAAAAGTTAATTATCTGCTACTTACCCGAATCCGGAGCTCTCCAGGAGCGTTCGCCGATCTGCCTCGTAGCGTGTCTGACGCTGCCGCATACTACCGAGCCGAAGAGGGGAGCTCAACGGAAAAAGTCTTCTGGTCTCAGTACGCTGAGGCCGAACATCCGATGCCCCTGAGCGACCAGCTGAAGCAGCTGGTCGAGCTCCACAAGGTGGCCGAACAGGCCATGAAGGGCCTCATAGCTCGGCTGTGGCCTGGAGAAGTCATGCCTGGGAGCTACTTCGGTCTGGTGCGGCGGCTGGTGGAAGCGTGTCCATGGATTGAGGTCATCAAGCGCTCCGCTTGTATTTAAGGTGCCCGTCGGGCCCTTGCCCGTGCTAAGGTGCACTGGGGCAAGCTAGACGCGAAGAAGCTGTTGACGGACGCGCCACCGCCAGGCAAGGAGTATCATACGCCCGAGATGTATTACAATGGCGTTTTGAAGGGTGCCTGCCGCATAGCGGATGAGTGCTCCAAAGATGTAATTTTTGAGTAAACTCGCATTTGTTATCCTGTACGCTGAAGCTTTGTTCATATGCGTTAAGCAACACTTGTTAATTTAAAATATTAGCTTCTGTGCGGCCGTTTATCAAATCTGAGAGATGCAAGTCGTCGGCTTCGACCCCCATGCCACGAGTGCTGGGGTGTTCGGGATAAACCTGAGCGCTCTTGTTCCCATTCTTGGGTCCATCTAGGGAGGCGTTCAGCACAGCGAACCAGGCCGTCAGACTTATAATGCTTTATCACTCTCACTTAGCCATAGAATTCTATAATTTTAAATTTCGGCGAAGCCCCTAGTATTCGGAAGACCGAGTTCGGGGCGCTATCCACGCCTAGGCCGGATAAGTCCGGTTCCTCGCTTGAAGCGGCATAAGTCTTTAAGGACTCGAAAAAACCTCGCGAACAGCGACCGGTCTCTCGCATTATCATGATAGTCAGTTTTAGCTTTCTCTACTGAGGTGTTAACCCAGCTCAACTGGGGCACAATCGCAGTAGTTCTCCCAGCGCTACCTTAGCCAACAATGCGGAACATAAGGTACCAAAACATGGGAGCCGGGCAAACCCAACTATTGACCAAAGACATGATTCGGAGCCGATGCATATAGTGCTATAAGTTCGGGGTGCCGCACTCGTGAGAGTGTTCGGTCTTCTCACACCATGTTATGGGGTGTTGTAAGCCCCTGGTGTATTATCCGTGCCAAAGTGTACGGTTGCATAGTGTCATGACTGAACATGTTTGCATATAAAAAATAGATAAGTACAATAATAGGTAAGAGCTATGTATTGTTTATTAAAAAAGGGCTGCTGCGAAAGCAGAACGATACAAAAAGTGCGGTAAGCAAGAGATGGGAGTATTTGACATATTCCCCTTCAGGGGCAAGCTGCAGGATTGTAAGAGAAACATGTATTAAACTCGTTATAGAGACCACCTTGACTTTTGACGTAGCTTGCTTCCTCCCTGGCTATTGCATCGTTGGTTCGGCGATAGTGTCACCGGACAGGCCTTCTGAATAGTTGGGTCCTAAAAGTGTGTGAAAAAAGGAAAACGGCGAAATAGGGAGCCCCCTAGTGCGGTTGAGCCGCATTCTGGGCGTGCTGTTGTTGTGCCCCTCCCCTTATGCCCATGGTATCTCTAAGGCGTAATTATGTACGCGTGGTACCAGCATTGCCGTTTGGCGGGGGCTGGGGTCGGGGCCGCACTGCTATGTTTGCTCGGAACATGCCATCCGGATTTGTTGTAGGTTACTTCGGGCTCGCTTGACATTGTCCGGGCATTTGGCGCCTGGATTGGAGAACTGCCTTGAGAGGCTACTCTATACTTCCGCCGCCAGGGCCGCCGTGTGCTCCTCCGTTCGGAGAGAGTGTTCTGTGTTTCCATTTACCGTGATGACTCCGCAAGGTCCTGACATCTTGAGCTTGAGATATGCGTAGTGCGGCACCGCATTGAATTTTGCAAATGCGGTTCGTCCGAGCAGGGCGTGATAGCCACTGCGGAATGGGACTATGTCGAAGATTAACTCCTCGCTCCGGAAGTTATCCGGTGATCCGAAGACCACCTCGAGTGTGACCGAGCCTGTACAGCTGGCTTCGACCCCTGGTATGACACCTTTGAAGGTTGTCTTTGTGGGTTTAATCCTTGAAGGATCGATGCCCATTTTTTGCACTGTGTCCTGTTAAAGCAGGTTCAGGCTACTGCCGCCGTCCATTAGGACTCTGGTAAGGTGAAATCCGTCGATAATTGGGTCTAGGACCAGTGCGGTGAATCCACCGTGACGGATGCTGGTGGGATGGTCCCGTTGATCGAAAGTGATCGGGCAGGAGGACCATGGGTTGAATTTTGGGGCGACTGGCTCCAGCGCATAGACGTCCTTGAGAGCACGCTTTCGCTCCCTTTTGGGGATGTGGGTTGCGTATATCATATTCACCGTCCGAACTTGCGGGGGAAATCCCTTCTGTCCTTTGTTGTACGGCGGCCGGGGCCCCTCCTCGTCATCGCTATGTAGCCCCTTGTCTTTGGTCTCGGCACTTATCTTGCCTGCCTGCTTGAACACCCAACAATCCCTGTTGGTGTGATTGACTGGCTGTTCGGGGGTGCCGTGTATCTGGCATGAGCGATCAAGTATCCGATCTAAGCTGGATGGGCCCTGAGGGTTTCGTTTGAATGGCTTCTTCCGCTAACCTGGTTTAGAGCCTCTGAATCCGGCATTGACTGCCGTATCTTCAGTATTGTCACCGTTAATGCAGCGCTTATTCTTGTTGCGGCGTGACCTGTCGTTGTTATCCTTGTTATCCGAATTGTCGGGGCTCTTGCTTATGTTATTGCTACGAGCCAGTCAGCTGTCTTCTCCCGCGCAGAAGCGGGTCATGAGTGTCATGAGGGATGCCATAGACTTCGGCTTTTCCTGTCCTAGGTGCCAGGCCAGCCATTCGTCTTGGATGTTGTGCCTGAAGGCTGCGAGGGCCTTGGCGTCCGGACAATCGACTATTTTGTTTTTCTTTGTCAGGAACCATGTCCAGAATTGTCTGGCCGGTTCCTCTGGTTGCTGGATTATGTGGCTTAGGTCATCGGCGTCTGGTGGTCGCACATACGTGCCCTGGAAGTTGTCAAGGAATGCGGATTCCAGGTCCTCCCAACAACTTATTGACTCTGCTAGCAGACTATTAAGCCAATGTCGAGCTGGTCCTTTGAGCTTGAGCGGGAGGTATTTGATGGCGTGTAGATCATCGCCACGGGCCATGTGGATGTGAAGGAGATAATCCTCGATCCATACCGCAGGATCTGTTGTGCCATCGTATGATTCGATGTTTACGGGTTTGAAACCCTCTGGGATTTGATGATCCATTACTTCATCTGTGAAGCATAGTGGGTGTGCGGCGCCCCTGTACTGAGCTATATCGCGACGCAGCTCGGACGAGCTTGGTCTGTTGTATTCGGCCGGGCCATACTTATTATGTCCGGCGTGACGGCTAGCGTCACGTGACGCGGGGCGCCCATGCGATCCGTAGATCGATCTTGTTTGCCTTGCCTTATTCTCCAAGATGTCTTGCAGGTCTGTTGCATCTCCCCGTACTCTAGTATGTTTTGAGCGGTGTCGGGGTGCGGTTTGGGTCGAGGGCCTGAAGGCCTCTCTATCGCGGCCACGGGGTGGCCGATCGGGTGCATCGTACGCTGGTGATGTAGGTTTAGTTGCTTCCTCCTCAAGTTGGGGAAGCAGCCTGCGCTTCGGGTAGCTCTTGGATGGGCGTTCTAGTTTATACTCTTCGGCCGCCAGGACTTCGGTCCATCTGTTGGCTAGCAAGTCTTGGTCAGCTCTAAGCTGCTGCTGTTTCTTCTTGAGGCTGCTTGCCGTTGCTATGAGTCTGCGTTTGAAACGCTCTTCCTTGACGGGATCCTCTGGCACGACGAATTCATCGTCGTTGAGGCTTGCCTCGTCTTCGGAGGGAGGCATGTAATTGTCGTCCTCATCCTCTTTGTCGGCCGCTCTCTCAAGAGGGCTGGCTCCTTCGTTCTCCTGCACTGAATCCCGCTGGAGGGGGTTGTCTTCGGCACTGTCCAGCGTATTGTTATCTCCGGTGCCGGAATCGCCGTTTTTGCTTTGGCGGGACTTAGAGCGGCGCCACTGACGTTGGCGCTTGGGTTGTTTCTTGGAGGGGTCATCCTCCGTTTTCTCCTCGCCATCCCCCGCTTTAGGGGTGTCTACCATGTATATGTCATATGACGAGGTGGCTTTCCAGTTCCCTATAGGCATTGGTTCTTGTTCGTCTCCTTCATCGGCATCCATGCCGTCGATGTCTTCGGAGTCGAAGTCGAGCATGTCAGTTAAATCGTCGACAGTGGCTACAAAGTGGGTGGTGGGTGGGCTACAAATTTCTTCGTCGTCCGCGTCCCAACCGTGTTGGCCGTAGTCCGGCCAAGGCTCTCCTGACAAAGAGAGAGACTTTAACAAATTCAGGATGTTGCCGAAAGGTGAGTGCTGAAAGACATCCGCGGCGGTGAACTCCATGACCGGAGACCAATCGGGCTTAACCGGGAGAGGTGCGGGATTTACGGAGTCCGGATCAGAGTCCGGCACCTCGGAGTCACGGGCCTTGCGAGGGACTACGCTGGTATCCGGCTCTATCGCCGTAGAGATTGCAGTTTCCAAGGTGGCGTCTAACCATCCGTCCTCGACTGGCGTAGTGGGCTCCGAGCTAATGGTCGGAGCGGACACCTGAGCGACGCTCTGGGCGTTGTCCGATGAGAGAGCTAAATCGTGCCCATCATGACAGTGCGGCGCGCCGGGTTGTGGCTCAAATCCGTCGAAGATCAAGTCCCCGCGGATGTCGGCCGTGTAGTTCAAGCTTCCAAACCTGACCTGATGGCCAGGGGCGTACCTCTCGATCTGCTCCAGATGGCCAAACGAGTCAGCCCGCAGTGCAAAGCCGCCGAATACGAAGATCTGTCTGAGGAGAAAAGTCTCATGCCGGACCGCGTCAAGGTTGACGAGTGAAGAAGCCATCGGGCCTAAAAGGCGACGACACAGAGGAACTCTCAATGAAAGCACCAATGTCGGTGTCAAAACCGGCGGATCTCGGGTAGGGGGTCCCGAACTGTGCGTCTAGGCGGATGGTAACAGGAGACAAGGGACACGATGTTTTTACCCAGGTTCAGGCCCTCTCGATGGAGGTAAAACCCTACTCCTGCTTGATTAATATTGATGATATGGGTAGTACAAGAGTAGATCTACCACGAGATCGGAGTGGCTAAACCCTAGAATCTAGCCTATGGTATGATTGTTTTTCGTCCTACGGACTAAAACTCTCCGGTTTATATAGACACCGGAGAGGGCTAGGGTTACACAGAGTCGGTTACAATGGGAGGAGATCTTCATATTGTATCGCCAAGCTTGCCTTCCACGCCAAGGAAAGTCCCATCCGGACACGGGACGGAGTCTTCAATCTTGTATCTTCATAGTCCGGGAGTCCGGCCAAAGGTCTTAGTCCGGCCATCCGGACACCCCCCTAATCCAGGACTCCCTCACCGATAAAGATATTCGTAGAATATGTAGGAGCCAATATGAGCATCCAGGTTCTGCTTGTGGTTATTGATCGGAGATGTGTCACGGTCATGTCTACATAGTTCTCGAACCCATAGGGTCCATACGCTTAACATTCGATGATGATTTGCATTACGACTTATGTGTTTTGATGACCGAAGTTTGTTCAGAGTCCCGGATGAGATCACGGATGTAACAAGGAGTCTTGAAATGCTCGAGACATAAAGATTGATATATTGGAAGGCTATATTCGGACATCGGAATGGTTCCGGAGAAGTTCGGGTATTTTCTAGAGTACCGGGAGGTTACCGGAAACCCCCCAGGGAGTTGATGGGCCTTAGTGGGAAGAAGAGGCAGCGGCCAAGAGGTGGCGCCCCTAAGCCCTGTCCAAATTGGACAAGGGGTTGGGGGCGCGGCCCCCTCTCCCTTCCTTTCCCCTTCTCCTTTAGGTGGAAACCTACTAGGACTTGGAGTCCTAGTAGGATTCCCCTTCTCCCGGTGCACCTAGCTTGGCCGGACAACCTTCCCCTCCCTCCTTTATATACAGGGGTAGGGGGCACCCTAGAACTCACAAGTTTATCTTAACCGTGTGCGGTGCCCCCCTCCACAGTTACACACCTCGATCATATCGCTGTAGTGCTTAGGTGAAGCCCTGCACTGGTAACATCATCATCACCGTCGCCACACCGCCGTGCTGACGGAACTCACCCTCGTCCTCAACTGGATCAAGAGCATGAGGGACGTTATCGAGCTGAACCTGTGCTGAGCGCGGAGGTGACATACGTTTGGTACTTGGATCTGTTGGATCGTGAAGAAGTTCGACTACATCAACCGCGTTACTAAACGCTTCCGCTTTCGGTCTACAAGGGTACGTGGACACACTCTCCCCTCTCGTTTCTATGCATCTCCTAGATAGATCTTGCGTGACCGTAGGATATTTTTTTTGAAATTACTGTGTTACCCAACAGTGGCATCCGAGCCAGGTCTATGCGTATATGTTATATGCACGAGTAGGACACAAAGGGTTGTGGGCGATAATAGTCATACTTCTTACCAGCAACGTCTTACTTTGATTCGGCGGTATTGTTGGATGAAGTGGCCCGGACCGACATTACATGACCGTGTTCATGAGACTGGTTCTAACGATGTGCTTCTCACATAGGTGGCTAGCGGGTGTCTGTTTCTCCAACTTTAGTTGAATCGAGTTTGACTACGCCCGGTCCTTCTTGAAGGTTAAAACAACACACTTGACGAAAAATCATTGTGGTTTTGATGCATAGGTAAGAACAGTTCTTGCTAGAAGCCCGTAGCAACCACGTAAAACTTGCAACAACAAAGTAGAGGATACCTAACTTGTTTTTGCAGGGCTTGCTGTGATGTGATATGGTCAAGACATGATGCGATATAATTTGTTGTATGAGATGATCATGTTTTGTAACAGAGTTATCCGCAACTGGCAGGAGCCATATGGTTGTCGCTTTATTGTATGCAATGCAATCGCCATGTTATTGTTTTATTTTATCACTAAGCAGTAGCGATAGTCGTAGAAGCAATAGTTGGCGAGATGACAACGATGCTACAATGGAGATCAAGGTGTCGCGTCGGTGATGATGGAGATCATGACGATGCTTCGGTGATGGAGATCATGAGCACAAGATGATGATGGCCATATCATGTCACATATTTTGATTTCATGTGATGTTTATCTTTTATGCATCTTATTTTTCTTAGTACGACAGTAGCATTATAAGATGATCCCTTACTAAATTTCAAGGTATAAGTGTTCTCCCTGAGTATGCACCGTTGCTACGGTTCGTCGTGCCGAGACACCATGTGATGATCGGGTGTGATATGCTCTACATTCACATACAACGTGTGCAAGCCAGTTTTGCACACGCAGAATACTCGGGTTAAACTTGACGAGCCTAGCATATGCAGATAAGGCCTCGGAACACTAAGACCGAAAGGTCGAACGTGAATCATATAGTAGATATGATCAACATAGTGATATTCACCATTGAAAGCTACTCCATCTCACGTGATGACCGGACATGGTTTAGTTGATTTGGAGCACGTGATCATTTAGATGACTAGAGGGATGTCTATCTAAGAGGGAGTTCTTAAGTAATATGATTAATTGAACTTTAATTTATCATGAACTTAGTCCTGATAGTTATTTTGCATGTCTATGTTATTTTAGATCAATGACTTGTGTTACCGTTCCTTTGAATTTTAATGCGTTCCTAGAGAAAGCTAAGTTGAAAGATGATGGCAGCAACTACACGGACTGGGTCCATAACTTGAGGATTATCCTCATTGCTGCATAGAAGAATTACGTCCTAGAAGCACCGCTAGGTGCTAGGCCTGCTGCAGCCGCTACTGATGACGTTAAGAACGTCTGACAGAGCAAAACTGACGACTACTCGATAGTTTAGTGTGCCATGCTTTACGGCTTAGAATCGAGACTTGAACGTCATGGAGCATATGAGATGTTCCAAGAGTTGAAGTTAATATTTCTAGCAAATGCCCGAGTTGAGAGATATGAAGTCTCCAACAAGTTCTATAGCTGCAAAATGGAGGAGGATAGTTCTGTCAGTGAAACATACTCAGAATGTTGAAATATACTCAGAATGTCTGGGTACCATAACCACTTGACTCAGCTGGGAGTTAATCTTCCTGATGATAGTGTCATTGACAGAGTTCTTCAATCACTGCCACCAAGCTATAAAGGCTTCATGGTGAACTATAATATGCAAGGGATGAACAAGACAATTCCCGAGCTCTTTGCAATGCTAAAGGCTGCAGAGGTAGAAATCAAAAAGGAGCATCAAGTGTTGATGGTCAACAAGACCACTAGTTTCAAGAAAAAGGGCAAAGGAAAGAAGGGCAACTTCAAGAAGAACAACAAGAAAGTTTCTGCTCAGGAGAAGAAACCCAAGTCTGGACCTAAGCCTGAAATTGAGTGCTTCTACTTCAAAGGGACTAGTCACTGGAAGCGGAACTGCCCCAAGTATTTAGCGGACGAGAAGGATGGAAAAGTGAAAGGTATATTTGATATACATGTTATTGATGTGTACCTTACTAATGCTCGTAGTAGCGCCTGGGTATTTGATACTAGTTCTGTTGCTCATATTTGCAACACGAGACAGGGGCTACGAATTAAATGAAGATTGACTAAGGACGAGGTGACGATGCGCATGGGAAATGGTTCCAAAGTCGATGTGATCGCTGTTGGCACGCTAATTCTACATCTACCTTTGAGATTAGTTTTATACCTAAATAATTGTTATTTGGTGCCAGCGTTGAGCATGAACATTATATCTGGATCTTGTTTGATGCGAGACGGTTATTCATTTAAATAAGAGAATAATGGTTGTTCTATTCATGTGAGTAATATCTTTTATGGTCATGCACCCTTGCTGAGTGGTCTATTTTTGTTGAATATTGATTGTGATGATACCCATGTTCATAATATTGAAGCCAAAAGATGTAAAGTTGATAATATAGTGCAACTTATTTGTGGCACTACCGTTTAGGTCATATCGGTAAAAAGCGCATGAAGAAACTCCATGCTGATGGGCTTTTGGAATCACTTGATTATGAATCACTTGGTGCTTGTGAACCGTGCCTCATGGGCAAGATGACTAAAACTCCGTTCTCCGGAACAATGGAACGAGCCACTGACTTATTGGAAATAATACATACCGATGTATGTGGTCCATTGAGTGTTGAGGCTCATGGCGGGTATGTCACGACCGGTTTTTCAATAAAATACTTATTGAGAAAATCGATCTCTTGATCCCAGTATAGGAAGAGTTATCCTTACTGGTAGACAAATACTTGAATACAGAAGACCAGTAGCATCAAAAATATTATAGGGTTGAGCTGAGGCTGCTCAACAATTTATTACAAACACGCCAATATTGTAGATAAGGGCGGTTATGGCACAAGGGTATGGTGACATGCTACTGACTCGATATAAAAGTGGTGGGGGATAACTTGACTCCTAAACTGGCAGCTCATCGAGTGTCGAGGTGAGGCTCGATGAATTTATTTCTGGGGTAGCGGAAGCGGATATATCACAGTGACCAAATTCAGGATCGCACGGGACTGACTGGGACTCCTCTAGGCGTCGGACTCGCTATCGAACTCTTCATCCATGAGATCGCCTTCATCAACATCTGGCCAAATCAACAAGCCAGGTGAGTACTTTGAAAGTACTCGCAAGACAGTTCGGACAAAAGGTATAACAAATGCATGCATGAATGCATCATGAGCAAAATAATAATGCTCATTCAAATAATAAATATTTGCACGACATGATAAGTAAATAGAAGTCGGGTGGTAGTCCTCCCGAAATCCCAACAAACAACTGAAGACCGATCGGGTGTCTGGAGCGACGCCTCAAAAGGTAAACAAATAAATAATCATGCCACAGTCGGGCGTCTAAGCGACACCACATAAAGGGCTTATATTGAAAAATAAATAACAAGCGTGCCACAGTCGGACATCTGAGCGACATCACAGAAAGGGCTTAATCAAAAGTAAATAACAAGAGTGCCACAATCGGACGTCTGAGCGACATCGCAGAAAGGGCTTATCTCGAAAGTAAATAACAAGCGTGCCACAGTCGGACGTCTGAGCGACATCGCAGAAAGGGCTTATCTCGAAAGTAAATAACAAGCGTGCCACAGTCGGACGTCTGAGCGACATCGCAGAAAGGGCTTATATCAAAATAAATAACAGGTGTGCCACAGTCGGACGTCTGAGCAACATCACAGAAATGGCTTATATCAAATGTAAATAACAAGTGTGCCACAATCGGACGTCTGAGCGACATCACAGAAAGGGCTTATATCAAAAGTAAATAACAGGTTAGTCCATCCACAAGAATAAACTTTTAACCGGACTTAACACTCATGTAGTCCACCGGAGTTTTGTCACTGAGACTGACATTTGACAAGATAAGATGAACACAACACTTGGACATGTACAAGATGATTCAAAGGATTTGTGGCTCTGCAGAGTTTGTACTAATTGCCTACAGCCAACGGATTTATGTAGTCACGAAGGACTAGTTCCGTTTACGGTATTTCGGTAGAAACACATCTAACCAGTACACACCCATTCCACCTCACGATGCCAGGGATCACCCTAGACAACGTCCAAGAAAAACTTTGAGACGGGGAGGTCACAACCTCGAATAGCATGGGATCAAATTTCTATACGCGCGCTCTAAGGGGTGCCCCCCTCTCGGTCCCAACCGGAAACACCCATGCCCCCTGACCGGATGACGGGCTTTAATCCAGGGCCATGGAACCCTCATCTCGGCCTCTCTATTTGGTGTGTACCAGGAAAACGGTTTGCAACTTACTATGCCATATTCCTTGCGGAAAACATATGGTAGTACAGGAAGGACAACGAATGGGAATGTGACTTGATTCAAGTTGATACTGAAGTCAAATGGTCTGGCATAAGACTGGCATGTTACAACACTGCCATCTTACCCATTCTCATGCCATCACATTCCATGCAAACTTATATCCAACAACGTATGGATTTCCGAAACTCACTTGCCTCATCTTTGCATGAAATATAACATTTAACGAAATGCTCATAAACATGCCATGAAACTACTAAATGCAAACATGCAGCAACCACTCATCATATCAAAAGTTCAAACATGCTTGCCTGATTCTGAGTAGTCGGAGTCTAACTTGGCGAAGTTCGCGGCTCCGTCACCTCCTTCGGTATCTACGGTATAAGAAAAATACGTACTTAACGTAAATACCGCGAGTGCACAAAAAAGTGTTCCAAATATTTTTCAAACAAATATGAAAAAAAACTAGACAGAAAACTAAAGATGATAGAAAAAGAATCAATCAAAAATCAGTTTTTCTATTTAAAAGTTATAAAGGTTTTAAAACCAGGGACCTATCTGTAATGAAACAGAAAGTTTCCAGGGGGTCAACTGATAAAAACAGAAAAAAGATTCGGAAACAGAGTAAACACTGACGAGGGGGTCCCACTCGTCAGGTTTAAATTTTCAAAGGGGAAAACAGGGCTCGTCGGCGCCCGAGAGCTGCGGTGGTCGTCGACGGTGATCCACGGCGAGTTAGGAAGATCGGAGGGTACCTACGTGCTCTTGGTGTCCTTCCGCGTCGGTGGGTGGTGGTGGTGGTCGTCGGCGAGCACCACGTCGACGGTGGTCCTTGCTCCGGTGGACGACAGCTCGGGTGGAGTTGGATCTCGTCGGGGAGGGCTGCGGAGGTCAAATTGAAGCTTGGGTTAGCTCACTAGGTGCTCGAGGTGGCTACTGACGAGGTTTGGGCGCCGGGGTTGGCCTCCCCGGAGTGAATCGAGCTGCTGGCCGAGACGGATCGGGGCGGCCGGAGTTGGGGGAGGAGACCTCCTCGAGGTCCTCCTAGTGGCTTGGCGGGGTACTGGTGAGGTGCAGTGGTGGTGCGTGCTCGAGAGCGAGCTCGGGGCTCCTTTTTATAGGCGATCTGAGGCGGTGGCCGTGAACGGGGATCTCCGGCGATGGTTACGGCGGTGCAGTGCTTGGTCGGGGAGGTTTAGGGAGTTGGGCGTCAACGTGGAGTTCCACTGGTTCCATTTAGACGCTAAACGAGCTTGCATTAGGAGTCCTGGGTGGGTTCGACGGAACGGGGCGGCGCGGGCCCGTCGGCGGCAAAGGGCGCGCCCTCTGCTTGCCGGGCCACGGCGACGGTGCTGCGGGGGTGCGCTGGCATGCATGAGCCACACGGAGGGCTAGGGAGCAATGGGCGACGCAAAACAGCGTAACGAGCCGGTGCTGGCTCCGTTTGGCCGCCACGGGTGGCTCTGCCACCCCAGAGGCTGCCGGCGTTGGAGATGCTCGCCGCCACCGACGCCTGCGTCTGTCCAAGCGGGCGTGCGGTGCTCTGGCCAGGGATAAGGGGCCGTGCGCAAAGCGCCAGGGTGCACGGGTGATCAGTGACAACACTCTGACGAAAAACGACACTGGAACTCTGAACTTTCTGAAAATGCACAGGAACAGTGCCGGCCAAGTGTTCGATAAAATGATTTTGGCATGTGGGGAATTTTCCTTGAGCTGATCTTTGGTGGGGTGGCCTCTCATTGCATCTGGGGGCTGCCTGAATTTTGGTGGAATTTTTGGGGAAGAGGAGATATGAATTTCACCAAATTTGACAAATCTGGTCCAAACTTGCAGAGGATGAAACTTGAAAATTTTGAAAAGAGGAAGAGGGGATCTTGATGGTACTAGGTTGTGGGTGCTAGAGACTATCCAGAAGAGTTGGTTTGAGATCAAAACTCAAAGGGAATTTGTCACTTGCTTTGCAAATCACCTAGGCTCAAAATAAATGACAGAATTGTTTTGGGGAGAGAAATAAATGGAATAAAATCCACAAATGGATTTAACTTGTTGGGACAGAAAGTTTGGATTGCCCCAAGGTGGAGGGAGGGGTTTTGGGAGAATTTACCACAAGAGGCATGGTAAAAACAAGGATGGTTCAAAACAAAAGAAAAGCTCCAAAACTTTAGGGTTTCTTTTTAAAAGAAAATAAATACCAAGAAATGTTTTTGAGAAAGGAAACTCAGATGAAAGGTTTTTCATAACAAAACACCAGGGTTGCACAGGATGCAAAAATCAAAGCCCTTGCCAAGGGAAAAAGTTTTTGAGAGAGAGAGAGAGATATTAGAAAGGATTTAAATGGCCTTTTTCAAACCAAGCAAGGCTTTTGCTGAAAACAAAAACAATTTTTTTTGGAGTGTCACAGGGTACCGTTATTTTATTACCTTCACAGATGATTTAAGCAGATATAGTTATATCTACTTAATGAAGCATAAGTCTGAAACATTTGAAAAGTTCAAATAATTTCAGAGTGAAGTGGAAAATCATCGTAACAAGAAAATAAAGTTTCTATGATCTAATCATGGAGTTGAATATTTGAGTTACGAGTTTGGTCTTCATTTGAAACAATGTGGAATAGTTTCACAACTTACGCCACCTGGAACACCACAGTGAAATGGTGTGTCCGAACGTCGTAACCATACTTTATTCGATATGGTGCGATCTATGAGGTCTCTTACTGATTTACCGCTATCATTTTGGGGTTATGCTTTAGAGACGGCTGCATTCACTTTAAATAGGGCACCATCAAAATCCGTTGAGACGACGCCTTATGAACTATTGTTTGGCAAGAAACCAAAGTTGACATTTCTTAAAGTTTGGGGATGCGATGCTTATGTGAAAAAGCTTCAACCTGTTAAGCTCAAACCCAAATAGGAGAAGTGTGTCTTCATAGGATACCCAAAGGGAACTGTTGGGTACACCTTCTATCATAGATCCGAAGGCAAAATATTCGTTGCTAAGAATGGATCCTTTCTAGGGAAGGAGTTTCTCTCGAAAGAAGTGAGTGGGAGGAAAGTAGAACTTGATGAGGTAATTGTACCTTCTCCCGAGTTGGAAAGTAGTTTATCATAGAAATTAGTTCCAGTGATTCCTACACCAATTAGTGAGGAAGCTAATGATGATGATCATGAAACTTCAAATCAAGTTACTACAGAACCTCGTAGGTCTTCCAGAGTACGGTCCACACTAGAGTGGTACGGTAGTCCTGTTCTAGAAGTCATGTTACTAGACCATGGTGAACCTACAAACTATGAGGAAGCGATGATGAGCCCAGATTCCGTGAAATGTCTTGAGGCCATGAAATATGAGATGGGATCCGTGTACGAGAACAAAGTGTGGACTTTGGTGGATTTGCCCGATGATCGGCAAGCCATAGAAAATAAATGGATCTTCAAGAAGAAGACCGACACTGACGGTAATTTTACTGTCTACAAAGCTTGACTTGTTGCAAAAGGTTTTCGACAAGTTCAAAGGAGTTGACTACGATGAGACTTTCTCACCCGTAGCGATGCTTAAGTCTGTCCGAAACATGTTAGCAATTGCCGCATTTTATGATTATGAAATTTGGCAAATGGATGTCAAAACTGCATTCCTGAATGGATTTCTGGAAGAAGAGTTGTATATGATGCATCCAGAAGGTTTTTCGATCCAAAGGGTGCTAACAAAGTGTGCAAGATCCAGCGATCCATTTATGGACTGGTGCAAGCCTCTCAGAGTTGGAATAAACGTTTTGATAGTGTGATCAAAGCATATGGTTTTATACAGACTTTTGGAGAAGCCTGTATTTACAAGAAAGTGAGTGGGAGCTCTGTAGCATTTCTAATATTATATGTGGATGACATATTGTTGATTGGAAATGATATAGAATTTCTGGATAGCATAAAGGGATACTTGAATAAAAGTTTTTCTATGAAAGACCTCAGTGAAACTGCTTACATATTGGGCATCAAGATCTATAGAGATAGATCAAGACACTTAATTGGACTGTCACAAAGCACATACCTTGATAGAGTTTTGAAGAAGTTCAAAATGGACCAGTCAAAGAAAGGGTTCTTGCCTGTGTTACAAGGTGTGAAATTGAGTCAGACTCAATGGCCGACCACTGTAGAAGATAGAGAGAAAATGAAAGTCATTCCCTATGCTTCAGCCATAGGTTCTATAATGCATGCAATGTTGTGTACCAGACCTGATGTGTGCCTTGCTATAAGTATAACAGGGAGATACCAAAGTAATCCCGGAGTGGAGCACTGGACAGCGGTCAACAATATTCTGAAATACCTAAAAAGGACTAAGGATATGTTTCTCGTTTAGGGAGGTCACAAAGAGCTCGTCGTAAACTGTTACGTCTTTGCAAGCTTTGACACTGATCCGGATGACTCTAAGGCACAATCCGGATATGTATTTTTATTGAATGGTGGAGCTGTCAGTTGGTGCAGTTCCAAGCAAAGCGTCATGGCGGGATCTACATGTGAAGCGGAGTACATAGCTGCTTCGGAAGCAGCAAATGAAGGAGTCTGGATGAAGGAGTTCATATCCAATCTAGGTGTCATACCTAGTGCATCGGGTCCAATGAAAATCTTTTGTGATAATACTGGTGCAATTGCCTTGGCAAAGGAATCCAGATTTCACAAGAGAACCAAGCACATCAAGAGATGCTTCAATTCCATCCGTCATCAAGTGTCGGAAGGGGGCATAGAGATTTGCAAGATACATACGGATCAAAATGTTGCAGACCCGTTGACTAAGCCTCTTCCACAAGCAAAACATGATCAGCACCAATACTCCATGGGTGTTAAAATCATTACTTTGTAATCTAGATTATTGACTCTAGTGCAAGTGGGAGACTAAAGGAAATATGCCCTAGAGGCAATAATAAAGTTATTACTTATTTCCTTATTTCATGATAAATGTTTATTATTCATGCTATAATTGTATTAACCGGAAACTTAGTACATGTGTGAATACATAGACAAAACATAAGTGTCCCTAGTATGCTCTACTTGACTAGCTCGTTTATGAAAGATGGTTATGTTTCCTAACCATAGACATGTGTTGTCATTTGTTGAACGGGATCACATCATTAGGAGAATGATGTGATGGACAAGACCCATTCGTTAGCTTAGCATTATGATCATTACAGTTTCATTGCTACTGCTTTCTTCATGACTTATACATGTTCCTCAGACTATGAGATTATGCAACTCCCGAATACCGGAGAAACACTTTGTGTGCTATCAAAAATCACAACATAAATGGGTGATTATAAAGATGCTCTATAGGTGTCTCCGAAGGTATTTGTTGGGTTGGCATAGATCGAGATTAGGATTTGTCACTCCGTGTTTCGGAGAGGTATCTCTAGGCCCTCTCGGTAATTCTCATCATTATAAGCCTTGCAAACAATGTGATTAATGAGTTAGTTGCAGGATGAAGTATTACGGAACGAGTAAAGAGACTTGCTTGTAATGAGATTGAACTAGGTATGATGATACCGACGATCGAATCTCGCGCAAGTAACATACCGATGACAAAGGGAACAACAATGTTGTTATGTGGTTTGACCGATAAAGATCTTCATAGAATAAGTAGGAGCTGATATAAGCATCTAGGTTCCTCTATTGGCTATTGATCGGAGATGTGTCTTGGTCATGTCTACAAGGTTCTCGAACCCGTAGGGTCTGCACGCTTAACGTTCGATGACGATCTGTATTATGAGTTATGTGTTTTGATGACCAAAGTTTGTTCGGAGACTGGATGAGATCACAGACGTAACGAGGAGTCTCGAAATGCTCGAGACATAAAGATTGATATATTGGAAGGCTATATTCGGACATCAAAATGGTTCCAGAGAAGTTCGGGTATTTTTCGAAGTACCGGGAGGTTACCGGAAACCCCCCGGGGAGTTGATGGGCCTTAGTGGGACTTAGTGGGAAGGAGAGGTAGTGGCCAGGAGGTGGCACGCACCCCCAAGCCCAGTCCGAATTGGACAAGGGGTTGGGGGCGCAGCTCCCCAATCCCTTCCTTCCCCCTTCTCATTTAGGTGGAAACCTACTAGGACTTGGAGTCCTAGTAGGATTCCCCTTTCTCCTGGCGCGTATAGCTTGGCCAGCTGGCCTCCCCCTCCCTCCTTTATATACGGGGGCAGGGGGGCACCCTAGAACACACAAGTTTCTCTAAACAGTGTGCGGTGCCCCCTCCACAGTTACACACCTCGATCATATCGTCGTAGTGCTCAGGTGAAGCCCTGCGCGGTAACATCATCATCACCGTCGCCACGCCGTCGTGCTAATGGAACTCACCCTCGTCCTCAACTCGATCAAGAGCACGAGGGACGTTATCGAGCTGAACGTGTGCTGAACGCGGAGGTGTCGTACGTTCGGTACTTGGATCGGTTGGATCGCGAAGAAGTTCGACTACATCAACCACGTTACTAAACGCTTCCGCTTTCAGTCTACAAGGGTACGTGGACACACTCTCCCCTCTTGTTTCTATGCATCTCCTAGATAGATCTTGCGTGATCGTAGGATTTTTTTTCGAAAATACTTGGTTACCCAACAATATATCCATATCTGCTCAAATCATCTGTGAAGGTTAGAAAATAACGATACCCGCCGCAAGCCTCAACACTCATCGGACCGCATACATCAGTATGTATTAATTCCAACAAGTTAGTGGCTCGCTCCATTTTTTCGGAGAACGGAGTTTAAGTCATCTTGATCATGAGGCATGGTTCGCAAGCATCAAATGATTCATAATCAAATGATTCCCAAAGCCCATATGTATGGAGTTTCTTCATGCGCTTTACACCAATATGACCTAAACGGCAGTGCCACAAGTATGTTGCACTATCATTATCAACTTTGCATCTTTTGGCATCAATATTATGAATATGTGTATCACTACGATCGATATTCAATAAACCATTTACATTGGGTGTATGACCATAGAAGGTTTTATTCATGCAAACAGAACAACAATTATTCTCTGACTTAAATAAATGAATAACCGTATTGCAATAAACATGATCTAGTCATATCAATGCTCAATGCAAACACCAAATAACTTTTATTTAGGCTCAATACTAATCCCGAAGGTAGAGGGATTGTGCGATGGTGATTGTATAAACCTTGGAATTACTTCCGACACACATCGTCACCTCGTCCTTAACTAGTCTTTGTTTATTTTGCAACTCCTTTTTCGAGTTACTACTCTTAGCAACTGAACCAGTATCAAATACCAAGGGGTTGCTATAAACACTAGTAAAGTACACATCAATAACATGAATATCAAAATATATCTTTGTTCACTTCGCGATCCTTATTATTCGCCAAGTATCTGGGGCAGTTCCTCTTCCAGTGACCATTTCCTTTGCAGTAGAAGCACTTAGTTTCTAGATTGGGTCTAGCTTTGGGCTTCTTCACGGAGTGGCAACTTGCTTGCCATTCTTATTGAAGTTCCCTTTCTTTCCATTGCCCTTTTTCTTGAAACTAGTGGTCTTGTTAACCATCAACACTTGATGCTGTTTCTTGATTTCTACCTTCACCGATTTCAGCATCAGGAAGAGCTTGGGAATCGTTTTCGTTATCCCTTGCATATTGTAGTACATCACGAAGTTCTAGTAACTTGGTGATAGTGACTAGAGAACTCTGTCAATCACTATCTTATCTGGAAGATTAACTCCCACTTGATTCAAGTGATTGTAGTACCCAGACATTCTGAGCACATGCTCACTAGCTGAGCTATTCTCCTCCATCTTGTAGGCAAAGTGCTTGTCAGAGGTCTCATACCTCTCAACACGGGCATGAGTCTGAAATATCATTTTTAGCTCGTGGAACATCTCATATGCTCCATGGCGTCCAAAACATTTTTGAAGTCCCGGTTCTAAGACGTAAAGCATGGTGCACTAAACTATCAAGTAGTCATCATACTGAGCTTGTCAAGCACTCATAACGTCTGCATCTGCTCCTGCAATAGGTATGTCACCTAGCGGTGCAACAAGGAGATAATTCTTCTATTCAACAATGAGGATAATCCTCAGATCATGGACCTAGTCCGCATCATTTCTACTATCATCTTTCAACTTAGTTTTCTCTAGGATCATATCAAAATAAAACAGGGGAGCTATACACGAGCTATTCATCTACAACATAGATATGCAAATACTATCAGGACTAAGTTCATGATAAAATAAGTTTAATTAATCATATTACTTAAGAACTCCCACTTAGATAGACATCCCTCGGGTCATCTAAATGATCATGTGATCCAAATCAACTAAACCATGTCCGATCATCACGTGAGATGGAGTAGTCTTCAATGGTGAACATCTCTACGTTGATCATATCTACTATATGATTCACGTTCGACCTTTCGGTCCCCAGTGTTCCGAGGCCATGTCTGTACATGCTAGTCTTGTCAAGTTTAACCTAAGTATTCCACATGTGCAAAACTATCTTGCACCCGCTGTATGTGAACGTAGAGCCTATCACACTCGATCATCACGTGGTGTCTCAGCACGAAGAACTTTCACAACGGTGTATAGTTAGGGAGAATACTTATACCTTGAAATTTTAGTGAGGGATCATGTTATAATGCTACCGCCGTACCAAGCAAAATAAGATGCATAAAAGATAAACATCACATGCAATCAATATATGTGACATGATATGGCCATCATCATCTTGTGCCTTTCATCTCCATCTCCAAAGCACCGTCATGATTTCCATCGTCACCGGCTTCACACCTTGATCTCTGATACGTCCATTTTGCATCATGCTTTTATATCAATATTTATTGCATTATGGGCTGTTATTACACATTATCCATCAATACTTATGGCTATTCTCTCTTATTTTACAAGGTTTACCATGAAGAGGGGGAATGCCGGCAGCTCGAATTCTAGATGGAAAAGGAGTAAATATTGGAAACCTATTCTGCACAGCTCCAAAAATCCTGAAACTCCACGGAACTTATTTTTGGAATTAATAAGAATAATTGAGCGAAAGAAACACCAGAGGGGGCCCACACCCTGGCAAGGAGGGTGGGGGGCGCGCCCACCCCTACTGGGCATGCCCCTTGTCTCCTGGGCCCCCTGGTGGCCCTCCGGTGCCCATCTTCTACTATATGAAGGCTTTTACCCTGGAAAAAATCATAATAAAGCTTATGGGATGAAACTCCGCCGCCACGAGGCGGAACCTTGGTGGAACCAATCTAGAGCTCCGGCAGAGCTGTTCTGCTGGGGAAATTTCCCTCCGGGAGGGGGAAATCGTCACCATCGTCATCACCAACAATCCTCTCATCGGGAGGGGGTCAATCTCCATCAACATCTTCACCAGCACCATCTCCTCTCAAAACCCTAGTTCATCTCTTGTATCCAATCTTGTATCAAAACCACAAATTGGTACATGTGGGTTGCTAGTAGTGTTGATTACTCCTTGTAGTTGATGCTAATTGGTTTACTTGGTGGAAGATCATATGTTCAGATCCTTAATGCATATTATTACTCCTCTGATTATGAACATGAATATGCTTTGTGAGTAGTTACGTTTGTTCCCGAGGACATGGGTGAAGTCTTGCAATTATTAGTCATGTGAATTTGGTATTCGTTCGATATTTTGATGAGATGTATGTTGTCTTTCCTCTAGTGGTGTTATGTGAACGTAGACTACATGACACTTCACCATTATTTGGGCCTAGAGGAAGGCATTGGTAAGTAATAAGTAGATGATGGGTTGCTAGAGTGACAGAAGCTTAGACCCTAGTTTATGCGTTGCTTCGTAAGGGGCTGATTTGGATCCATATGTCTAATGTTGTGGTTAGGTTTACCTTAATACTTCTTTTGTAGTTGCGGATGCTTGCAATAGGGGTTAATCATAAGTGAGATGCTTGTCCAAGTAAGGGCAGTACCCAAGCACAGGCCCACCCACATATCAAGTTATCAAAGTACCGAATGCGAATCATATGAGCGTGATGAAAACTAGCTTGACGATAAATCCCATGTGTCCTCGGGAGATATTTTCTCATTATAAGAAATTGTCCAGGCTTGTCCTTTGCTACAAAAAGGATTGGGCCACCTTGCTGCACTTTATTTACTTTCATTGCTTGTTACTCGTTCCAATTTATCTTATCACAAAACTATCTGTTACCTACAATTTCAATGCTTGCAGAGAAAACCTTACTGAAAATTGCTTGTCATTTCCTTCTGCTCCTCGTTGGGTTCGACACTCTTACTTATCGAAAGGACTATGATAGATCCCTTATACTTGTGGGTCATCAAGACTCTTTTCTGGCGCCGTTGCCGGGGAGTGTAGCACTTTTGGTGAGTGGAACTTGGTAAGGAAACATTTATATAGTGTGCTGAAATTTTCTGTCACTTATTACTATGGAAACTAATCCTTTGAGGGGCTTGTTCGGGGTATCTTCACCCCGAACAGAAGAGCAAAGAGTTGCTCCTCAACCTATTGAAAATACTTACTTTGAGATTCCTTCGGGTATGATAGAGAAACTGCTAGCTAATCCATTTGCAGGAGATGGAACATTGCATCCCGATTTACACCTTATCTTTGTGGATGAAGTTTGTGGATTATTTAAGCTTGCAGGTATTCCCGATGATGTTGTCAAAACGAAGGTCTTCCCTTTATCTTTGAAGGGAGATGCATTGACATGGTATAGGCTATGTGATGATACGGGATCTTGGAATTATAAACGATTGAAGTTGGAATTTCACCAGAAGTTCTATCCTATGCATCTTGTTCATCGTGATCGTAATTACATATATAATTTCTGGCCTCGCGAAGGAGAAAGCATCGCTCAAGCTTGGGGGAAGCTTAAGTCAATGTTATATTCATGCCCCAATCATGAGCTCTCCAGAGAAATGATTATTCAAAAATTTTATGCTCGGCTTTCTCTCAATGATCGCAACATGCTCGATACTTCCTGTGCTGGTTCTTATATGTTGAAGACTATTGAATTCAAGTGGGACTTATTGGAAAGAATTAAACGCAACTCTGAAGATTGGGGTTCCGACGATAGTGAGGAGTCAGGTATGACACCTAAGTTTGATTGTGTTAAATCTTTTATGAATACCAACGCTTTTCGTGGATTTAGCGCTAAATATGGACTTGACTCTGAGATAGTAGCTTCTTTCTATGAATCTTTTGCTACTCACGTTGATCTCCCTAAGGAGAAGTGGTTTAAACATAATCCTCCCATTGAAGTAAAAGTAGTTGCACCTATTACAGTAGAAGAAAAGTCTGTCACTTATAGTGATCCTATTGTTCCTACTACTTATGTTGAGAAACCTCCTTTTCCTGTTAGGATAAAGGATCATGCTAAAACTTCGACTGTTGTTCGTAAGAGTAATATTAGGACTTATACACCTCCTGAGCAAATAAAAGTTGAACCTAGTATTGCTATGGTTAAAGATCTCTTGGATGATGATTTAGATGGGCATGTTATTTATTTCTGTGGAGAGACTGCTAATATTGTTAGACCAGATACTAAGATACATAGACCTGTGGTAGGCATGCCTATTATTTCTGTTGAAATAGGAGATCATTGTTATCATGGCTTATGTGATATGGGTGCTAGTGCTAGTGCAATACCCTATGACTTAATATAAATAAATTATGCATGATATTGCACCCGTTGAATTGGAAGGTATTGATGTTACTATCAAACTTGCCCATAGAGATACCATTTCACCAATTGGGATTGTTAGAGATGTTGAAGTCTTGTGTGGGAAGGTTAAATATCCTGCTGATTTTCTTGTTCTTAGTTCCCCACAAGATGACTTTTGTCCCATTATTTTTGGTAGACCCTTCTTGAATACAATTAATGCTAAGATTGATTGTGAAAAGGATACTGTTACAATTGGCTTAGAGGGTATGTCTCATGATTTTAATTTTGCTAAGTTTCGTAGACAACCTCGTGATAGAGAATCACCTAGTAAGGATGAGATTATTGGTCTTGCTTCTATTGCCATGCCTCCTACTAATCCGTTAGAACAATATTTGCTAGACCATGAAAATGATATGTTTATGAAGGAAAGAAGGGAAATAGATAAAGTGTTCCTTCAACAGGAACCTATGCTGAAACACAACCTACCCGTTGAAATTCTAGGGGATCCCCCTCCACCAAAGGGTGATCCCGTGTTTGAACTCAAACCATTACCTGATAATCTTAAGTATGCTTACCTTGATGAAAAGAAAATATATCCTGTTATTATTAGTGCTAACCTTTCAGAGCAAGAAGAAGAAAGATTATTGAAAACTCTAAACAAGCACCGTGCTGCTATTGGATATACTCTGGATGATCTCAAGGGCATTAGTCCCAGGTTATGCCAACACAAAATTAATTTGGAGGACGATGCCAAACCAGTTAGAGATCCTCAACGACGACTGAATCCTAAGATGAAAGAAGTGGTAAGAAAGGAGATACTAAAGCTCCTTGAGGCAGGTATAATTTATCCCGTTGCTGATAGTGATTGGGTAAGCCCTGTCCATTGTGTTCCTAAAAAGGGAGGTATTACCGTTGTTCCTAATGATAAAGATGAATTGATCCCGCAAAGAATTATTACAGGTTATAGGATGGTAATTGATTTCCGTAAATTAAATAAAGCTACTAAGAAAGATCATTACCCTTTACCTTTTATCTATCAAATGCTAGAAAGACTGTCCAAACACACACATTTCTACTTTCTAGATGGTTATTCTGGTTTCTCTCAGATACCTATATCAGCGAAGGATCAATCTAAAACTACTTTTACTTGCCCTTTCGGTACTTTTGCTTATAGACGTATGCCTTTTGGTTTATGTAATGCACCTGCTACCTTCCAAAGATGTATGATGGCTATATTCTCTGACTTTTGTGAAAAGATTTGTGAGGTATTCATGGATGATTTCTCCGTCTATGGATCCTCTTTTGATGATTGCTTGAGCAACCTTGATCGAGTTTTGCAGAGATGCAAAGACAGTAGTCTCGTCTTGAATTGGGAAAAGTGCCACTTTATGGTTAATGAAGGCATTGTCTTGGGGCATAAGATTTCCAAGAGTGGTATTGAAGTTGATAAAGCTAAAGTTGATGCTATTGAAAAGATGCCATGTTCCAAGGACATAAAAGGTATAAGAAGTTTCCTTGGTCATGCCAATTTTTATAGGAGGTTCATTAAGGACGTTTCTAAAATCTCTAGGCCTCTGACTAATTTATTGCAAAAAGATATTCCTTTTGTCTTTGATGATGATTGTGTAGAAGCATTTGAAATACTTAAGAAAGCTTTGATCACTTCACCTATTGTTCAGCCAACTGATTGGAATTTACCCTTTGAAATTATGTGTGATGCTAGTGATTATGCTGTAGGTGCTGTTCTAGGGCAAATAGTTGATAAGAAATTGAATGTTATCCAGTATGCTAGTAAAACTCTTGATACTGCCCAGAGAAATTATGCTACTACTAAAAAAGAGTTCTTAGCAGTTGTGTTTGCATGTGATAAGTTTAGACCTTATATTGTTGATTCTAAAGTTACTATTCACACTGATCATGCGGCTATTAAATATCTTATGGAAAAGAAAGATGCTAAGCCTAGACTTATTAGATGGGTTCTCTTGCTCCAAGAATTTGATTTGCATATTATTGATAGAAAGGGAGCTGAGAACCCCGTTGCAGAAAACTTGTCTAGGTTAGAGAATGTTCTTGATGACCCACTGTCTATTGATGATAGCTTTCCTGATGAACAATTAGCGATTGTTAATGCTTCTCGTACTGCTCCTTGGTATGCTGATTATGCTAATTACATTGTTGCTAAATTTATACAACCTAGTTTGACATACCAACAAAAGAAAAAGTTCTTTTATGATTTAAGACATTACTTCTGGGATGACCCACACCTTTATAAAGAAGGAGTAGATGGTGTTATTAGATGTTGTGTACCTGAGCATGGACAGGAACAAATCCTACGCAAGTGTCACTCTGAATCCTATGGAGGACATCACACTGGAGATAGAACTGCACATAAGGTATTGCAATCCGGGTTTTATTGGCCTACTCTCTTCAAAGATGCTCGTAAGTTTGTCTTATCTTGTGATGAATGTGAAAGAACTGGTAACATTAGTAGACGTCAAGAAATGCCTATGAATTATTCTCTTGTTATTGAACCATTTGATGTTTGGGGCTTTGATTATATGGGACCTTTTCCTGCCTCTAATGGTTACACACATATTTTAGTTGCTGTTGATTACGTTACTAAGTGGGTAGAAGCTATTCCAACTAGTAGTGCTGATCATAACAATTCTATTAAAATGCTTAAAGAAGTTATTTTTCCGAGGTTTGGAGTCCCTAGATATCTTATGACTGATGGTGGTTCACATTTTATTCATGGTGCTTTCCGTAAGATGCTTGCTAAGTATGATGTTAATCATAGAATCACATCTCCTTATCACCCGCAGTCTAGTGGTCAAGTAGAGTTGAGCAAGGGAGAGCTCAAATTAATTTTGCAAAAGACTGTGAATAGATCTAGAAAGAATTGGTCCAAGAAACTTGATGATGCATTATGGGCCTATAGAACTGCATACAAAAATCCTATGGGTATGTCTCCGTATAAAATGGTTTATGGAAAAGCTTGTCACTTACCTCTTGAACTTGAACATAAAGCATATTGGGTTATTAAAGAGCTCAACTATGATTTCAAACTTGCCGGTGAGAAGAGGTTATTTGACATTAGCTCACTTGATGAATGGAGAACCCAAGCCTATGAGAATGCCAAGCTATTCAAAGAAAAAGTCAAACGCTGGGATGATAAAAGGATACAAAAGCGTGAGTTTAACATAGGTGATTATGTGTTATTATTCAACTCTCGTTTAATATTTTTTGTAGGAAAACTTCTCTCTAAATGGGAAGGTCCTTACGTTATCGAGGAGGTCTATCGTTCCGGTGCCATAAAAATCAACAACTTCGAAGGCACAAGTCCGAGGGTGGTGAACGGTCAAAGAATTAAACATTATATCTCAGGTAATCCTATGTCGGGGGAAACTGATCCACGAACACCTATGGGGCCGGCGGACCGGGCCCCTTTTGGTTCGGCGGGGGGCGGAGATCGCACGAAGATCAGATTGAGGCGAAGCACACGAGCAGTTTACCCAGCTTCGGAGCTCTCCGGAGAGATAACACTCCTACTGCTGCTTGTCTGGTTGTATTATGTTCTTACTCTAGAGAGCGAGAGCGTAGTGTTTTTCTGGCTCCCCAATGAATCCAACCCCCCTCTACGTTGCGCATGGGCCTCCTTTTATATGCTCAAGGGGTCACCGACAGGTGGCAACGCAGAGAAGGGTACAAATGTAAAAAGTGAGGTGGTTGGTACAGTGCACCCTACCTAACTCTGACGGCAGGGGACAAGGGCATTAAATGCCCGTTTGAGTCGCCCAAACAGTGCAGAAAAGGACCGTTAGGGGCGCCATCGTTCGCCACGATGGCGATCTTGTCAGCTTCGCATGCCACTGCGCACCGCTGGCTGCACAGCCTCCCGCCACGCGCGCCTGGAGAGGCCCCCAGGGCGACACGTTGGTGGATGCGCTGGAGCGTGGGCGCAGAGTGGCCGCCTGTCGCGGCAAGCGCCTTGCCGCTGTTGTTATCTTGTCGGGTCCGGAAGCTTGTCGCTCACCGGGCCTCGGGGTACCTTGGTTGGTCTTCCAGGTAAGCTCCTCTTGCCGGGGCCTTGTCGCCTTGCCGGAGCGTGTGGCGCGTCGCGGCAAGTTCCTTTGAGTGCCTTGGTTGGCCTTCCCGGCAAGCTCCTCTTGCCGGGGCCTTGTCTCCTGAGCTTAAATACTTTGTTCTTGAATGGCTCCAAGGGAACCACGGAGGATCTTGGCGTTCGCCTGGCAAGCCTTGCCGCGGGGTGCCGCAACTGCCCGTGCACAAGTTCGGGGTACTAGGGTACCCCTATTCTAGTACACCGACAGGAGCCCCCGGGCCTGGGCCAGACACGGTGCCGAGCGCTATTGGGCCAGGCCCAAGACAGGGCACGAGCACACGCGGACTGGGCTACGCCGAATCTCGCTCCGTATCCACCGCGCTCTCCCCTAACGGCACGCGTTGAATGCGGCATCGTGGGAGAGATCGTGGGTGGTTCTTTATTCGGAAGGGCGAAATGTCCGCCCCGTCCCTCTTTATAAGCAGAGGAAACAGGGGCAGTTCGTTCCCCCTCGCTGGTTGCTACTACTCCATCTTCACGAACCTCCGCCGCTCCCCCCTTCTTCTCGAAGCTGAGAGAGTAGCGCTCCGCCCCCCCCCATTGCCACCAGTATCACCAACGCCGTCGACCTCCCCCACCACCTCCACCATGGCTCCGAAAGCCGACAAGGGAAAGGGCGTGAAGTCGGCCGAGGCGCAGCGGCTCGCGGCGCTGCGGAAGGAGCGGGCGATCTTCTCCCCCCCAGCTCGGCGTGCAGGAGCTGAGGGAGTACTTCTACCTCTTCTGGGCGACGGAGACGCGGGCGCATCCGCGCACGAGGGTACTCCCGGCCGCTGCTTCGGAGCTGGCTCCAAACGGGTACCCATTCTTCGCGCTATTCTTCTATTGCGGGCTCTGCCCGCCCTTCTCGGAGTTCTTCTGCGATATCATGAACACCTATGGCTTCCGCCTCCTTGACTTCACCCCCAACGCCGTTCTGACCATGGCAGTTTTCGCAGATTTGTGCGAAAACTTTGTCGGAGTCCACCCCAATGTTGCCCTTTTCCGCCACTTCTTCATACCTCGGGTAGAGAGAGGAGAGCCGCTTGCCGGAGGGATCGCCTGGATCTCGAGGGTCGGCAAGAAGGAGGCGTACTTGGAGGGTGAGCTCCGTAGCAAGTGGGATGAGTGGAGAGCGGAGTGGTGCTGGATCGTCGAGGAGAATCCGCAGCCCTTCACCGCCGTGCGCCAAGCTCCAATAGTGCGCGGCAATGACTGGAGCAACGTGGCCCCGAAAGATGAGAGGCTGAAGATCGCCATTACTAGGATCCTTCGCCTCAGGCTTGGCGGGCTCACTATAGGCGCTGTAGGCGCAGATTTCCTCCGCCGCCGCATCGCCCCCCTGCAGGAGAGGGGGAGGCCCGCCTGGGAATTCAAGAACTCAGCGGACATCATGAGGCTGCGGCCGGGCCTCAACTACAACTTCACCGTCTTGGAGCTGGATGCAATGCTCCTGGAGTTGTTCAAACGCAACCCCCAGCACCCATTCACGCTGCCGAGGGGCGTCGTTCCATTGTGCAATAATTCTTCGCTTGACCGGATCTGCGCTATGATGCCGTTGTGCGATTCACACAGAATCGTTCCAACTTGGCAAGAGCCTGCGGATGACGTCGTGCAAGCGTTCTTCGACAACTTGGAAGAAGTGCCGGTCCATGCTGACAAGTAGAAGAGCCTCACCCGTGACACCACCGACGAGGAGCTGCAGCGCATCGCCACTAGGGCGGAAGAGGTTGCGGCCGCAGCTGCCGCGGGCGTGTTCGGGTTTACTGTGGAGGAGGCAGAGGCGGCAGAAGCGGCAAACCTTGCCGAGCGCGCGGAGTTCATTGGCGAGGAAGAGCCTGCCGGTTCTGAAGCCGAGCCGAGCGAGGCCGGCGAGGAAGAGCCCGAGCCTTCAGAAAGCTTGCCGCAGGCGGAGCCCCCGGCCCCGCCAAGGAGGCGTCTTCGCAGGGCCGCGGACGTAGCGGGGCGGCAGCCGGGTCAACAGCCGCCGAGCCGTGCGACACGCTCCACCGCGGCAAGCAATGTTGCCGCGGGAGCGCCTCACACAGCAGCGGCAACTGGAGCGGGATCTTCCCGGGCCGCCGCCACCGCCCCCGCCAAGCGGGCAAGGGATCCTACTCCTCCGCCTCGCCGCACCAGAGGGGAGTCAGACTTCGATCTTTCCGCGCTCAGCTCCGACGAGGAGGAAGAAGAGTAAGTTTCCTTGGTGCTCTTGTAGTTCTTCAATCTTGCTGTTTTTATCTTGTATCTGACTTGCTTCAATCTGGACTCCTTTCTTTTCAGGACGCTGGCCCAGAGAGCGGCGAAGAGGGCCAAGGCCACGGTGATCGTCATCGAAGATGACCCCACCGTGTCAGCAGGGGGTGGGTCCGAGACCACCTTGACGGACCCGGCAATCACTCCTCAAAGCAGCCCCCAGCGCAGCCCCCAGCGTAAGTTCATAGTTAGCTTTCTGCTGTCGGGCGCGCATGAGTGCTTTTTCCTTTGTTGATATCTTGCTTGTTGATTTGTGTAGGAGCAGAGCAGCCACATCAGGAGCGCCCGGAAGCTGGTCCCGAAGTGCCATTTGCTTCGACTACGCCACCAAGGGAGGGGTTCCCGGTAAGGGAGCGCTCTCCGGCAAGGGGGAACTCTCCGGTAAGGGAGGACTCTCCGGCAAGGGGCAGCACCGTCGATCCTGCGGCGGCCGAGACCGCAGCTGCAGGTCTTGGCGCAGGTAATTCCCTTGTCCAAAAACTTTCCCTTGGGTTCTTCTTCTTCTGATTTTCTTCTCTTGGATTTTTGATTGATTTTTCTCCCTTCTTCGTTCTTCAGACCCATCTGCTGCTGAGCCAATGGATACAGAGGGCGTCGGCGAGGAAGGGGCCGGTGCTGATGAGACCGCCGGCGAGGAGGCCGCCAAGGCTGCCGCCGCAGAAGCCGGCAAGGGGTCGGGTGATCGCACTGACGACCCTGAGGCCGCAGGAGCGCCAGGCGCTGCGCCGACCGCCAATCCCTCTGCCGCTTCTGCGGAGCCGGGCTCCGAGGATCCCCAGCCCGGCGCCTACTTGAAGGCCGGCGATGATATCTTCATCAAGCTACCCTGGGCGTCGAGCTCCAGGGCGCCGGTCGAGGGGGAAACTTTTGATGAGGAGGTGCTCGCCTCCGCCGGACTGTCGTTGGTCAATGCGCCTGGCAGCAGCAGTGGCGAGCCTGAGGAGGAGCAGCTGCTGCGGAAGCTCCTGTCACTCTATCGCGCCCGGCAAGCCAAGCTGGCTTCCCGGAAAGCGCTTGTCGCGAAGGCGGGAGTTGACATGGAGAAGCGCGCGGAGGAGCTCCGGGGCCACAATCAAGAGGCTCTCCGGTCCCTGGCATGGGAGCGGGAGCGACTCGACGAGGAGCGCACGGCCTTCCTTCTCGAGAAGGCCGAAGCTGAGGAGGAGCAAAGGCTGGCTGCCGAGAAGCAGTCCGCGCGAGAAGGCGAATTGGTGCAGCGGAAGGCCAACCTCGACAGCTACGAGGAGGAGCTCGCCGAGCGTGAGCAAGCACTTGGCGGGGCGCTCAAGGAAGCAAAGGACTTCGCCGCGATTGCAGAGGCTGCCAAGAAAGAGCTGGAGGAGAAGGTGGCGCAGCTGGAGGCCAATATCCGGAAGAGCGGCGAGGAGCTTGCCGCGCTCAAGCATGAGCGTGAGAAGGATGCTGCCGCCCACGGTGAGCTGCAAGGTCTTCTCGCTGAGAGGGGCAAGGAGCTCAGCGCCGCCAAGGATTCCAATGCGGACCTGGAGTTGAAGCTGGCCACGCTGATGCAGACGCTGGAGGCCGCCAAGGAGCGGGAGAAAACCTTGTTGGAGAAGGTCAAAGCTGACAAGGCGCTGCTAGAGAGCATCGCAGTTACCCAGAACTCGTTCAGAGACACTGTGGAGCACTGGACCGAGGGTCTGGTGAATATTGCCGCAGTCATCAACGAGGAGCTGGCGCAGCTGGGGATGGAGGACTTTGGGTATCCCTCCGATGAGAATCTCCAACCCAGCGCCAAGCTCAGCCTGTTCTTCAAGGGCGTGGCGACGGCACTCCAGCGGCTCCGGGAGAAGATCCCAAAGCAGCTGGCCGACGAGTCGCACAAAATCTGCGCCGGGGTTCTCCAGAAGGTGCTGATGAAGGTGGCCTTCCGCAATCCAGGCCTCAGCTTCACCAACGTCCTCAAGTCCTTGCCGCCAGACGCCGATCGGGACGCACTCAAGGCCCTTGTCGCACCCATTGTGGACAAGGTGTGAGAGATCAAGAGGGTCGAGGGCGGACGCGTAGACTAGGCCGCCCATTTCTTCTTTTCCCTTGTCGCTGCTAATCATGTTATGAAAACAGTCTGTTAGAGCTGCACAAGTTATCTTGTAATATAACTTTATTTCTGTTATTAATTGCTATGTTATTTCCTCTACTAGATTCCTTCCTTTGTATGTTTTTACCCTACGCTTCTAGGGAACTTGTCGGCGCAGGCACCCGAGCCGCGAGCGCTGAGTGCGGAACTTCAGCAGCCTGCTGGCAGCGCTGCTTCCGACAAGAAACCTTGTCGCGACTAGATGCAGCACACTTAAGTTGTTGAGCGGACTCGAAACAAAGTAAGGGCACAACTAGCCACGAGTTGGTTCCTCCGCGCACAGGTTTTCCATACAAAGCAGGGTCGTTCGAGGAAGATAACTCAAAAATTTAAAAAATGATTGCTCAAAATTTGGCAACTTAGCTTTTCTGTTGTTTGCTCCCCGGCAAGGCAAAACTTTGCTTGAACGACGCCTGGTCCATACCACAATCTTCTCCTTCCCCCCCGGCAAACTTGTGTGCGAGGGAACCTTCTTTTCCTTTGTTGAAAATAAGAAAGAAGAGAAAATAATAATATGGAGCCCTTTGGCTCGTTATTGCTTACCGGATGTAGGTGTTGCACAAAGTGTCAGATAACGCATGCAAGAAAGAAACTAATGCATGAAATGGACAAGTTGTGCGGAGCACATGGGGTTTTACTTATGCACGGGATCTGCGCCCGGCTTTGTACAAAGGATTACATGCAACAGCGGCAAGACTTGTACAAAAGGTGGTTGCCGGAATGGGTTCCGGCAACTGCGCCCTACGGGAAAAACTTACGAAGATGTTCTATGTTCCAGGAGTTGCTCACCGGAATGCCATCTTCGGTCTCAAGGCGGACAACGTCGGGCCTTGTGACTCGTTTCACCCGATAAGGGCCTTCCCACTTCGGCGTCAACTTGTTGGAATTCTTGGCGGACTGAACGCGCCGAAGAACAAGGTCGCCTTCCTCGAAGCTTCTGGCATTAACTTTGCAGCTATGGTAGCGGCGCAAAGCTTGCTGGTATCGAGCAGCTCGTACAGCAGCCTGAAGACGATCTTCCTCAAGGAGCAGTGCGTCGTCTTGTCGCAGCTGTTCTTGCTCAAGCTCATCATAAGCGAGCACTCGAGGCGATCCGTATACGAGTTCCGTGGGGAGAACTGCCACTGCTCCATAGACTAGAGCGAAAGGCGTCTAGCCAGTGGCTCGATTTGGCGTCGTTCTGATCGACCAAAGAACCACCGGCAGCTCCTCGATCCAGTTTCTTCCGCACTTGTGCAGCCTGTTGAAAGTTCTGGTCTTGAGCCCGCGCAGCACTTCAGCATTTGCCCTCTCTGCTTAACCGTTGCTTCTCGGATGAGCAACAGAAGCGAAGCAGACCTTGGCGCCAAGGTCTTGGACATACTGCATGAAGGTGCGGCTCGTGAATTGCGTGCCGTTGTCGGTGACGATCCTGTTAGGGATCCTGAAACGGCAAACAATTGACCTGAAGAACTTGACTGCTGACTATGCTGTCACCTTCCTCACTGGCTGCACTTCCGGCCACTTTGTGAACTTGTCGATTGCGACGTACAAGTACTCAATGCCCCCGACAGCTCGGGGGAAAGGGCCGAGGATATCGAGCCCCCAGACCGAAAATGGTCAGGATAAAGGGATCGTCTGGAGAGCTTGAGGTGGCTGGTGTATCTGTTTGGAGTGGAACTGGCACGCTTCACACTTGTTTACTTGTGCAGTTGCATCCTGGAGGGCTGTCGGCCAAAAGAAACCTTGCCGGAAAGCTTTGCCGGCAAGTGCTCTTGCGCCAATGTGGTGGCCACATATGCCTCCATGTATCTCTGCCAACAGCTTTTGTCCATCTTCCCGGCAAATACACTTCAATTTCACACTGTTGAGTCTTCTTCTGTACAGTATGCTATCAACAAACTGGTACATACTTGACTGCCGGGCTACTTTTTCCGCTTCTTCTTGCTCTTCGGGAAGTTCTCCTGTCTGAAGGAAATGGACAATCTGCTGTGCCCATGCTGGAGCCTGTGGCTCGACAACAAGGGCTAAAGGCACATCTGCTGCTGCGGGAACATCCGCTTCCACGGCAAGGACTTGCGCCCCTGCCGGAGCTTGATGTTCCCCGGCAAGCTTGCCGGAGCAAAACTTGTCGCGAGCGTCTGCTTCAACGGAACAAACCATAAGGCTTGCTGGAGCAGACTGCTACTCAGCATCCTTGGTGTTGATCTTGGGGACTTTCTTGGCGGCGGCTTCGGGGAGCTCTGCCGGAAAGTAGTCACCAGAAATTAACTTCCTCTTCTTGCTTTGTCCAGTTGATGGTGTTACGGATGGTTGAGTCAACTTGAGCACAAAGATCCCTGGTTCCACAGGTAACTTTAGTGCGGCGCACTTTGACAGGCCATCAGCAATGTCATTCTGAGCTCTTGGGATATGTTCCATCTGTAGGCCGTCAAAGTGCTCTTCTAGCTTCCTCACTTCATCAACATATGCTTCCATCAATGGACTCTGGTAGTTCTTGTTCACTTGGCGGACAACAAGCTGTGAGTCACCCCTGACAATGAGCTTCTTGATCCCAACGTCTGCTGCGATTCTGAGGCCGACAAGCAATCCTTCATACTCTGCAGTATTGTTGGTTGCTTGCTCCTTGGGAAAGTGCATCTGGACTACGTACTTGAGGTGCTCTTCGGTGGGCGCGACAAGCAGCACGCCCGCACCGGCGCCTTGCAGCGAGAAGGCACCATCAAAGTACATCAGCCACTCTTTGCTTGCCTCTTTGACGGGGATGCTCGTCTCTGGAATTTCTTCATCTGGTGTTGGCGTCCATTCTGCTATGAACTCTGCCAATGCCCTGCTTTGGATAGTTGAAGTGCTCTCAAACATGAGGCCAAAGCTTGACAGTTCCAGCGCCCACTCGATAATCCTGCCTGTTGCTTCTGGATTTTGCAGTATCCTCTTCAGCAGAAAGCGAGTGACGACTGTGATCTCATGTGCTTGGAAGTAATGGCGCAGCTTTCTCAAGGCCATGAGGAGGCCGAAAAGCAACTTCTGCACACCAGAGTACCTTGATCTAGCCCCCTGTAGAAGGGAACTGACAAAGTAAACTGGTCGCTGCACCATTCTCTTCTGCATCTTATCATGCTCCTGCGCAGATCCATCTCTGTCGGGACCAGAGCTTGTCGGCAAAGCCCCCTGCTTGTCACTGGATGCATCTGCCATGGTTGCTGGTTCATCATCTGCCTCCCTCTCCGCCACTAACGCAGCACTAACCACTTGATTGGTTGCTGCTATATATAGCAGCAACTTCTCTTGCGGCTTAGGTGCGACAAGTATTGGAGTGGAGGACAGGTATCTCTTCAAGTCCTGCAGCGCAGCCTCCGCCTCCGGAGTCCATTTCATTGGACCTGCCTTTTTCAAAATTTTGAAAAATAGCAGGGTGCGCTCAGCAGATCTAGAGATAAACCTGCTGAGAGCAGCCACGCAACCGGCAAGCCTTCGTACATCCTTGACGCGCTTTGGTGCTTCGATCTGCTCAATGGCCTTGATCTTGTCGGGATTGGCTTCAATTCCCCGCTGAGACACGAAGAACCCGAGAAGCTTGCCGGAAGGGACTCCAAACACGCACTTCTCGGGGTTAAGCTTGAGGTTGATCTTGCGCAGATTTGCAAATGTCTTGTCTAAATCTTGAATCAGGGTCGCCCTGTTCTTGCTTTTGACCACTATGTCATCCATGTAGGCTTCCACATTTCTGTGCATCTGCGGCTCAAAAGCGTGGTGGACTACCCTTGCGAATGTTGAACCAGCATTCTTCAAACCGAAAGGCATCCGTATGAAGCAGTACGTGCCACACAGGGTGATAAATGCGGTTTTCTCTTCATCCTCTTCTGCCATGAAGATCTGATGGTATCCTGAGTATGCATCAAGAAAATGAAAGCAAATCACATCCGGCCGTGGAGTCAACAATCTGGTCAATGCGCGGCAAGGGAAATGGGTCTTTGGGACAAGCTTTATTAAGATCAGTGAAATCAATACAAAGCCTCCATTTCCCATTAGCCTTGCGCACGACAACAGGATTGGCCAACCATGTGGGATGGAGCACTCCTCTGACAAGGCCTGCTGCTTCCAACTTCTTGATTTCTTCTGCGATGAATTCTTGGCGCTCCACTGCCTGTTTCCTGACTTTCTGCTTGATGGGCCGCGCATGAGGACAGACGGCAAGGTGGTGCTCAATTACTTTCCTGGGAACACCGGGGATATCAGACGGTTGCCACGCAAACACGTCGACATTCGCCCGCAGGAAAGCAACGAGCGCGCTTTCCTATTTGGGGTCAAGAGTGGCGCTGATGGTGAAGGTACCACCAGCGCCGTCCTCCTTGGCGGACACCTTCTTGGTCTCAGGTGGAGCTGTCATTGCCTTCTTACACTTGCCGGTGGAGCTCGATGGTGCGTCCTCGACGGTAGCGCAGCACTCCGAAGAGGTGCGCTTGCCGGAGTGGGCATCAGAACTCTCGCTGGACTTGGTCTTCTTCTTCCCCCCGGGAGCTTCAGCGGCAAGTGTCTTGCGTTCTGCTGCGGCTGCTGCTTCTCGGTAGATCTTGTCGGCACAGATAAGGGCATCCTTCTTGTCGCCAGGGACAGAGATGACACTTATCGGGCCTGGCATTTTCAGTACGTTGTACGCATAGTGAGAGGCTTCCATGAACTTGGCGAGTGCCGGACGGCCAAGGATTCCATTGTAAGGTAATGGAAAGTAAGCAACATCAGATGTGACCCTCTCAGTCCTGAAGTTAAGCTCGCTGCCAAATGTTACCGGCAACGTGATCTTTCCCTTCGGCTTGCTTCTTCCCGGGTTGATTCCTTGAAATGTACCGGTCTCTTCGAGCTCGCTGTCAGGGATCTGGAGTTTCTGGAGCACCGCGGAGGAGACCAAGTTCAAGCCGGCCCCGCCGTCAACTAGCATCTTAGTGACCTTGAGGTTGCGAATTGTTGGTGAAACCAACATCGGCAAGCACCCAACCGCAATTATGCGATCAGGGTGGTCCTCAATATCAAAGATGATAGGCGTGCTGGACCATTTCAGAGGCTTGCGTGACTCGACGGGTGGTTCTGCTACATTAAATTCCCGCATCCACTGTTTGAGCTGGCGGTGCAAGGTGTGCAGAGAAGCACCACCGTCAACGCACAGGACCTCTGTGGCTTTCTGGAACTCCTGCTCATCAGTCTCCTCATCATCCATGTCTTCATCGTCGTCGTCATCTTCATCCTTGTCGCGGCCGCGAGGAGGTCTGTCTCCTTGCCGCTGCTTGGCCTTGCCGCAGCGTCCTCCTCGGCCGGGACGTTTCTTGCCGGATCCCCCAGCACCTTCCTGGGCCTTCTCCTTGTCGCGCCGCTCGTATTCAGCTTTCTGTTGCTCAACAAGCTGCTCGACTTTCTTACAGTTCTAGAGATCATGGCCCTTGGTGCGGTGTATCTTGCAATACTGCTTGTTGGTGCCGTCCTGCTTGTCGGCGACCGCCACCTCCGCGGCAACCTCCTTGCCGGAGTCACCAGCTTTGGCTTCCTTGGCGCCACCACCGTTGCCGGACTGCTCAACAACCGCCGCCGGTTTTCCCTTGCCGGGGCAGCATCTTCACTGTCAGATCCTCCCGCTCCTACATTCTCTCCGGGAGTCTCCTCCCTTCCTCAGCACGTGCACACTTGTCGGCCAGTGCATATAACTCACTGACGTCCCTGATCTTGCACATCGCCATTTCCTCCCGCATCCTGCGGTTTCGCACGTTCTGATGGAACGTGCTGATCACCGCGGCAGGGTGGACGTCTGGGATATTGTGCTGCACACTGCTGAATCTCTGAATGTACTTTCGCAGGGGCTCTCCTTCCTTCTGGGCGAGCAGATGAAGATCACTCTCCTGGCCATGAGGCTTGTGTCCGCCTGTGAAGGCGCTGACAAACTGATGGCACAAATCAGCCCAAGAGGATATGGAGTTGTTCGGCAAGTGCATGAGCCAGGATCTGACGTTGGGCTTGAGCACCAGCAGGAAGTAGTTGGCAAGGATCTTGTCATCTCGTCCCCCGGTAGCCTGCACCGCAATGGTGTAGATGCTGAGGAACTCCGACGGATGCGTCTTGCCGTCGTACTTCTCCGGTACGTCTGGCTTGAAGTTCTTTGTGCTGGGCCACTGGACTTGCGGCAGCTAACGAGTGAACGCAGGGCAACCTACCGCGTACGGCAGATCGCCTGGTTCCCCTGGCGCATGCATGTGAACAGAGGGCCCAGCGCGCTTGTCGGATTGACGTCGCACTTCTCTTCGGCGCTCGATGCGAGTTCGAGCATATTCTTGTTGTCGATCATGAAGAACTTTGCGTTGATCACGATGAGCTTGTGGATCCGAAGATGCGGTGGAGTCGTTGTCGAGGTGGATCCGGCTAGTCGGCGATCTTGGCCTTCGGGGTGGTGATTGCATGGTAGTTGCACCTCCACCCGTTTCGTCGCCACCGGCTCGCGCCCGGCAACACTGCCGCGGCGGCGACGTGCTCGGCCGCCGTGGAGTGTCGCCGTTGGCGTAGCTGATGAGACTCTGAATGGTGGCCCTCCATTCGTCGATCTTGTCCGACGTCGGAGGGTAATCTAGGAGAAGTTGAGCTCGCGCCAAAGCTTCTGCTGGAGTGGTGGGTGGCAGTGGCGGACGGCGCGAGGAGCGGCACGTGCTCGGACTTCTAACTATGTTAGAAGGAGCAGTATCCCGTCCAGGCGACCGTGTCCCGCTCATGCCAGCACGCTGGTGTGCATGCTGGTCTTGAGCGCCCCGAGATCCACTAGCTTGGTCTTGGCCAATCATGCGTATGGCACTGCGAGCGTCATGACGCTGTTGGTCTTGCGCCTCCTGAGAGTGGCGCGGAACATGTACAGTCGCCGAGGTTTGTGCAGCCTTGTCCTTGGACCTGGCAGCATCATAAGCTTCCTCGTCGACGTCCATTCTTCCGCCGGCATCCATTCCACCACCCGTTTGCTCCAACGGTGGCGGAAGTGACGTGGACGGAGTGGCTGCCGCCGAAGTCTTCTTCTTCGGTGGCATGTTGATGAAGGGAATGAAGATCTAGCTCGTGTGAACACCGGATCAGGTTCACACAATCTCGACGCCCCCTACCTGGCGCGCCAAAGATGTCGGGGGAAACTGATCCACGAACACCTATGGGGCCGGCGGACCGGGCCCCTTTCGGTTCGGAGGGGGGCGGAGATCGCACAAAGAGCAGATCGAGGCGAAGCACACAAGCAGTTTACCCAGCTTCAGAGCTCTCCGGAGAGATAACACTCCTACTGCTGCTTGTCTGGTTGTATTATGTTCTTGCTCTAGAGAGCGAGAGCGTAGTGTTTTTCTATCTCCCCAATGAATCCAACCCCCCTCTACGTTGCGCATGGGCCTCCTTTTATATGCTCAAGGGGTCACCGACAGGTGGCAACGCAGAGAAGGGTACAAATGTAAAAAGTGAGGTGGTTGGTACAGTGCACCCTACCTAACTCTGATGGCAGGGGACAAGGGCATTAAATGCCTGTCTGAGTCACCCAAACAGTGCAGAAAAGGACCGTTAGGGGCGCCACCGTTCGCCATGATGGCGATCTTGTCAGCTTCGCATGCCACTGCGCACCGCTGGCTGCACAGCCTCCCGCCACGCGCGCCTGGAGAGGCCCCCAGGGCGACATGTTGGTGGACGCGTTGGAGCATGGGCGCAGAGTGGCCGCCTGTCGCGGCAAGCGCCTTGCCGCTGCTGTTATCTTGTCGGGTCCGAGAGCTTGTCGCTCACCGGGCCTCGGGGTACCTTGGTTGGTCTTCCCGGCAAGCTCCTCTTGCCGGGGCCTTGTCGCCTTGCCGAAGCGCGTGGCGCGTCGCGGCAAGTTCCTTGGAGTGCCTTGGTTGGCCTTCCCGGCAAGCTCCTCTTGCCGGGGCCTTGTCTCCTGAGCTTAAATACTTTGTTCTTGAATGGCTCCAAGGGAACCACGGAGGATCTTGGCGTTCGCCTGGCAAGCCTTGCCGCGGGGTGCTGCAACTGCCCGTGCACAAGTTCGGGGTACTAGGGTACCCCTATTCTAGTACACCGACATCCTATCAATGTTGAAACTAATATTGTTGAAACTGTAACCCCGGAGGAATACATAAGGGACACTTTCCAGAATGTTCCAGACTCCGAAAAGGAATAGGTATGTTGTACGGTAAGTAAACCGACTCCAAAACAATTCTAATGGCATTTTTTTATCAGTTTTGGAATATTTAAGAATTTTAGAAAGAAAGAAGTAGTCCGGGAAGGACACGAGGCCTCCACGAGGGTGGAGGGCGCGCCCACCCTTCCTGGGCGCGCCCCCTGTCTTGTGGCCACCTCGTGTGCCTCCCGGACTCCGTTTTCTTGCACGTTACGTATTTTGGTAGGTAAAAATTCATTATATAATCTCTCGAAGGCTTTGACCACCGTATCATGCAAATATCCTCTGTTTTCGTTTCGAGCTGTTTTTCTAACAGATCTAGAGCATCATGACATCTCCAAACGCTCCCAAGGACAAGTTTTTCGAGAGGGTTATCAACCCCTATCTCACGGAGGTGCTGCAACACCCTCAAACCATTGAGATGCGTGAGGGGGTGCTGCACATCCGTGATGTGGAGGGACCAAGGCGTACCGGAAGCGTGGAGACAAAGCTCGAAGCCATGGAGCAACAAGTTTTCAAGTGCCAAGGGATGGTGGAGCGTGGAATCAACGCCAACCAGATGATGATCACGGAGTTCACCAACAACCACAAGCTGGATGCCAAGGTCATTGGGGAGACCATCTTCAAGCTTTAAGAGAAAATCGAGCACCTCCAAGCCCAGATCTATGACACGCAAAACCAAAACTATGGACGACAAGCCTACATCATCAATAACTGCTACTTCACCACCTCCGAGGACATAATCACATGGGTATGGGCACTCCCCTTGGCAACTGCCAAGCTTTGGGGAGGTGCCCCGGTATCATACCAGACATGACGTATGCTTAGCAATAAGTTTAGCAGGGAGGTACCAAAGTAATCCAGGAGTGGATCACTGGACAGCGGTCAAGAATATCCTAAAATACCTGAAAAGGACTAAGGATATGTTTCTCGTTTATGGAGTGACAAAGAGCTAGTCGTAAATGTTTACGTCGATGCAAGATTTGACACTGATCCGGACGATTCTAAATCGCAAACCAGATACGTGTTTATATTGAACGGTGGAGCTGTCAGTTGGTGCAGTTCTAAACAAAGCGTCGTGGCAGGATCTACATGCAAAGCAGAGTACATAGCTGCTTCGGAAGCAGCAAATGAAGGAGTCTGGATGAAGGGGTTCATTTCCGATCTAGGTGTCATACCTAGTGCATCGGGACCAATGAAGATCTTCTGTGACAATACTGGTGCAATTGTCTTGGCAAAGGAATCTAGATTTCACAAGAGGACCAAGCACATCAAGAGACGCTTCAATTCCATCCGGGACCAAGTCCAGGTGGGAGACATAGAGATTTGCAAGATACATACGGATCTGAATGTTGCAGACCTATTGACTAAGCCTCTTCCATGAGCAAAACATGATCAGCACCAAGGCTCCATGGGTGTTAGAATCATTACTGTGTAATCTAGATTATTGACTCTAGTGCAAGTGGGACACTGAAGGAAATATGCCCTAGAGGCAATAATAAAGTTATTATTTATTTCCTTATATCATGATAAATGTTTATTATTCATGCTAGAATTGTATTAACCGGAAACATGATACATGTGTGAATACATAGACAAACTTAATGTCACTAGTATGCCTCTACTTGACTAGCTCATTAATCAAATATGGTTTTGTTTCCTAACCATAGCCATGAGTTGTCATTCGATTAACGGGATCACATCATTTCGAGAATGATGTGATTGACATGACCCATTCCGTTAGCTTAGCACTTGATCGTTTAGTATGTTGCTATTGCTTTCTTCATGACTTATACATGTTCCTACAACTATGAGATTATGCAACTCCCGTTTACCGGAGGAACACTTCGTGTGCTACCAAACGTCACAACATAACTGGGTGATTATAAAGGAGCTCTACAGGTGTCTCCAAAGGTACATGTTGAGTCAGCGTATTTTGAGATTAGGTTTTGACACTCCGATTGTCGGAGAGGTATCTCTGGGCCCTCTCGGTAATGCACATTGATACGTCTCCGTCATATCTATAATTTTTGATTTGTTCTATGCCAATATTAATCAAATTTTATATACTTTTGGCAACTTTTTATACTATTTTTTGGGACTAACATATTGATCCAGTGCCCAGTGCCAGTTCCTGTCTGTTGCATGTTTTTTGTTTCGCAGAAATCCCATATCAAACGGAGTCCAAACGGACTAAAAACGGACGGAGATATTTTTGGAATATTTATGATTTTTTGGAAGTAAAATCAACGCGAGACGGTGCCCGAGGGGGCCAGGAGATAGGGGGGCGCGCCCCAGGGAGGCAGGCGCGCCCTGGACTCTCTTGGGCCCCCCGTAAGGCGGTTGACGCTCTTCATTTGGTGCAAGAAAGCTAATTTTATGAGAAAGATCCGGGCTAAAGATTCACCCCAATCGGAGTTATGGATCTCCAGATATAAAAGAAACGGTATAGAATCTGAGAACGCAAAAACAGAGAGATAGATCCAATCTCGGAGGGCCTCTCACCCCTCTCACGCCAAGGGAGCCAAGGACCAGAGGGGAAACCCTTCTCCCATGTAGGGAGAAGGTGAAGGAATAAGAATAAGAAGGGGGGCTCTCTCCCCCTTGCTTCCGGTGGCGCCGGAGCGCTACCGGGGGCCATCATCATCACCGCGATCTTCACCAACACCTCCATCATCTTCACCAACGTCTCCATCACCTTCCCCCCTATATCTACAGTGGTCCACTCTCCCACAACCCGTTGTACCCTCTACTTGAACATGGTGCTTTATGCTTCATATTATTTTCCAATGATGTGTTGCCATCCTATGATGTCTGAGTAGATTTTCGTTGTCCTATCGGTGATTGATGAATTTCTATGATTGGTTTGAGTTACATGTTTTATTATTGGTGTTGTCCTATTGTGCCCTCCGTGTTGCGAAAGCGTGAGGGATTCCTGCTGTAGGGTTTGCAATACGTTTATGATTTGCTTATGGTGGGTGGCATGAGTGACAGAAGCACATACCCGAGTAAGTAGGTTGTTTGCGTATGGGATAAAGGGGACTTGATACTTTAATGCTATGGTTGGGTTTTACCTTAATCAATCTTTAGTATTTGCGGATGCTTGCTAGAGTTCCAATCATAAGTGCATATGATCCAAGTAGAGAAAGTATGTTTGCTTATGCCTCTCCCTCAAATAGAATTGCAATAGTGATTATCGGTCAAGTAACATAGTCAATTGCTTAGGGACAATTTCACAACTCCTACCACCACTTTTCCACACTCGCTGTATTTACTTTATTGCTTCTTTATATAAACAGCCCCTAGTTTATATTTACGTGCTCTTTATTATCTTGCAAACCTATCCTATCACACCTACAAAGCACTTCTAGTTTCATACTTGTTCTAGGTAAAGCGAACGTCAAGCGTGCGTAGAGTCGTATCAGTGGCCGATAGGACTTGAGAGAGTATTTTTTCTACCTTTAGCTCCTCATTGGGTTCGACACTCTTACTTATCGAAAGAGGCTACAACTATCTTATACTTGCGGGTTATCAAGACCTTTTTCTGGTGCCGTTGCCGGTGAGTCATAGCGTGGGGTGAATATTCTCGTGTGTGCTTGATTGTTTTATCACTAAGTAATTTTTATTTGCTGTTCTTAGTTGTTTTCTATCTTTAGCTATGGGTAGGAAACGCAAAATACCAAAAAAATTAGTTGTACCTACTGAACCAGTGGTTGAAGAACCACTCAAAATCTATCACACTCCTGAAGCTTTTTACTTGGATCATCTTCGATCCCTTTGTGCTCGTGCTGAAACCCCCACTAGTTTAGTTGAGGGCAAATCTTTAGATGAGCATGCTTGTTTTGTGTGACACCGTATATCTGAAAAAGGGAAACTATTATGGGATCAAATTCAACGTTTGCAATGTTATGCTTGGAATTTATGTGAAATTTATGAGTTTACTTGTTGTTCTGAAGACCCTAAGAAACACCTACCCTATCAATGCTTGTTTAGTGACAATGGAATCGTATCTTCGTATGCTAAGGGTGTTTGCAATTACTATGATGTTCAACAAATTGAAGAATTTGTTGCTTTTAAAGGTGCTTATGAGATTGCCTCTTTGATTGAAAAGTATGATGCTACTCTTTACAAATCTGAATTTTTTTCCATATTTCAATATTGTTATGATAATTATGCTTCTAATGCCAATGTAAAACATATATTGAGGACTTCTCCGCTGTCCAAGAAGAGAATAATATTTTGCAGGAAGCTATGGAAGAAGAAATTGATGAAACAGTGAGCTCATTGGATGAAAAAGATGATGAGGAGAGCGAAGAACAAAAGGAGGAAGAGCGGATTAGCTACCCGTGCCCACCTTCTAATGAGAGTAACCCTCCAACTCATACATTATTTAATTGCCCTTCGTGCTTACCAAAGGATGATTGCTATGATGATTGCTATGATCCCTTGAATTTGTTTGAAATATCCCTTTTTGATGATGCTTGCTATGCTTGTGGCCAAGATGCCAATATGAATTATGCTTATGGAGATGAACTTGCTATAGTTCCTTATGTTAAACATGAAATTTTTGCTATTGCACCCACGCATGATAGTCCTATTATCTTTTTGAATTCTCCAAACTACACTATATCGGAGAAGTTTGTGCTTATTAAGGATTATATTGATGTGTTTCCTTTTACCATTGCACATGATGATTTTGATGAATGTAATATGCATGTGCTTGCTGCTCCTACTTGCAATTATTATGAGAGAGGAACTATTTCTCCACCTCTCTATGTTTCACATACTATGAAATTGCAAGAAACTGCTTATACTATGCATTGGCCTTTACTATGTGTGCATGAATTGTTCTCTTATGACATGCCGATGCATAGGAAGAGAGTTAGACTTCGTTGTTGCATGACATATGTTACTTTGTGCTCACTACTAAATTACAAATCATTGTTAATTAAAATTGGCTTTGATATACCTCGGGATCCGGGTGGATTCATTACTTGAGCACTAAATGCCTAGCTTAATGGCTTTAAAGAAAGCGCTGCCAGGGAGACAACCCGGAAGTTTTAGAGAGTCATTTATTTCTGTTGAGTGCTTTTATATAGTTTAAAAACACAAAAATAAAGAGGGGAACCTAAAAACTTTTCAAAAAGGAAAGTGAAAGTGAGAGAGACAAGCATTGTTGAAGTGGGAGCTAGCCTTGAACTTTGTTCATGCTCACGGAAAATTTGTGAATCTTGATTACAGAAACTTTTCAACAAAAATAATTATCCCCTTGTATAATTCTAGTGTATTATAAAAATAATGTGCTAAGGTTTGCCTTTAGGATGTTTACAATGCTTGTTGGTTTGTACGGTGCAGGACAGAAACTTTGGCTGTAGTGCGCGATTTTACATTTTTAACTGTAACGTCAATTGGTTCTGATTCCTTTTGAACTGTCTTTCTAAACAACTTGTTTTATTTTTACTAATTTTGGTAGAATTTTTGGGGTACCAGAAGTATGGTGGATGTTCAGATTGCTATAGACTGTTCTATTTTTGACAGATTCTGTTTTTGATGCATAGTTTGCTTGTTTTGATGAATCTATCAATTTATATTAGTGGATTAAGCCATGGAAAGTTATATTACAGTAAACACAATGCAAAAAAAATATGAATTGGTTTGCAACAGTACTTAGAGTGGTGATTTGCTTTATTATACCAACGGATCTTACCGAGTTTTCTGTTGAAGTTTTGTGTGGATGAAGTGTCTAATCGAGGATGTCTCGATATGAGGAAAAGGAAGAGAGGCAAGAGCTCAAGCTTGGGGATGCCCGAGGCACCCCAAGTAAATATTCAAGGAGACTCAAGCATCTAAGCTTGGGGATGCCCCAGAAGGCATCCCCTCTTTCTTCAACAAGTATCGGTATGTTTTAGAATTCGTTTCATTCATGCATTATGTGCAAGTCTTGGAGCGTCTTTTGCATTTAGTTTTCATTTTTATTGTATGCAGCATGCTGGTATGACATAGTCCTTGCTTGATTTATAGAATGCTCATTGAACTTCACTTATATATTTTTAGTGTGGCTTTATAGAATGCTTCATGTGCTTCACTTATATCATTTGAAGTTTGGATTGCCTGTTTCTCTTCACATAGAAAACCGCCATTTGTAGAATGCTCTTTTGCTTCACTTATACTTGTTAGAGCGTGGGCATATCTTTTGTAGAAAGAATTAAACTCTCTTGCTTCACTTATATCAATTTAGAGAGATGACAGCAATTGGTCATTCACATGGTTAGTCATAAAATCCTACATAAACTTGTAGATCGCTGAATATGATATGTTTGATTCCTTGCAATAGTTTTGCGATATAAAGATGGTGATATTAGAGTCATGCTAGTGGGTGGTTGTGGATTGTAGAGACACTTGTGTTGAGGTTTTCAAATCCCGTAGCATGCACGTATGGTAACCGTTGTGTGACAAATTTGAAGCATGGGGTGTTTCTTTAATTGTCTTCCTTATGAGTGTCGGTCGGGGACGAGCGATGGTCTTTTCCTACCAATCATCCCCCTAGGGGCATGCGTAGTAGTACTTTGCTTCGAGGGCTAATAAACTTTTGCAATAAGTATATGAGTTCTTTATGACTAATGTGAGTCCATGGATTATACGCACTTTTACCTTTCCATCATTGCTAGCCTCTTCGGTTCCGTGCATTGCCCTTTCTCACCTCGAGAGTTGGTGCGTACTTCGCCGGTGCATCCAAACCCCGTGATATGATACGCTCTATCACACATAAGCCTCATTATATCTTCCTCAAAACAGCCACCGTACCTACCTATCATGGCATTTCCATAGCCATTCCGAGATATATTGCCATGCAACTTTCATCATCATCATATATATGACTTGAGCATTCATTGTCATATTGCTTTGCATGATCGTAAGATATCTAGCATGATGTTTTCATGGCTTGTCCGTTTTTTTATGTCATTGTCACGCTAGATCATTGCACATCCTGGTACACCACCAGAAGCATTCATATAGAGTCATATCTTTGTTCTAGTATCGAGTTGTAATATTGGGTTGTAAGTAAATAAAAGTGTGATGATCATCATTATAGAGCATTGCCCCATAATAAAAAAAGAAAAAAAAGAAAGGCCAAAGAAGCCTAAATAAAAAAGGGGGCCAAAGAAGCCCACCCAAAAAGAAAAAAAAGAAAAAAAAAAGAAAAAAAGAAAAAGAAAAGGGGCAATGTTACTATCCTTTTCCACACTTGTGCTTCAAAGTAGCACCATGTTTTTCATATAGTGAGTCTCATAGGTTGTCATTTTCATATACTAGTGGGAATTTTTCATTATAGAACTTGGCTTGTATATTCCTATGATGGGCTTCCTCAAATGCCCTAGGTCTTCGTGAGCAAGCAAGTTGGATGCACACCCACTAGTTTTCTTTTGTTGAGCATTTATTTATAGCTCTAGTGCATCTGTTGCATGGCAATCCCTACTCCTCACATTGACATCAATTGATGAGCATCTCCATAGCCCGTTGATTAGCCGCGTTGATGTGAGACTTTCTCCTTTTTTGTCTTCTCCACATAACCTCCATCATTATATTCTATTCCACCTATAGTGCTATATCCATGGCTTGCACTCATGTATTGCGTGAGGGTTGAAAAAGCTGAAGCGCGTTAAAAAGTATGAACCAATTGGTCGGCTTGTCATCGGGGTTGTGCATGATGGGGGCATTTTGTGTGACAAAAATGAAGCATGGTCAAACTATATGATTTTGTAGGGATAAGCTTGCTTTGGCCTTGTTGTTTTGAAAAGACATGATTGCTTTATTGGTATGCTCGAAGTATTATTGTTTTTATGTCAAATGATAGAATATTGCTTTGAATCACTCGTGTCTTAATATTCATGCCATGATTAGACATATGATCAAGATTATGCTAGGTAGCATTCCACATCAAAAATTATATTTTTATCATTTATCTACTCGAGGACAAGCAGGAATTAAGCTTGGGGATGCTGATACGTCTCCGTCGTATCTATAATTTTTGATTGTTCCATGCCAATATTATTCAACTTTTATATACTTTTGGCAACTTTTTATACTATTTTTTGGGACTAACATATTGATCCAGTGCCCAGTGCCAGTTCCTGTCTGTTACATGTTTTTTGTTTCGCATAAACCCCATATCAAACGGAGTCCAAACAGAATAAAAACGGATGGAGATTTTTTTGGAATATTTATGATTTTTGGGAAGTAAAATCAACGCGAGACGGTGCCCGAGGGGGGCAGGAGATAGGGGGGCGCGCCCCAGGGAGCCAGGCGCACCCTGGACTCTCCTGCCCCCCCCCCATAAGGCGGTTGACGCTCTTCTTTTTATGCAAGAAAGCTAATTTTATGAGAAAGATCTGGGCGAAAGATTCACCCCAATTGGAGTTATGGATCTCCAGATATAAAAGAAACGGTGAAGGGGTAGAATCTGAGAACGCAGAAACAGAGAGATAGATCCAATCTCGGAGGGGCTCTCGCCCCTCCCACGCCATGGGAGCCAAGGACCAGAGGGGAAACCCTTCTCCCATCTAGGGAGAAGGTCAAGGAAGAAGAAGAAGAAGGGGGGCTCTCTCCCCCTTGCTTCCGGTGGCGCCGGAGCGCTACCGAGGGCCATCATCATCACCGCGATCTTCACCAACACCTCCATCATCTTCACCAATGTCTCCATCACCTTCCCCCCTCTATGTACAGTGGTCCACTCTCCCGCAACCCCTTGTACCCTCTACTTGAACATGGTGCTTTATGCTTCATATTATTTTCCAATGATGTGTTGCCATCCTATGATGTCTGAGTAGATTTTTGTTGTCCTATCGGTGATTGATGAATTGCTATGATTGGTTTGAATTGCATGTTTTATTATTGGTGCTGTCCTATTGTGCCCTCCGTGTCGTGCAAGCGTGAGGGATTCTGGCTATAGGGTTTGCAATACATTTATGATTTGCTTATGGTGGGTGGCGTGAGTGACAGAAGCACAGACCCGAGTAAGTAGGTTGTTTGTGTATGGGATAAAGGGACTTGATACTTTAACGCTATGGTTGGGTTTTACCTTAATGAATCTTTAGTATTTGTGGATGCTTGCTAGAGTTCCAATCATAAGTGCATATGATCCAAGTAGAGAAAGTATGTTAGCTTATGCCTCTCCCTCAAATAGAATTGCAATAGTGATTATCGGTCTAGTAACATAGTCAATTGCTTAGGGACAATTTCACAACTCCTACCACCACTTTTCCACACTCGCTATATTTACTTTATTGCTTCTTTATCTAAACAGCCACTAGTTTATATTTATGTGCTCTTTATTATCTTACAAACCTATCCTATCACACCTACAAAGTACTTCTAGTTTCATACTTGTTCTAGGTAAAGCGAACGTCAAGCGTGCGTAGAGTCGTATCAGTGGCCGATAGGACTTGAGAGATTATTTGTTCTACCTTTAGCTCCTCGTTGGGTTCGACACTCTTACTTATCGAATATTTGAGTTACGAGTTTGATTTACATTTGAAACAATGCGGAATAGTTTCGCAACTCACGCCACCCGGAACACCACAGTATAATGGTGTGTCCGAACGTTGTAATCGTACTTTACTAGATATGGTGCGATCTATGATTTCTCTTACTGATTTACCGCTATCGTTTTGGGGTTATGCTTTAGAGACAGCCGCATTCACATTAAATAGGGCACCATCAAAATCCGTCGAGACGATGCCTTATAAACTGTGGTTTGGCAAGAAACCAAAGTTGTCGTTTCTTAAAGTTTGGGGCTGCGATGCTTATGTGAAGAAACTTCAACCAGATAAGCTCGAACCCAAATCGGAGAAATGTGTCTTCATAGGATACCCAAAAGAGACTATTGGGTACACCTTCTATCACAGATCTGAAGGAAAGACTATTGTTGCTAAATTCGGATCCTTTCTAGAAAAAGAGTTTCTCTGGAAAGAAGTGAGTGGGAGGAAAGTAGAACTTGATGAGGTAACTGTAGCTGCTCCCTTATTAGAAAGTAGTTCATCACAAGAACCGGTTCCTGTGACAACTACACCAATTATTGAGGAAGCTAATGATATTGATCATGAAACTTCAGATCAAGTTACTACCGAACCTCGTAGGTCAACTAGAGTAAGATCCGCACTAGAGTGGTACGGTAATCCTATTCTGTAAGTCATGTTACTTGACCATGGAGAACCTACGAACTATGAGGAAGCGATCATGAGCCCAGATTCCGCAAAATGGCTTGAGGCCATGAAATCTGAGATGGGATCCATGTATGAGAACAAAGTATGGACTGTGGTTGACTTGCCCAATGATCGGCAAACCATCGAGAATAAATGGATCTTCAAGAAGAAGACTAACGCTGATGGTAATGTTACTGTCTACAAAGCTCGACTTGTTGTGAAAGGTTTTCGACAAGTTCAAGGGGTTGACTACAATGAGACTTTGTCACCCGTAGCGATGCTTAAGTTTGTCCGAATCATGTTAGCAATTGCTGCATTTTATGATTATGGAATATGGCAAATGGATGTCAAAATTGCATTCCTGAATGAATTTCTGGAAAAAGAGTTGTATATGATGCAACCAGAAGGTTTTGTCGATCCAAAAGGTGCTAACAAAGTGTGCAAGCTCCAGCGATCCATTTATGGACTAGTGCAAGCCTCTCGGAGTTGGAATAAACGCTTTGATAGTGTGATCAAAGCATATGGTTTTATACAGACTTTTCGAGAAGCCTGTATTTACAAGAAAGTGAGTGGGAGCTCTGTAGCATTTCTGATATTATATGTAGATGACATATTGTTGATTGGAAATGATATAGAATTTCTGGATAGCATAAAGGGATACTTGAATAAAAGTTTTTCAATGAAAGACCTCGGTGAAGCTGCTTACATATTGGGCATCAAGATCTATAGAGATAGATCAAGACGCTTAATTGGACTTTAACAAAGCACATACCTTGATAAAGTTTTGAAAAGGTTCAAAATGGATCAGGCAAAGAAAGGGTTCTTGCCTGTATTACAAGGTGTGAAGTTGACTCAGACTCAATACTAGACCACAGTAGAAGATAGAGAGAAAATTAAAGATGTTCCCTATGCTTCAGCCATAGGCTCTATCATGTATGCAATGTTGTGTACCAGACCTGACGTATGCTTAGCAATAAGTTTAGCAGGGAGGTACCAAAGTAATCCAGGAGTGGATCACTGGACAACGGTCAAGAATATCCTGAAATAACTGAAAAGGACTAAGGATATGTTTCTCGTTTATGGAGGTGACAAAGAGCTAGTCATAAATGGTTACGTCGATGCAAGCTTTGACACTGATCCGGACGATTCTAAATCGCAAACCGGATACGTGTTTATATTGAACGGTGGAGCCGTCAGTTGGTGCAGTTCTAAACAAAGCATCGTGGCGGGATCTACATGCGAAGCGGAGTACATAGCTGCTTCAGAAGCAGCAAATGAAGGAGTCTGGATGAAGGAGTTCATTTCCGATCTAGGCGTCATACCTAGTGCATCAGGACCAATGAAGATCTTCTGTGACAATACTGGTGCAATTGCCTTGGCAAAGGAATCCAGATTTCACAAGAGGACCAAGCACATCAAGAGACGCTTCAATTCCATCCGGGACCAAGTCCAGGTGGGAGACATAGATATTTGCAAGATACATACGGATCTGAGTGTTGCAGGCCCGTTAACTAAGCCTCTTACATGAGCAAAACATGATCAGCACCAAGGCTCCATGGGTGTTAGAATCACTACTGTGTAATCTAGATTATTGACTCTAGTGCAACTGGGAGACTGAAGGAAATATGCCCTACAGGCAATAATAAAGTTATTATTTATTTCCTTATATCATGATAAATGTTTATTATTCATGCTAGAATTGTATTAACCGGAAACATGATACATGTGTGAATACATAGACAAACTTAATGTCACTAGTATGCCTCTACTTGACTAGCTCATTAATCAAAGATGGTTATGTTTCCTAACCATAGACATGAGTTGTCATTTGATTAACGGGATCACATCATTAGGAGAATGATGTGATTGACATGACCCATTCCGTTAGCTTAGCACTTGATCGTTTAGTATGTTGCTATTGCTTTCTTCATAACTTATACATGTTCCTACAACTATGAGATTATGCAACTCCCGTTTACCGGAGGAACACTTTGTGTGCTACCAAACATCACAACGTAACTGGGTGATTATAAAGGAGCTCTACAGGTGTCTCCAAAGGTACATGTTGAGTTGGCGTATTTTGAGATTAGGTTTTGTCACTCCGATTGTTAGAGAGGTATCTCTGGGCCCTCTCGGTAACTCACATCACTATAAGCCTTGCAAGCAATGTAGCTAATGAGTTAGTTACGGAATGATGCATTACGTAACGAGTAAAGAGACTTGCCGGTAACGAGATTGAACTAGGTATTGGGATACCGACGATCGAATCTCGGGCAAGTAACATATCGATGACAAAGGGAACAACGTATGTTGTTATGCGGTTTGACCAATAAAGATCTTCATAGAATATGTAGGAGCCAATATGAGCATCCAGGTTCCGCTATTGGTTATTGACCGGAAACGTGTCTCGGTCATGTCTACATAGTTCTCGAACCCGTAGGGTCAGCACGCTTAAGGTTTCAATGACAGTTATACTATGAGTTTATGAGTTTTGATGTACCGAAGGTTGTTCGGAGTCCCGGATGTGATTACGGACATGACGAGGAGTCTTGTCGTGGAATTGTCACGGCAGATGTCCTCTTGCAAGGACTTAGTCGCGAGGCCAATGCATCTATGTGGTAGATTGAGAGGGGTTGAGCGGAATTGAGAGACGCAACACAAGACAGGGATTTAGACAGCTTCGGGCCCCGGGAAACATCATCCGGTAAAAACCCTACATGCTGTTTGAGGCTAGGTCTCATTATCATCACGAGGGAGTCACCGTAAACCGGCTCTCCTCTTTGTGTCTAGTCCTAAGATTATTTCTTCTTGCTTGTAGCTTGTCCCTCTTTGGGGAGCCCTGCCCCTCCTTATATATATTGAAGGGGCGGGTTACATGTGGAGTCCTATTAGGATTAGGACTAGTCTATCTCTAATACAAATCGGATACAAGTCCAGGTCTTAACTGCTTGTAAGACAAATATTCCTTATGCCTTTCCTCTTAAACCGGCCCACCATAGTATGAACCGGCCTTCATGAACCGCCTGTTGGGCCACCAGGTCTTGTCGCTCCTCGCACCCGCCTGCCGGATTACCAATGAGTCGTGAACCGCCAGGTGTCAGCGGGATCTCAAATAAACCGCCAAGTCCGGAAGGGTTAACTTCCGGCCGGTTTACACCACGGGGTATATCCCCGACATTAGCCCCCAAGTTTAGCTTGGATTTATCCATGGTAAACTTATGCTGCAAAATAAACACCAGAACAAATTTGGCAAATTGTGCTCCGGGTTAAGAATTCTTGTAGACCGGCACCTGATGGTTCCTAAGTCCTTTGTCATTTCCTCCTTCTAGAAAATCCGGGTCAATAACCAGCTTCATACCCAAATTGCTGATGTTGGCTTCTTATAAAAAAAATATTGTGAAAATAATCCACTTGAGTCGGCTTCCAAAGCGCCGGTTTAAGAAATATTGGTCTTGAAATACTCATATGATATTCAACCGGTTTGAAGATGCAGAACTTGCCAGTTTTATCATTGCCAAAGACTGTCGGGTTGCAGCCACAGGGTCATAATGATTGGTGACGCTGGTTCAACCTAGTTTGCTCAATCAAAGAATTTGAAAATATTTCTTCGATAATAATATAATACCTGTAGCCCCCAAGTCTTTAAGCAGAACAAAGTGGTGGCTTAAGACTTTGCTTCAATATAAATACTGCCACTTTTAAAGAAATCCATGTTGTTCATCCCAGTGACTAATAAAAACTGAATACTCCATACTATGTAGCCCCCAAGTGCCGGGTTGTCATGCTTGCAGCAACCTGGGACTTGTAATTGTTGGAAATATGCCCTAGAGGCAATAATAAAAGTGTTATTATTATATTTCTTTGTTCATGATAATAGTCTTTTATTCATGCTATAACTGTATTATCCGGAAATCGTAATACACGTGTGAATACATAGACCACAATATGTCCCTAGTGAGCCTCTAGTTGACTAGCTCGTTGTGATCAACAGATAGTCATGGTTTCCTGGCTATGGACATTGGATGTCGTTGATAACGGGATCACATCATTAGGAGAATGATGTGATGGACAAGACCCAATCCTAAGACTAGCACAAAAGATCGTGTAGTTCGTTTGCTAGAGCTTTGCCAATGTCAAGTATCTCTTCCTTTGACCATGAGATCGTATAACTCCTGGATACCGTAGGAGTGCTTTGGGTGTATCAAACGTCACAACGTAACTGGGTGACTATAAAGGTGCACTACAGGTATCTCCGAAAGTATCTATTGTTTTATGCGGATCGAGACTGGGATTTGTCACTCCGTGTAAACGGAGAGGTATCTCTGGGCCCACTCGGTAGGACATCATCATATGCGCAATGTGACCAAGGATTTGATCACGGGATGATGTGTTACGGAACGAGTAAAGTGACTTGCCGATAACGAGATTGAACAAGGTATTGGATACCGACGATCGAATCTCGGGCAAGTAAAATACCGCTAGACAAAGGGAATTGAATACGGGATCGATTGAGTCCTTGACATCGTGGTTCGTCCGATGAGATCATCGTGGAACATGTGGGAGCCAACATGGGTATCCAGATCCCGCTGTTGGTTATTGACCGGAGAACGTCTCGGTCATGTCTACATGTCTCCCGAACCCGTAGGGTCTACACACTTAAGGTTCGATGACGCTAGGGTTATAAAGGAAGCTTGTATGTGGTTACCGAATGTTGTTCGGAGTCCCGGATGAGATCCCGGACGTCATGAGGAGTTCCGGAATGGTCCGGAGGTAAAGATTTATATATAGGAAGTCCTGTTTCGGCCATCGGGACAAGTTTCGGGGTCATCGGTATTGTACCGGGACCACCGGAAGGGTCCCGGGGGCCCACCGGGTGGGGCCACCTGCCCCGGGGGGCCACATGGGCTGTAGGGGGTGCGCCTTGGCCTACATGGGCCAAGAGCACCAGCCCCAAGAGGCCCATGCGCAAGGAAACTTGGAGAGGGAAGAGTCCTAAAGGGGGAAGGCACCTCCGAGGTGCCTTGGGGAGGATGGACTCCTCCCCATCCTTAGCCGCACCCCTTCCTTGGAGGAGGGGGCAAGGCTGCGCCCTCCCCCTCTCCCTTGGCCCTATATATAGTGAGGAAAAGGAGGAGCAATTAGACCTAAGGCTTTTGGTTGCCTCCCTCTCCCTCCCGTGACACATCTCCTCTCCCGTAGGTGCTTAGTGAAGCCCTGCAGGATTGCCACGCTCCTCCACCACCACCACGCCGTTGTGCTGCTGTTGGATGGAGTCTTCCTCAACCTCTCCCTCTCTCCTTGCTGGATCAAGGCGTGGGAGACGTCACCGGGCTGTACGTGTGTTGAACGCGGAGGTGCCGTCCGTTCGGCACTTGATCATCGGTGATCTGAATCACGACGAGTACGACTCCATCAACCCTGTTCACTTGAACGCTTCCGCTTAGCGATCTACAAGGGTATGTAGATGCACTCTCCACTCTCTTTCTACTCGTTGCTGGTCTCTCCATAGATAGATCTTGGTGATTCGTAGGAAAATTTTGAATTTCTGCTACGTTCCCCAACAGTGGCATCATGAGCTAGGTCTATTGCGTAGATTCTATGCACGAGTAGAACACAAAGTAGTTGTGGGCGTTGATGTTGTTCAATATGCTTACCGTTACTAGTCCAATCTTGTTTCGACGGTATTGTGGGATGAAGCGGCCCGGACCGACCTTACACGTACTCTTACGTGAGACAGGTTCCACCGATTGACATGCACTTGGTGCATAAGATGGCTAGCGGGTGCCAGTCTCTCCCACTTTAGTCGGAACGGATTCGATGAAAAGGGTCATTATGAAGGGTAAATAGCAATTGGCATATCACGTTGTGGTCTTGCGTAGGTAAGAAACGTTCTTGCTAGAAACCCATAGCAGCCACGTAAAACATGCAACAACAATTAGAGGACGTCTAACTTGTTTTTGCAGGGTATGCTATGTGATGTGATATGGCCAAAAGGATGTGATGAATGATATATGTGATGTATGAGATTGATCATGTTCTTGTAATAGGATTCACGACTTGCATGTCGATGAGTATGACAACCGGCAGGAGCCATAGGAGTTGTCTTTATTTTTTGTATGACCTGCGTGTCATTGAAGAACGCCATGTAACTTACTTTACTTTATTGCTAAACGCGTTAGCCATAGAAGTAGAAGTAGTCGTTGGCGTGACAACTTCATGAAGACACGATGATGGAGATCATGGTGTCAAGCCGGTGACAAGATGATCATGGAGCCCCGAAGATGGAGATCAATGGAGCTATATGATATTGGCCATATCATGTCACAACTATATAATTGCATGTGATGTTTATTATGATTATGCATCTTGTTTACTTAGGACGACGGTAGTAAATAAGATGATCCCTTACAAAATTTCAAGAAGTGTTCTCCCCTAACTGTGCACCGTTGCTACAGTTCGTCGCTTCTAAGCACCATGTGATGATCGGGTGTGATGGATTCTTACGTTCACATACAACAGGTGTAAGACAGTTTTACACAGCGAAAACACTTAGGGTTAACTTGACGAGCCTAGCATGTACAGACATGGCCTCGGAACACGGAGACCGAAAGGTCGAGCATGAGTCGTATAGTAGATACGATCAACATGAAGATGTTCACCGATGATGACTAGTCCGTCTCACGTGATGATCGGACACGGCCTAGTTGACTCGGATCATGTAATCACTTAGATGACCAGAGGGATGTCTATCTGAGTGGGAGTTCATAAGATGAACTTAATTATCCTGAACATAGTCAAAAGACCTTTTGCAAATTATGTCGTAGCTCGCGCTTTAGTTCCACTGTTTAGATATGTTCCTAGAGAAAATATAGTTGAAAGTTGACAGTAGCGATTATGCGGACAGTAGAAAGCTTATGTCCTTAATGCACTGCTCAGTGTGCTGAACCCCAAACGTCGTTTGTGGATGTTTCGAACATCGAACATACACGTTTTGATAACTACGTGATAGTTCAGTTAAATGGTTTAAGTAGAGGCACCAAAGACGTTTTCGAAACATCGCGGAACATATGAGATGTTTCGAGGGCTGAAATTGGGATTTCAGGCTCGTGCTCACGTCAAGAGGTATAAGACCTCTGACGATTCTCTTAGCCTGCAAACTAAGGGAGAAAATCTCAATCGTTGAGCTTGTGCTCAGATTGTCTGAGTGCAACAATCACTTGAATTGAGTGGGAGTTGATCTTCCAAATGAGATAGTGATGTTTCTCCAAAGTCATTGCCACCGAGCTGCTAGAGCTTCGTGATGAACTATAACATATCAGGGATAAATAAGATGATCCTTGAGGTATTCACGATGTTTGACACCGCGAAAGTAGAAATCAAGAAGGAGCATCAATTGTTGATGGTTGGTGAAACCACTAGTTTCAAGAAGGGCAAGGGCAAGAAGGGATACTTCATGAAACGGCAAATCAGCTGCTGCACCAGTGAAGAAACCCGAGGTTGAACCCAAACCCGAGACTAAGTGCTTCTGTGATAAGGGGAATAGCCGCTAGAGCAGAATTACCCTAGATACTTGGTAGATAAGAAGGCTGGCAAGGTCGATAGAAGTATATTGGATATACATTATGTTAATGTGTACTTTACTAGTACTCCTAGTAGCACCAGGGTATTAGATACCGGTTCGGTTGCTAAGTGTTAGTAACTCGAAATAAAAGCTACGGAATAAACGAAGACTAGCTAAAAGTGAGCTGACGATATATGTTGGAAGTGTTTCCAAGTTTGATGTGATCAAACATCGCACGCTCCCTCTACCATCAAGATTAGTATTAAACCTGAATGGTTTATTGAATCTCGATCATAGTGATACACATTTTCATGCCAAAAGATATAAGATAGTAATGATAGTACCACTTACTTGTGGCACTGCCATGTAAGTCATAATGGTATAAAACGCATGAAGAAGCTCCATGTTGATGGATCTTTGGACTCACTCGTTTTGAAAAGTTTGAGACATGCGAACCATGTCTATTGGTGTATATGCATGAAGAAACTCCATGCAAATGGATCGTTCGGACTCACTTGATTTTGAATCACTTGAGATATGCAAATCATACCACATGGGCAAGATGACTGAAAAGCCTCATTTTCAGTAAGATGGAACAAGATAGCAACTTGTTGGAAGTAACACATTTTGATGTGTGCAGTCCAATAAGTGCTGAGGCATGCAGTGAATATCGTTATGTTCTTACTTCACAGATGATTCGAGTAGATGTTGAGAATGTTTACTTGATGAAACACAAGTCTGAATTATTGAATGGTTCAAGTAATTTCAGAGTGAAGTAGAAGATCATTGTGACAAGAGGATATAATGTCTATGATATGATCATAGAGATGAATATCTGAGTTACGAGTTTTGGCACACAATTAAGACATTGTGGAAATTGTTTCGCGATTAATACCGCCTGGAACACCATAGTGTGATGGTGTGTCCGAACATCATAGTTGCACCCTATTGGATATGGTGCGTACCATGATGTCTCTTATCGAATTACCACTATCGTTCATGGGTTAGGCATTAGAGACAACCACACTCACTTTAAATAGGGCACCACGTAATTCCGTTGAGATGACACCGTATGAATTATGGTTTAGAGAAACCTAAGTTGTCGTTTCTTGAAAGTTTGGGGCTGCGACGCTTATATGAAAAAGTTTCAGGTTGATAAGCTCGAACCCAAAGCGGATAAAATGCATCTTCATAGGAAACCCAAAACAGTTGGGTATACCTCCTAATTCAGATCCGAAAGCAATATGGATTGTTTCTAGAATCGGGTCCTTTCTCGAGGAAAAGTTTCTCTCGAAAGAATTGAGTGGGAGAATGGTGGAGACTTGATGAGGTTATTGAACCGTCTCTTCAACTAGTGTGTGACAGGGCACAGGGAGTTGTTCCTGTGGCACCTACACCAATTGAAGTGGAAGCTTATGATATTGATCATGAAACTTCGGATCAAGTCACTCCCAAACCTCGTAGGATGACAAGGATGCGTACTACTTCAGAGTGGTACGTAATCCTGTCTTGAAGGTCATGTTGCTAGACAACAATGAACCTACGAGCTATGGAGAAGCAATGGTGGGCCCGGATTCCGATAAATGGCTCGAGGCCATAAAATCCGAGAACGGATCCATGGACTTTGGTGGACTTGCCCAATGATCGGCAAGCCATTAAGATAAATGGATCTTTAAGAAGAAGACGGACGTGGATGGTAATGTTACCGTCCATGAAGCTCGACTTGTGGCGAAAAGTTTTTCACAAGTTCAAGGAGTTGACTACGATGAGATTTTCTCATCCGTAGCGATGCTTAAAGTCCGTCGGAATCATGTTAGCATTAGCTGCATTTATGAAATCTGGCAGATGGATGTCAAGACAAGTTTCCTTACTAGTTTTCGTAAGGAAAGGTTGTATGCAATACAATCAGAAAAGTTTTGTCGATCCTAAGGATGCTAAAAGGTATGCTAGCTCCAGCGATCCTTCTAAGGACTGGAGTAAGCATCTCGGAGTTGGAATGTATGCTTTGATGATGATCAAAGATTTTGGGTTTGTACAAAGTTTATGAGAAACTTGTATTTCCAAAGAAGTGAGTGGGAGCACTATAGAATTTCTGATGAGTATATATGTTGTTGACATATTGTTGATCAGAAATGACGTAGAATTTCTGGAAAGCATATAGGGTTATTTTGAAAGTGTTTTTCAATGGAAAGCCTGGATTAAGCTACTTGAACATTGAGCATCAAGATCTATAAGGATAGATCAAAATGCTTAATAATACTTTCAAATGAGCACATACCTTGACATGATCTTGAAGGTGTTCAAGATGGACCAGTCAAAGAAGGAGTTCTTGCCTGAGTTATAAGGTACGAAGTTAAGACTTAAAGCTCGACCACGGCAGAATAGAGAGAAAGGACGAAGGTCGTCCCCTATGCTTAAGACATAGGCTCTTCAGTATGCTATGCTGTGTACCGCACCTGAGGTGTGCCTTGCCATGAGTCAGTCAAGGGGTACAAGAGTGATCCAAGAATGGCTCACAGGACAGCGGTCAAAGTTATCCTTAGTAACTAGTGGACTAAGGAATTTTCTCGATTATGGAGGTGGTAAAAGAGTTCGTCGTAAAGATTACGACGATGCAAGCTTGACACCTATCCGAATAGCTCTGAGTAGAGAGACCGGATACATATAATGGAGCAATAATTTAGAATAGCTCCAAGTAGAATAGTTGTTTGGAATAGCTCCAAATAGAGCGTGGTAGCTGCATCTAGGAGATGACATAGAGATTTGTAAAGCACACACGGATCTGAAAGGTTCAGACCCGTTGACTAAAACCTCTCTCACAAGCAACATGATCAAGCATAAAACTCATTGAGTGTTAATCACATAGTGATGTGAACTAGACTACTGACTCTAGTAAACTCTTGGGTATTAGTCACATGGCGATGTGACCTGTGAGTGTTAATCACATGGCGATGTGAACTAGATTATTGACTCTAGTGCAAGTGGGAGACTGTTGGAAATATGCCCTAGAGGCAATAATAAAAGTGTTATTATTATATTTCTTTGTTCATGATAATAGTCTTTTATTCATGCTATAACTGTATTATCCGGAAATCGTAATACACGTGTGAATACATAGACCACAATATGTCCCTAGTGAGCCTCTAGTTGACTAGCTCGTTGTGATCAACAGATAGTCATGGTTTCCTGGCTATGGACATTGGATGTCGTTGATAACGGGATCACATCATTAGGAGAATGATGTGATGGACAAGACCCAATCCTAAGACTAGCATAAAAGATCGAGTAGTTCATTTGCTAGAGCTTTGCGAATGTCAAGTATCTCTTCCTTTGACCATGAGATCGTATAACTCCTGGATACCGTAGGAGTGCTTTGGGTGTATCAAACGTCACAACGTAACTGGGTGACTATAAAGGTGCACTACAGGTATCTCCGAAAGTATCTATTGTTTTATGCGGATCGAGACTGGGATTTGTCACTCCGTGTAAACGGAGAGGTATCTCTGGGCCCACTCGGTAGGACATCATCATATGCGCAATGTGACCAAGGATTTGATCACGGGATGATGTGTTACGGAACGAGTAAAGTGACTTGCCGATAACGAGATTGAACAAGGTATTGGATACCGACGATCGAATCTCGGGCAAGTAAAATATCGCTAGACAAAGGGAATTGAATACGGGATTGATTAAGTCCTTGACATCGTGGTTCATCCGATGAAATCATCGTGGAACATGTGGGAGCCATCATGGGTATCCAGATCCCTCTGTTGGTTATTGACCGGAGAACGTCTCGGTCATGTCTACATGTCTCCCGAACCCGTAGGGTCTACACACTTAAGGTTCGATGACGCTAGGGTTATAAAGGAAGCTTGTATGTGGTTACCGAATGTTGTTCGGAGTCCCGGATGAGATCCCGGACGTCACGAGGAGTTCCGGAATGGTCCGGAGGTAAAGATTTATATATAGGAAGTCCTGTTTCGGCCATCGGGACAAGTTTCGGGGTCATCGGTATTGTACCGGGACCACCGGAAGGGTCCCGGGGGCCCACCGGGTGGGGCCACCTGCCCCGGGGGGCCACATGGGCTGTAGGGGGTGCGCCTTGGCCTACATGGGCCAAGAGCACCAGCCCCAAGAGGCCCATGCGCAAGGAAACTTGGAGAGGGAAGAGTCCTAAAGGGGGAAGGCACCTCCGAGGTGCCTTGGGGAGGATGGACTCCTCCCCATCCTTAGCCGCACCCCTTCCTTGGAGGAGGGGGCAAGGCTGCGCCCTCCCCCTCTCCCTTGGCCCTATATATAGTGAGGAAAAGGAGGAGCAATTAGACCTAAGGCTTTTGGTTGCCTCCCTCTCCCTCCCGTGACACATCTCCTCTCCCGTAGGTGCTTAGTGAAGCCCTGCAGGATTGCCACGCTCCTCCACCACCACCACGCCGTTGTGCTGCTGTTGGATGGAGTCTTCCTCAACCTCTCCCTCTCTCCTTGCTGGATCAAGGCGTGGGAGACGTCACCGGGCTGTACGTGTGTTGAACGCGGAGGTGCCGTCCGTTCGGCACTTGATCATCGGTGATCTGAATCACGACGAGTACGACTCCATCAACCCCGTTCACTTGAACGCTTCCGCTTAGCGATCTACAAGGGTATGTAGATGCACTCTCCACTCTCTTTCTACTCGTTGCTGGTCTCTCCATAGATAGATCTTGGTGATTCGTAGGAAAATTTTGAATTTCTGCTACGTTCCCCAACAGTAATTGTCATATACTCATAAAAATTTCAACCAGTGTAGCCCCCAAGGGCCGGGTCATTATGCAATAATGAGCAGGGACTTTGTAGGTATAATCATGTAGATTTGAGCAATGATGTGTAGCCCCCAAGGGCCGGCTCAGTAAGATAATATTGAGCTGGGACTTAATATATACTTCAATGAAAATAACATCATATGATGTAACCCCCATCATGGGACTTGAATCCATGTCCACAAGGTTAAGAGCCTTGTGCTTTTACCAACTGAGCAGTGGACCCTTCAATATAATGAATAAAAAGCTTTGTACCTTCAACTGTTGACACGAGCAATTGGTAACCCCCAAGGGCCATCTCATTATGATGTAATGAGTCGGGTCTTCAATAAGGCCAATAAAAATGACTTTGCATTAGCCCCCAAGTGTCATGGTGCATGCTTGCAGCGACATGAGACTTGCAGATTTGATGTAATCTTAACTGACATAATGTAGCCCCCAAGTGCTGGGTTGTAAGCTTGCAGCAACTTGGGACTATTCCTTCAATTGTACAATAAATCATATCCATTGATAATATGATAGCCCTTGCACTAAAGCGACTTTGAAAACCTCAATCATAATATTGGTTATTGATAACCATAATATAAATCCAGCCATGTAGGCTATTAAAGATAACATAATCTGGTATGAAAAACCTTATTCATTTAATATCATAATGAAAATTCAGCCAAGTTTGGCTATTTGAATAATATAACCCAATGATTTATAAGCGCATGATTCCAATGGCGCAATCCAAATATGTACCGGCGACTTATAGTCCAAAGCCAGGCCGGGTTAACAAACACCGGATAATTTCTCATCATATACTGGCGATTTATCATCTTATAGCCAGGCCGATTTAATAAACACCGGATAATTTATCATCATGCTTTATTCAACCTGTCTCTGCATACAACAAGTTTAAAGTGTCCTGGCGGTTTACCGCCGGACGGGTCATAATGCCCAACATATAACCCAGGTTTATAACCAAGGTTGCACTTTGAGGATAATCAATGAAATATATCATACCTGTGACATTGAATCACATCATTGGTTTACCAACTTTTTGTAGTAAGGGTGATAACCCCAATCTTGAGTAATGATAACTCCTTTCATACTGTGTCGGTTTATGATAAAACCGTACCGGGTTGTGATAAACACCGGTTTAACCATATATAATACTGCCGACTTGTAGTCAAACCAGACCGGGCGGATAGTCTCCGGATTATGATTTGATCATGTATTGACAACTTGCAATTAAAAGTCAAGTCGGGTTGATGAACACCGGTTTACTCAATAATAGGATGGTAACAGGAAATCAGACCGGGCAGATAGTCTCCGGATTAGGATTTGACCGTGTTCCGCCAATTTGTAATTGACAGTTTGAACTGGATTAACAATGTCGGTTTAAAAACGCAACAGAAGTAAAAGTTCTTTAGCAAAAAAGAACAGAATTCAAGCAAAGGCAAAGATAAAACCGTTTGCAAAAAAGAGGCTTTACTGAGCCGATCAGATGGTTTTACCATGGTCGGACACGACCAAGCTCCCAATAAGGTGTAGCTATGGTTCAAGTCAGCCAGGTCCCCAACTGAAACCGTGGCATTATGCCGATCAAGTGGCGTGGCAATGGTTCGGGTTCGACCAAGCCCCCAAATGACTCTATGGCCTTAGGCCAATCAAGAGGCGTGACTATGGTTCAGACGTGACCACAAGTCCCCAAGTGATGCATTGGCATTACGCCGATCAAGAGGGGTGACGATGGTTCGGGTTCGACCAAAGCCCCCAAGTGATTCTGTGGCCTTAGGCCGACCAAGAGGCGTGACTGGTTCGAACTTGACCATGTCCCTAAATGATCTGGTGGCTTTCGCCTATCAAGAGGTGTTGCATTGGTTCGGACATGACCAAGCCCCCAAGTGACATAACATGGTGCTTTGAAAAGCTAACCCAAGAGGTAAACCGGAGGCCGCTTTAAGACAGAACCTCCGTGTAACCACGCATGATGTAAATAAGAACAGAGACCCCGCTTTACGAAGCAGAAGCCCCCATGTGATCAATAATATGTTAGGCCAATAAGGCAGGATACCCATGTTTGAACCGGAATTTCTTAAACCGGATATTGAGATCCTCAAAGCTTTGTAAGGGACAAATTTACCTTGATCCGGATGTTAAACCGGCTTTGAAAACTTCAAAGCTTTGCAGGAGAAAGTTGTCTCTTGAACCGGATTTTAAACCGGTATTTTCATCAGTATGGTAGTGTCCTCCGGAACCGGGTTATCATCCCCTCCCATGACCCAGAGTTCCCAAGTCATGCCACTGTAGCCCCCGAGTTTTAAGACTACTCGAGGAGTTGGCTTGAGACTCTCCATATTTGACCGTGATATAAATCGGTATGAGTCATTCAACATCTCAGTGACATAACTTGTCCTGCACTGGAGAACTTGCAAGCCAGAGTAATTGCTCTTTTAAAGAAAGCAATATATAATATAAAATATACTGGATGGATTTCACCTGATGTGTTGAGCCGGAATTAATCCGTCGCAGAGTTGATGATCACTGCGGTAAGGTTGAAATCAATGACGGGTGAGTCGGTCACGGGAGCGGACAGATGAGTCGGCCGCGGTGTTGTAAGCCGGTGCGGACGAGCAAGTCAACCGTAGGAGCAGTAAGCCACTCGGACGCCGAGTCGGCCACGGGGGTGGACGGGTAAGTCGCCTGTTGAACAGTAAGTGGTCACCGATGCCGTTGCATGATTATGCTACCGCACACTCCATGAATATGGCATTACACCATCTTTATGATGAATCATTGTCCTGCACATAAAGGTGTACATAGCAAAGTGATTGTTTTTTTGACAAAAAACAATATGCGCTAATAAAATAATCTTAGATGGATATCACCTGATGTATTTGAACAACAGACATAAAATGTCCGCTAGAATCTGTCCAGGATGTCTTGTACTGCGATTTTAATTTTTGAATAGACAAAGTACTACTAGTACTTGGTTTTATGTGGGATGCAGCAGTAACTTGGAACAGAGACGAATCGGCAACAGCGGCATGTGGCGGAGCGCGTCCGAAGTAATACAAGGCCGTGGCGGGTCATGGCCACGGCGATGGCGGCTTGAAGCAAGGCGGCTCGCCAGAGGTCTTGGTTGGTGTTTGTGAGCCGGTGCGGTCGCAAGAAACGGCCACCTGTGCTGAATGATGTTGGCGCGCCTCCATCTCCGCAGTATAATACCATTTTCTAATGAATAATTCTCCTGCATATAAAATATAGCAGGGCAAAGTAGTTTTGCTCGGATGAATTAATATGTACTTAAAAATAGATAGGGTAAATAGCACCTGGTATTTGCCGGATGGGCGCGGACTTTGATAATGTGCAGCGTGGAATAATAGATGAAATTCTTCTCTACAAATGTCATAGCCTTTGGAGTATTGTACCAGGCCTCCACACGTGGTAGTAGCCCACCAATAATTAATCAAATCAGCCTTGATGTAATTGATCTACCAGTGTACTTTGCTTCTGGTCTTTGGGTTTTAATCCAGCACTTTGACCGGCATCAACCTGTTGTAAACACAATAGCAGTACTTGCTCACGGGGAGTCCTGCTTCATTATTATCGGCAGATTAGCCTTCGAATCATCATGCACATGTATGCACTGCTCCATTGTCCTCTGGCTGAACCCCCAATTTTGTTTTGTATTGGTGAGTCAAGACCACACCAGCAGGGGCGTCTTGGCAACACGGAGACGAGTCTTGGTAGAAGAAACGGCAGGAACGGCCGCGCAGGGCATAAGGTAGAAAACGGACCCAGCTCAGCATGCTATAGCAGAGGACGGCCTGGGAGGCTCAAGGCAAGAAGTACGCGACGGCAACGGCGACTTTGGCAGTGCGGCAGCGCGGCAGTGCGGTGACCCATGGCGGCAGAGTGACCTAGAGGCGCAGGACGGCTCGAGGAAGGCCGTGGCAGGGGTGAGCCACGGCGACTTGAGGCAGATGCGGCCAGAGGAAGAGCGCAGAGGCGACGCTGGCGGTCGGCGGCGGGGCCGTGGAGAAGGCGCCCGCAGGCGAATTTGAGGATGCACATGAAGCAGTCGAGGCTCCGATGACTCCGTGGCGGCTCAGGGAAGGAACACGGCGGCTCGGTGGGCTCGGCGCAGGCAAGCGACGAGGCTGCTCCGGCAGGTCCTTGAGGCCGGGCGGAGTTAAGGAAAATCTCGGTGCGGAGAGGGCCGAGGCGGAATCCAGCGGAAGGAGACGAGGCGCGCTTGGATAAGCCATGGCTTCACATCGAGACTGGGGCAGCTCAGCAACAAGGACGGCGGCGATTCAGGTTGGATCCGAGGCGGAGTTGCCCGGTGACTCGGGAGACGGGAGCGCAGTCGACGAGTCCGAGTCCGGTTTAAGATGGGAATTTGATACGGTGCTTCGCTGGATTTTTTCCTCACTATGGAAAAAAGAACGGGAATGATAATTTTCATCTGGATGAAATCTTTTGGCTTTCATCCGTTTTGTGAGCCGTCCGTTCTCTGTTCCGAGATTTGTGTTTTCGTTTTTTTTCTTATCCTATCAGTTGATTTGTTTTCTTATCGGGCCCGCTCAATTTCTGGGGAGACCCGTTTGCGTTTTCTCTTGCTTCGGCCCCGCGTCGTGCCTCTGTCCCATCCCCTCCCGTGTCGAGAGAGACAGAGAGAAAGAGATCCATGGCGACTGAGCTGCCCTGTCCGCTTGATTCAGAAGGGTGGTTGTCAGGCGTCCGGCGCTCTTCCTCCGGCTGCCCCGCCACCTCCTTCTCCTTCACCTTTTCCCCCGCTAGAGGTCTGCAACATCTCTCGGTTCCGCCCCATCGCCGGCCCCATTTTTCTTCGCTCGGCATTTCTGTGCGTCGTATTCGGTATGTAGCTTGATCCTCAAGTCTGATTTGGTAGTGTGTAGGGATTTGTCAGTCAGATCTGCTACTTATCCCCCTTTGGATCTCGCATGTGGTAATCCCCCGCAGCTATTTTGATGCAGATGCCTTGTTGCGTTTGTTAGTGGTATTGAATCTCATCTGTCTTGTGTGCTATGCTAGGGAATACCTTGTAGGTTTTATTTGATCTGTTTCGGTTAGTAGTTGGAATTCTGGTGGTTGTCGTGGGCAGCTGCTAATTTCGTATATGCTGGATCGTGTTTCAGTGACTTTAGTGCCCTGCTCACGCACCTTGGATTCTCTAGTGTTTTTGTTTGTGGCTATAGGTTATATATCCCCTGGGTCGTTTGTTGATGTAGGTTTATATGTAGTGTTTTTTGCGATTTTGCTTGTATAGCTAGTCAACAAGCTTATGTTGTCGTATGTAGTGTGTTTCGCTTGCAGACTTCAGCTCTGTTCTTTGTGTTTCTGTGAGACAAAATGTCCTTTTCATTTTCAGCTATGTAAATGTCTGATTGTTTTACTAGAAATCCCTGTTTTCTTAGTGGATTTACAGTGTGTTTTCTTACTGTTTAACACTGTAATTCTCAGTGCATTTACAGTGTAATTTCTTAGTGGATTTACACTGTAATTTTAAGTGAATTTACACTGTAATTTTTAGTGGATTTATATTGTATGTTTATTGGATTTATACTGTAATTTGCAGTGGATCTACACTGTAGTTCTTAGTGAATTTACTCTGTAGTTTTTAGTTGATCTTTCATTGTAATCCTATAAAAATTACACTATATCTCTTGATTTTTACAGTGTAATTCTTAGTGGAGTTACACTGTAATCCTTAGTGTCTTTATAGTGACTATTAGTTTTTCTTGGATTTACCTTGTATTTGCACTGTAACTCTTGATTTTTACAGTGTAATTTTCAGTGTATTTACTCTGTAATTCTTAGTGTATTTTGGCTAGGGTCTGTTAGTGGGTTTTTACCCTTGTAATCTGCATTTGACTAGGGACTATTATGTGGATTATTCATGTATTATCTTTAGTGGATTTTATAGTGTAATTCTTATTGGATTTGCAGTGTAATTCTCAGTGGGCTTACAGACACTATAATATTTCAGTGGATTCTACCCTTAGTGAATTTGACTAGGGATGTTATTTTGGTTTTTACCCTTGTACTCTGCAGTTGACTAGGGTCAATTATGTGGATTTTTTGGTCTGAGCATTTTTCAGGTAGCCAATCTCTGTCTTGTTTAATTTACTTTCATGCATTTGGTTGTTTCTTTATTTTATTTTTTACCCTGATGTCATTTTGGTTTTGCTGTGTAGGTTGCAAAAGTCTCTTGCTCTTGAATCTACGAAGAAAGCATCAAATGATTCGTCAGTTAGTAAATCTGCTGGTAATGTTTTGTCAAACGAGGGTACAAAGGACGGTCCAAATTTGGTTTCTTGTGTGTACTATGTAGTATCAGTGCTTAGTTTTTTTAGTTCAGTGTGATCTTCATAGTAATTACATTTAAAAGATCATAGTAATTCTAAGTTCAAGTGACAGTAATTTGCTATTTTATACAGTTCCAAAGTTTCTAATATTCAGTCATAGTTTCATTTTGGATTCTGAACAGGAACAAATTGGTTTCTCTATATAATACACTGTATTTTACACTGTAGTTCCAGTGGTCTAGCACTAGAATTACAGTTTGCTTACACTGTAATTCCAGTGGTCTAGCGATGTAATTTAAAATGTAATTACAAAGAATTTTTCATCCTGGTCCACTACTGTGATCTCTATTGCTTACCAGTGAAATTTTAATGGTCTAGTACTGTAATTATAGTTTGTCTGCCACTGTAAATTCCTTATCTGCCAGTGTAATTTAGTTTGACAGGTTCTTTTTCTGCTCCTCTGTAACCAGTGTAAAAACACTTGTTAGATTTTGCTATTGTGTATGATCTGCTCATCTGTGTATGTTGTACTCCCTCTGTAAAGAAATATAAAGGCGTTTAGATCACTACTTTAGTGATCTAAACGCTCTTATATTTCATTACGGAGAGAGTAACATTCAGTGAACTAGAGAATGCTAGTTCTTATTGCTTTTTCTGGTGATCTCTGGATTTTAAGTTTATAACGAGAGTGCTCTGTGGATTGTGATCTGCTCTTTTGCTTTGGTAGCAACCTGTTGCTGCTCAAAGTAGAACAATATTTTTTGCATTAGCTCCGATTTTTTTTGCAGGATTTCTTTACCTGTCATCTTATATGTAAATTTCAGTGATAGTACCTTGTACATCATTTGCGCTTGAAGTAGTTGAGTAAAAGTGTATGCCCGACTCTGTTATTTTGTCAAGAATCAAGTTAGAAAAGGATAATTGAATATGTTTGTTCATTTTTTCAGTTTCTAATGCTACAATAAAGTCATACATTAAGGAAATCAGCTTGGTCATGTTCGAGTTACAGCTCCTCCACTTTCATGCTAGATTCCATTCCCTTTGATCCCATTGCAGGCACCTGTGCATATTATTTAAAAAAAAGTATAGCAGTGAATCGTTATTGAATAAACAAGAACTATCTACATTGTTTGTGCCAATAGTATTAGTGCGTAGCCTGATATTTTTCCAGTTTTTTTTATCTGATCATTGTCCTAAATCATATGTAATGATCATTTTAGTTTCAGTGTGTACTCATTCAAAATTACAAGTAAAAGGTCATAGCATTTCGAGCTTCAAGTACAAATAAAAGGTGTTTGTATACAATTCCAAAGTTTATAAAATTCTGTCATATATTCATTGCTTTTCCTCAGGAGTAAATTTGTAAACATCATCATAGTTTCTGATTAGTGTACATTTCTTTGTGAGTGCAAAAGTATCTGAAAATATAGTCATAGCTTTCTGAAAATACATTATTCCTAGACTTTTTTGTTCAAGCATTTTTTCCCTAAATGATTTCATATCTTCCTGAACATGCTCCCCTTAATCCTTTTTTCTTTTGACCATGTGTTGTAAATGAATTCGTAAACTTGCAAGTAGTTTCTCTGTTCATGTCTCCCTAGACTACTTTGGTCTAGTATTCTTCCTGGTTCTAGTGTTCTTTTTGTGACACATAAGTACAGTTCCAGAGCTCAACTTTTGGTCCCTGCAGCAAGTAAGTGAGGATTTGAACTGTGTTATATTTTCTTATAGTTTTAGTAAGTTTTTTTTTCATGATTATCCTGCCTATGATCTTAGATTTGGTTTGGGAATCTGATGTGTTTCTTCAGCTATGTAATGATCCACACACTGTTGTTTCTTTCAGATGTACACGTTCATGAGAGAGATCTATTTTACTCATGCTAGATGTATGGCGAATTCAAAAGAAGGGAATGTTTACCTGTGAATCCTTTGCTTCTTCAGCCATGTTCTTCTTCAAGCTTGTGTCCCAGAACATGGAGGAAACGTCATCACTTTGTTGCTTTTCTGTCCGGGTTAGAGAAGGAGGGGGTGGACCCGTTAAGTTTCTGTTTGATATATGTGGTTTGTTTAAACGAGTGAGACAGGAAAAGGTACATACAGGGGACAAGGTACAGAAGGCAATTGTCGCATTACTAGTTAGCTGAAAAATCCGGCTGAAACCCAATTGGTTTTCAGCCGGATGTTAATTAGAAAGTCCCAAAAAGAAACAGGGCCATCCATTGACGTCTCGATGATGAGCTGCTGTGGTCCTGAGAAAAAACTTGAGCCACACGCAGCGACAGAGGCGGTTTGACCAAAAATCACCGCAGCGAATCCGAGTCATAACAGCGGCTTGACTTGTAATCTCCAGCGTAACCCTAATTCCTTCCTAACCATAAATCTGGACTGATGATCTTGAAGCTGACATAAATCCTTCCAAACCGGCTATTCTTCATTCGGAAAAAATTGCAAACTTCTCGAACCCTAAAAAAGATCCCTTCAAGAACTCAACACCACCGTGTGCGGGCCCCACGGTGGGCGCCAACTGTCGTGGAATTGTCATGGCAGATGTCCTCTTGCAAGGACTTAGTCGCGAGGCCAACGCATCTATGTGGTAGCTTGAGAGGGTTGAGCGGAATCGAGAGACGCAACACAAGACAGGGATTTAGACAGCTTCGGGCCCCGGGAAACATCATCCGATAAAAACCCTACATGATGTTTGAGGCTAGGTCTCATTATCATCACGAGGGAGTCACCATAAACCGCTCTCCTCTTTGTGTCTAGTCCTAAGATTATTTCTTCTTGCTTGTAGCTTGTCCCTCTTTGGGGAGCCCTGCCCCTCCTTATATATGTTAAAGGGGCGGGTTACATGTGGAGTCCTATTAGGATTAGGACTAGTCTATCTCTAATACAAACCGGATACAAGTCCAGGTCTTAACTCCTTGTAAGACAAATATTCCTTATGCCTTTCCTCTTAAACCGACCCACCATAGTATGAACCGGCCTTCATGAACCGCCTGTTGGGCCACCAGGTCTTGTCGCTCCTCGCACCCGCCTGCCGGATTACCAATGAGTCGTGAACCGCTAGGTGTCAGCGGGGTCTCAAATAAACCGCCAAGTCCGGCCGGGTTAACTTTCGGCCGGTTTACACCGCGGGGTATATCCCCGACAAGTCTCGAAATGGTCGAGACATGAAGATTGATAGATTAGAAGCCTATATTTGGATGTCGGAAGTGTTCCAAGTGAAATCGGGATTTTACCGGAGTACCGAGGGGTTACCGGAACCCCCCGGGGGCTTAATGGGCCTACATGGGCCTTAGTGGAAATAGAGGGCAGCAAGGGGAGTGTGGGGTGCGCCCCCCAAGGCCCAAACCGAATTGGTTTAGGGCAAGGGGGGCCGGCCCCCTCTTTCCTTCTCCTCCTCTCCCTTTCCTCCCCCATTCTCCTAGTCCAACAAGGAACGAGGGAGTCCTACTCCTGGTGGGAGTAGAACTCCCCATGGCGCCCCCCTCCTAGGCCGGCCGCCCCCTCCCCCTTGCTCCTTTATATACGGGGGCAAGGGGGCACCTCTAGACACAACAATTTATCTCTTGATTTCTTAGCCGTGTGCGGTGACCCCCTCCACCATAGCCCTCCTCGATAATATTGTAGCGGTGCTTAGGCGAAGCCCTATGACGGTAGAACATCAAGATTGTCACCACGCCATCGTGCTGACGGAACTCTCCGTCGACACTCGGCTGGATTGAAGTTCGAGGGACGTCATCGAGCTGAACGTGTGCTAGAACTCAGAGGTGCCGTAGTTTCGGTGCTTGATCGGTCGGGCCGTGAAGACGTACGACTACATCAACCGCGTTGTTCTAACGCTTCCGTTTTCGGTCTACGAGGGTACGTGGACAATAATCTCCCCTCTCGTTGCTGTGCATCAGCATGATCTTGCGTGTGCGTAGGATTTTTTTTGAAATTACTACGTTCCCCAACACCTTTCCCCCTCATGCTAGCCAAATTCCTTGCACCAAGTAGAGATACTACTTGTGCTTCCAAATATCCTTAAACCCAGATTTTGCCATGAGAGTCCACCATACCTACCTATGGATTGAGTAAGATCCTTCAAGTAAGTTGTCATGTTGCAGGCAATAAAAATTGCTATTTAAATATGTATGACTTATTAGTGCAGAGAAAATAAGCTTTATACGATCTTGTTATGGAAGCAATAAAAGCGACGGACTGCATAATAAAGGTCCATATACAAGTGGCAATATAGAGTGATGTTCTTTTGCATTAAGATTATGTGCATCCAACCCTAAAAGCACATGACAACCTCCGCTTCCCTCTGCGAAGGGCCTATCTTTTACTTTATGATTTTACTTTATGCTTGAGTCAAGGTGATCTTCACCTTTCCCATTTTCATTTTATCCTTTGGCAAGCTCCTCGTGTTTAAAAGATCTTGATATATATATCCAATTGGATGTAAGTTAGCATGGACTATTATTGTTGACATCACCTAAAGGTGAATATGTTGGGAGGCAACAATAAGCCCCTATCTTTCTCAGTGTCCGATTGAAACTCCATAACCACAAGTATTGCATGAGTGTTAGCAATTGTAGAAGACTACATGATAGTTGAGTATGTGGACTTGCTGAAAAGCTCTATTCTTGACTCTTTCTGATGTTATGATAAATTGCAATTGCTTCAGTGACTGAGATTATAGTTTGTTAGTTCCCAATGAAGTTTCTGAACCATACTTGACATTGTGAATTGATTGTTACTTGAGCATAAGAAATTACATGATAAAATCTATATATGTTGCTGTTATAAGAATGATCATGATGCCCTCATGTCCGTATTTTATTTTTATCGACACCTCTATCTCTAAACATGTGGACATATTTTTCGATTTCGGCTTCCACTTGAGGACAAGCGAGGTCTAAGCTTAGGGGAGTTGATACGTCCATTTTGCATCATGCTTTTATATCAATATTTATTGCATTATTGGCTGTTATTACACATTATCTATCAATAATTATGGCTATTCTCTCTTATTTTACAAGGTTTACCATGAAGAGGGGGAATGCCGGCAGCTGGAATTCTGGCTGGAAAAGGAGCAAATATTGGAAACCTATTCTGCACAGCTCCAAAAATCCTGAAACTCCACGGAACTTATTTTTAGAATTAATAAGAATTATTGAGCGAAAGAAACACCAGAGGGGGCCCACACCCTGGCCAGGAGGGTGGGGGCGCGCCCACCCCTACTGGGCACGCCCCCTGTCTCCTCGGCCCCCTGGTGGCCCTCCGGTGCCCACCTTCTGCTATATGAAGGCTTTTACCCTGAAAAAAATCATAATCAAGCTTACGGGACGAAACTCCGCCGCCACGAGGTGGAACCTTGGCGGAACCAATCTAGAGCTCCGACAGAGCTGTTCTGCCGGGGAAATTTCCCTCCGGGAGGGGGAAATCATCACCATCGTCATCACCAACGATCCTCTCATCGGGAGGGGGTCAATCTCCATCAACATCTTCACTAGCACCATCTCCTCTCAAAACCCTAGTTCATCTCTTGTATCAAATCTTGTATCAAAACCACAAATTGGTACCTGTGGGTTGCTAGTAGTGTTGATTACTCCTTGTAGTTGATGCTAATTGGTTTACTTGGTGGAAGATCATATGTTCAGATCCTTAATGCATATTATTACTCCTCTGATTATGAACATGAATATGCTTTGTGAGTAGTTATGTTTGTTCCTGAGGACATGGGTGAAGTCTTGCTATTAGTAGTCATGTGAATTTGGTATTCGTTCGATATTTTGATGAGATGTATGTTGTCTTTCCTCTAGTGGTGTTATGTGAACGTCGACTACATGACACTTCACCATTATTTGGGCCTAGAGGAAGGCATTGGGAAGTAATAAGTAGATGATGGGTTGCTAGAGTGACAGAAGCTCAAACCCTAGTTTATGCGTTGCTTCGTAAGGGGCTGATTTGGATCCATATGTCTAATGTTGTGGTTAGGTTTACCTTAATACTTCTTTTGTAGTTGTGGATGCTTGCAATAGGGGTTAATCATAAGTGGGATGCTTGTCCAAGTAAGGGCAGTACCCAAGCACCGGTCCACCCACATATCAAATTATCAAAGTACCGAACGCGAATCATATGAGCGTGATGAAAACTAGCTTGACGATAATTCCCATGTGTCCTCGGGAGCTCTTTTCTCATTATAAGAAACTGTCCAGGCTTGTGCTTTGCTACAAAAAGGATTGGGCCACCTTGCTGCACTTTATTTACTTTCATTGCTTGTTACTCGTTACAATTTATCTTACCACAAAACTATCTGTTACCTACAATTTCAGTGCTTGCAGAGAAAACCTTACTGAAAACCGCTTGTCATTTCCTTCTGCTCCTCGTTGGGTTCGACACTCTTACTTATCGAAAGGACTATGATAGATCCCCTATACTTGTGGGTCATCAATCTCCATCGTAGCGTTGTTGTCGTCTCGCCAACTATTGCTTCTACAACTTCACTAACGCATAGTGATAAAGTAAAGCAATTACATGGCGTTTGCATTTCATACAATAAAGCGACAACCATAAGGCTCCTGCCAGTTGCCGATAACTTTTACAAAACATGATCATCTCATACAATAACGTATATCACATCATGTCTTGACCATACCACATCACAACATGCCCTGCAAAAACAAGTTAAACGTCCTCTACTTTGTTGTTGCAAGTTTACGTGGCTGCTACGGGCTTCTAGTAAGAACCGTTCTTACCTATGCATCAAAACCACAATGGTGTTTCGCCAAGTTTGCTGTTTTAACCTTCAACAAGAACCAGCCATAGTCAAATTCGATTCAACTAAAGTTGGAGAAATAGACACCCGCCAGCCACCTTTATGCAAAACTAGTTGCATGTCTGTCGGTGGAACCGGTCTCATGAACGTGGTCATGTAAGGTTGGTCCGGGCCGCTTCATCCAACAATACCGCTGAATCAAAATAATACGTTGGTGGTAAGCAGTATGACTATCGCCGCCCACAACTCTTTGTGTTCTACTCGTGCATATCATCTACGCATAGACCTGACTCGGATGCCACTGTTGGGTAATGTAGCATGCAATTTCCAAAAAAAAATCCTACGCTCACGCAAGATCTATCTAGGAGATGCATAGCAACGAGAGGGCAAGAGTGTATCCATGTACCCTCGTAGACCAAAAGCGGAAGCGTTATTATAACGCGGTTGATGTAGTCGAACGACTTCGCGATCCAACCGATCTAGTACCGAACATACGGCAGCTCCGAGTTCAGCACACATTCATCTCGATGACGTCCCTCAAACTCTTGATCCAGCAGAGGGTCGAGGGAGAGTTTCGTCAGCACGACAACATGGTGACTGTGATGGTGATGTGATTCGCGCAGGGCTTCACCTAAGCACTATGACGCTATGACCGGAGGAGTAAAACTGTGGAGAGGGGAACCGCACATGGCTAAGAGAATAACTATTGTTGGTGTTTGTTCTAGCGGTGCCCCCCTCATATATATTGGTTGGAGGGGAGGAAAGGCAGCCAAGGGGGCGCCCCAAGTAGGAGGAATCCTACTTAGGCGCCTCCCAATTCGCCCACCCCCCTTCCATATTCATCCGGAGGGGGAAGGAAGGAGGAGGGAGGAGAGAAGGAAGGGGGAGACCGAATCCCTCCCCTTCCTTTCTCTCTTCTCATCTTTCCTTCCCCCTTATTTTGGCCTACATGGGGCACACCAGACCCTTAGGGGCTGGTCTATCACCTTCTTGGCCCAATAGGCCCATGTAGTTGCCGGGGGGATGCCCGGAACCCCTTCCGTTGACCCGATACATACCCGATACCCGCGGAACACTTCCGGTGTCCAAATACTATCATCCTATATATAAATCTTTACCTCTCGACCGTTTCAAGACTCCTCCTCATGTCCGTGATCTCATCCAGGACTCCGAACAACATTCGGTCACCAAATCACATAACTCATATAATACAAAATCGTCATCGAACGTTAAGCGTGCATACCCTACGGGTCCGAGAACTATGTAGACATGATCGAGACACATCTCCAATCAATAACCAACAACGGAACCTGGATGCTCATATTGGTTCCTACATATTCTACGAAGATCTTTATCGGTCAAACCGTTATGACAACATACGTTATTCCCTTTGTCATCGGTATGTTACTTGCCCGAGATTCAATCGTTGGTATCCTCATACCTAGTTCAGTCTCGTTACCAGCAAGTCTATTTACTCGTTCCGTAATGCATCATCCTGTCACATTGCTTGCAAGGCTTATCATGATGTGCATTACCGAGAGGGCCCAGAGATACCTCTCTGATACTCAGAGTGACAAATCCTAATCTCGATCTATGCCAACCCAACAAACACCTTCGGAGACACCTGTAGAGCGTATCTATAATCACCCAGTTATGTTGTGACGTTTGATAGCACACAAGGCATTCCTCCGGTATCCGGGAGTTGCATAATCTCATAGTCAAAGGAATATGTATATGACATGAAGAAAGCTATAGCAATAAAACTGAACGATCATTATGCTAAGCTAACGGATGGGTATTGTCCATCACATCATTCTCCTAATGATGTGATCTCATTCATCAAGTGACAACACATGTCTATGGTTAGGAAACTTAACCATCTTTGATTAACGAGCTAGTCTAGTAGAGGCTTACTAGGGACACGGTGTTTTGTCTATGTATCCACACATGTACCAAGTTTCCGGTTAATACAATTCTAGCATGAATAATAAACATTTATCATGACATAAGGAAATACAAAATAACAACTTTATTATTGCCTCTTGGGCATATTACCTTCAGCCATCGTCTTCAACGAGCTTCGAGCGCACCATCTTCATCTTTAGCGCTCGAAGTGCTTGTTCGGCACGCCTTCAGTCGCCTACCTCGGCCACATCATCTCAGCCGAGGGCATTGCTATGGATGCCGACAAGGTGGCGGCCATCGCGGCCTAGCTGACACCGCACTCACCGTGAGCTCTCCGCGGCTTCCTGGGCCTCGCAGGGTACTATCATAAATTTATCTGGGAATTCAGCCTCATCGCGTCCCCGCTCACATGCGTGCTGCATCACGACGCCTTCGCTTGGTATGTGGAGGCGTTCGAGGCCATTAAGGGGTCCCTCATGATGGGTCACGTCCTCCAGATGCCCGACTTCGACCGGCCGTTCATGGTGGACTGCGATGCCTCCGGTGTGGGGTTCGGCGCCGTACTTCATCAGGGCGACGGGCCGCTCGCATTCTTCAGCAGGCCTTTCGCCGCGCGCCATCATAAGCTCGCGGCCTATGAGAGGGATCTCATTGGCTTGGTGCAGGCTGTCCGCCACTGGCAGACATATCTTTGTGGACGGTCATTCCGGATTCGCACAGATCACTATAGCCTCAAGTTCTTATTGGACAAGAGGCTATCTACCGTGCCACAACACCAGTGGATCAACAAGCTCTTTGGCTTCGACTTCACCGCCGAGTATCGTCCGGGCCGCCTTAACACCGTGGCCGATGCCCTGTCCCGCCGCGATGCCGACCACGACGCAGACACCGGCGACTCCGACAGGGCGACTCTCTGCATCCGCTCGGGGCCCTCCTTTGCCCTCTTTGACGATATCCGCAGGGCCACCATGGACGCGTCGGACGCTCAGCTCCTGCGGCAGTGCCTTGATGCCGACGACCTAGAGGAGCCGTGGCGTTTGGCGGATGGCTTGCTCCTGCATGGGCGCCATCTCTTCATGCCAGACCATGGCAACCTCCGTCACCAGGTTCTGCTGCTGGCACACTCAGCCGACAACGAGGGTGTGAGAAGACCCTCCACTGTCTCCGCATCGATTTCTACATCCCCGACGATCAGGCCCTGGTCCGGGACTGGGTGGGATCTTGTGTTACGTGCCAGCGTAACAAGACAGAGACATTGCGGCCGGCTGGCATGCTACAACCCTTGGAGGTGCCCTCTCAGGTCTGGGCTGATATCTCCATGGACTTCATCGAGGGCCTCACCAAGGTGGGCGTCAAGTCCGTCATCCTCACGGTGGTCAACCACTTCTCCAAGTACACGCACTTCATTTCGCTCGGCCACCCCTACACTGCCGCCTCCATGGCCCGTGCCTTCTTCGACGGCATCGTCCGCCTCCACGGGTTTCCCTCTTAGATCGTCAGCGACCGGGACCCGGTGTTCACGGGGCATGTCTGGCTCAATCTCTTTCGGATGGCGGGCGTGAAGGTCCGCCTTAGCACGTCCTTCCATCCTCAGACGGACGGCCAATCCGAGGTGGTCAACAAGGTGATTGCCATGTATTTGCATTGTGTCATAGGTGATCATCCTCGTGCTTGGGTGGACTGGCTCGCGTGGGCGGAGTACTGCTACAACACCTCTTATCATTCCGCCCTGCACGCCATGCCGTTCGAGGTGGTCTATGGCCGACCGTCCCCGCCCATCCTGCCGGTTGACCTAGAGACGGCTCGGACGGAGGCGGCGGGCGACCTTCACAGTCGAGATGAGATGCTTGCGGAGGTGCGGCAACGCCTCATTCAGGCCTAGCAGCTGGCCAAGCACTACTACAACGGCCACCACCGCGAGGCGGAGTTCGCGGTGGGCGACGGGGTGTGGTTGGTGAAGGAAATATGCCCTAGAGGCAATAATAAAGTTATTACTTATTTCCTTTTTCATGATAAATGTTTATTATTCATGCTAGAATTGTATTAACCGGAAACTTAGTACACATGTGAATACATAGATAAACATAATGTCACTAGTATGCCTCTACTTGACTAGCTCGTTGAATTAAAGATGGTTAAGTTTCCTAGCCATAGACATGAGTTGTCATTTGATTAACGGGATCACCTCATTAGAGAATGATGTGATTGACTTGACCCATTCCGTTATCTTAGCGCTTGATCGTTTAGTATGTTGCTATTGCTTTCTTCATGACTTATACATGTTCCTATGACTATGAGATTATGCAACTCCCGTCTATCGGAGGAACACTCTGTGTGCTACCAAACGTCACAACGTAACTGGGTGATTATAAAGGAGCTCTACAGGTGTCTCCGAAGGTACATGTTGGGTTGGCATATTTCGAGATTAGGATTTGTCACTCCGATTGTCGGAGAGGTATCTCTGGGCCCTCTCGGTAATACTCATCACTATAAGCCTTGCAAGCATTGTGACTAATAAATTAGTTGCGGGATGAAGTATTACGGAATGAGTAAAGAGACTTGCCGGTAACGATATTGAACTAGGTATGATGATACCGACGATCGAATCTCGGGCAAGTAACATACCGATAACAAAGGGAACAACGTATGTTGTTATGCGGTTCGACCGATAAAGATCTTCGTAGAATATGTAGGAGCCAATATGGGCATCCAGGTTCCGCTATTGGTTATTGACCAGAGAAATGTCTCGGTTATGTCTACATAGTTCTCGAACCCGTAGGGTCCGCGCGCTTAACGTTTGTTGACGATATAGTATTATATGAGTTATGTATGTTGGTGACCGAATGTTGTTCGGAGTCCCGGATGAGATCACGGACATGACGAGGAACTCCGGAATGGTCCGGATATGAAGTTTAATATATGGGATAATGTTGTTTGGTCTCCGGAAGGGTTTCGGAATTCACCGGAAGGGGTTCCGGATGTTTCCTGAAATGTTTGGGTACGAGAACACGTTATTTGGGCCAAAGGGGAAAGCCCACAAGGTTTTTGCAAAGCGCAAAAGGAAGTTTTGCGGAGTCCAGGGGCCAGACGCCAGGGTCCCTGGCGTCTGGGTCCAGATGCCGGGAACCCTGGCGTCTGGCCCTGGAGTCCAAGAAGGACTCTTGCCTTTCGGGTGAAACCGACTTTGTGGAGGCTTTTACTCCAAGTTTCGACCCCAAGGCTCAACATATAAATAGAGGTGTAGGGCTAGCACCAAAGACACATCAAGAAACACCAAGCCGTGTGCCAGCAACCCCGTCCCCTCTAGTTTATCCTCCGTCATAGTTTTCGTAGTGCTTAGGCGAAGCCCTGCGGAGATTGTTCTTCACCAACACCGTCACCACGCTGTCGTGCTGCCGGAACTCATCTACTACTTCGCCCGTCTTGCTGGATCAAGAAGGCGAGGACGTCATCGAGCTGAACGTGTGCAGAACTCGGAGGTGCCATGCGTTCGGTACTTGGATCGGTCGGATCATGAAGACGTACGGCTTCATCAACCGCGTTGATAAACGCTTCCGCTTAGCGATCTTCAAGGGTATGAAGATACACTCCCCCTCTCGTTGCTATGCATCACCATGATCTTGCGTGTGCGTAGGATTTTTTTTGAAATTACTACGTTCCCCAACAGTTGCACCTTCTTCACCACTCTACGCAGTCCCTTGACACGCGCATGAAGCGCAAGCTGGGCCCTCGCTACACCGGGCCATTTTTTGTGTTGGAGCGCATCGGAAAGGTGTCCTACCGCCTTCAGCTTCTGGACAGTCCTCGCATCCACGACGTCTTCCATGTGGGGCTACTAAAGCCCTTCCGCGGGAAGCCGCCGGCGGCCACGCTGGTGATTCCTCCGTCCTCCAACGGACGTCTCCTTCCCGGGCCAGCGAAGGTGTTGCAGGCTCAGCTGTGTCGCGGGGTGTGGTACTTGTTGATCCAGCGGGACGGCCTTCCGAAGGAGGACGCCACTTGGGAGCAGCGTGACGAGTTCCGCCAACACTATCCAGACTTCCAGCTCGAGGACGAGCTGTTTATGCAAGCAGGGAGAGATGTTATGACCGGCACAACTTATAGCCGGAGGAGGCCCAATGGGCGCGTTTAGTTAGGGGCTTAGCCCAAGTTATCTTATTTTTATTAGCATCGAGATTATATAAACAGTTGTAAGACCCTCTTTTGGAAATCAAGCAATAAGACATATTCTATTGCCCGGCTCCCTGAGGAGCCAGAACTCTAAACCCTAGCCGCCGCCTCTCATCGCCGCCGCCTCCTCTTCTGCGTGACACGACGCCCCGTCGCCGGCAGCCACACTCACTCCCTCCTTTCCGTACAACCTCCGCCCTAGACCCGGCAGGGCCCTAGCTCCTACCAGCTGAGAAGGAAGATGTAAGAGAATTGATTATCATGTTATTATGGAGAATTTGGAGTCTGGGAAATGATGTACTACATGACAAATCGATACCTCCTGCAGAAATTTCAAAGACCTTTCTCTATAGTTACCTATCCGCTTATAACCAGGCCCAAAAGTATAGCATAGAAGAAATCGTTAAGGGGAAGATGCCAGTTGTGGACACCCCTGTAGCAACTAATGCCATCATTATGAAGAAGACACCTTGGTCAAAACCACCAGCTGGGTGGGTTGCTCTATCTGTTGACGGCTCCTACATCAAAGAAACCAGACAGGCAGGGACTGGCATGGTTCCAAGGGATTCAGATGGCGAGATCATCTTCTCGGCTTACAGATATCTATTCAATTGTAAAGATGCCTTAGAGTCCGAAATCAGTTTAGCTTTGGAGGGCATTTCTGTTGGGGAACATAGTAATTTAAAAAAATTCCTACATACACGCAAGATCATGGTGATGGCATAGCAACGAGAGGGGAGAGTGTTGTCCACGTACCCTCGTAGACCATAAGCGGAAGTGTTATGACAACGCGGTTGATGTAGTCGTACGTCTTCACGATCCGACCGATCCAAGTACCGAACGTACGACACCTCCGAGTTCAGCACACGTTCAGCTCGATGACGATCCCCGGGCTCCGATCCAGCAAAGCTTCGGGGATGAGTTCCGTCAGCACGACGGCATGGTGACGATGATGATGCTCTACCGGCGCAGGGCTTCGCCTAAACTCCGCGACGATATGACCGAGGTGGAATATGGTGGAAGGGGGCACCGCACACGGCTAAAGAACGATCCGTAGATCAACTTGTGTGTCTATGGGGTGCCCCCCGCCCCCGTATATAAAGGAGCCAGGGGGGAGGAGGCGGCCGGCCAAGGAGGGCGCGCCAAGGGGGGAGTCCTACTCCCACCGGGAGTAGGACTCCCTTCTTTCCTAGTTGGAATAGGAGAAGGGGGGAAAGAGGAGGAAGAGGGGAAGGAAAAGGGGGGGCGCCTCCCCCCTTCCCTTGTCCTATTCGGACTAGGAAGGGGAGGGGCGCGCGGCCCCCTCCTGCCTCCTTCCCTCTTCTCCCTCGAGGCCCATGTAGGCCCAATAACCCCCCGGGGGGTTCCGGTAACCTCCCGGTACTCCGGTAAAATGCCGATTTCACCCGGAACGATTCCAATGTCCAAATATAGGCTTCCAATATATCGATCTTTATGTCTCGACCATTTCGAGACTCCTCGTTACGTCTGTGATCACATCCAGGACTCCGAACAAACTTCGGTACATCAAAACTTATAAACTCATAATAAAACTGTCATCGTAACGTTAAGCGTGCGGATCCTACGGGTTCGAGAACTATGTAGACATGACCTAGAACTATTCTCGGTCAATAACCAATAGCGGAACCTGGATGCCCATATTGGTTCCTACATATTCTACGAAGATCTTTATCGGTCAAACCGTATAACAACATACGTTGTTCCCTTTGTCATAGGTATGTTACTTGCTCGAGATTTGATCGTCGGTATCCAATACCTAGTTCAATCTCGTTACCGGCAAGTCTCTTTACTCGTTCCGTAATGCATCATCCCGTAACCAACTCATTTGGTCACATTGCTTGCAAGGCTTATAATGATGTGCATTACCGAGAGGGCCCAGAGATACCTCTCCGACAATCGGAGTGACAAAACCTAATCTCGAAATACGCCAACTCAACATGTACCTTCGGAGACACCTGTAGTACTCCTTTATAATCACCCAGTTACGTTGTGACGTTTGGTAGTACCCAAAGTGTTCCTCCGGTAAACGGGAGTTGCATAATTCTCATAGTTACAGGAACATGTATAAGTCATGAAGAAAGCAATAGCAGTATACTAAACGATCAAGTGCTAGGCTAACAAAATGGGTCATGTCAATCACATCATTCTTCTAATGATGTGATCCCATTAATCAAATGACAACACATGTCTATGGTTAGGAAACATAACCATCTTTGATTAATGAGCTAGTCAAGTAGAGGCATACTAGTGACTATATGTTTGCTTATGTATTCACACATGTATCATGTTTCCGGTTAATACAATTCTAGCATGAATAATAAACATTTATCATGATATGAGGAAATAAATAATAACTTTATTATTGCCTCTAGGGCATATTTCTTTCAATTTCATTCTGTTTGCAAAGGCCAGATCTTCTAGTTGTCATTCAATCTGACTGTTCTGTCTTGGTTGCTGCATTAACGGACGAGTCGTTGGACAAATCTGAACATGTACATCTCATTCTGGAAATTAAGAAGCTCCTGGAATGCCGTGGGTTTATTCTGCAGAAATTAGATCCTTATCAAAATAGTGTTGCTCATTGTCTAGTTAATATTGGTCATTCTGGAGGTAGCACCGCCTGTTGGTTGCGTCGTGTTCCAGACAATGTATCTAGTTTGCTATTAGCAGACTGTAACACTATTTCAGAGGAATAAATCCAATATTCTCCCGCAAAAAAAAAGATGAGGGGGAATCAGACGAGGGGAAGCCAGAAAATTAAGTTTTTTTTACCTCGTTCTCTTGGATCTTGGGGTTCTTTGCAGATGTCGATGCCCTCACCCTGCCACCCCCGACCGTTGGTTCCGGTTGCGCCGACGAAGCAACGCTCGGTCAGTGCGGCGGCTAGGGATGCTGCGGCGCCGGCGAATCTCTTCTCCGTCGGCGCGGGAGCATGAATCTCAGGGAGTCAGCGTCTGCTCGGTCGCGGCAGAGCGGGAGGTCGCATGGTCCCGCGAGCGCTATTTATCGCATTCAGCGAGACTGAAGGTTCGTCTCGCTGAAGCGTTTCGACCTATCGGGCCGGCCCACTAGAGCACAGTGAAACAGCAAAATAAGGAAGAAAATGAGGGCGTGAGGTGAATCGAAATGTGGTCTTTCCGATGGAGTGTACAACCACTAACCACTGGACCACTTCGAATTCGGGCTCACATACGAGGCGCATTTTACTTGAGGTAAACCACCGGATTTTTTTTATTTCTCCTTTTTCCTTCTTTTTCTTTTCTTTGGTTTTTTGTTTGGTTTTCTTATTTTCGTCATTATATAATTCGTTTTTCTCAATTTTTTGTTTTCTCATTTGTTTTCTCAGTTTTCAATGCTTTTTCCGTTTTCTTCTCTTTCCTTTTATTTTTTCTTCTCCGGTTTTTGTTTTGTTTTGTTTTCATTTCTTTTTCAATATAATTCATTTTGTTTCTTTGGTTTTTATTTTTCATTTCTATGGGGTTTAATATGTTTCTTTATTGGTTTTCATTTTCTGGTTTTTCTTTTGTTTCTTCAGTTTTCCATTCTATATTTTTTATACTAAAAAACATTTTTTAATAAGTGATCGACATTTCTTGTATACACGTTCAACATTGTCCGAATGTTTATTCAACATTTTCCAAATACTTGTTCAATATTTTTTTAATACTTATTCAACATTTTTCAAATACTCGTTCAACATTGTCCGAATACTTGCTCAACATTTATAATATGTATCCAACATTTTCAAATACTTGTTTAACATTTTTCATATACTCCTTCAACATTTAATACTTATTTAACATTTTTCAAAGTTCAACATTCTTTAATTCTTATTCAACATTTTCAAATACTTGTTCAACATTTTTCATATACTAGTTCAATATTTTTAATACTTATTCAACATTTTTCAAATACTTGTCCAACATTTTTCAATACTTGTCCAACATTTTTCAAATTCGTGTTTAATATTTTTTTAATACTATTCAACATATTTCAAATACTGTTTCAACATTTTTTCAATACATGATCAACTTATTTCATACACATTTGTATTTTACTGTATAAATTTTGTGTATAGATGAGAAAGATTTTTTCTGTATGCATTCAACATTGTTTTTCAATTGCTTAGTTTACATTTTTTTTAAAAATATTTTTTACTTTGTCTGACAGTTAGTTCATGTTCCCTCTGTCTGTTTTTTTTTTTGGAACGAAGGCTCGCGAAGAGCCCGGCTTTGAATTAACAAAGCCATCAACCGGCCAGGATTACAAGGACAACCGCTTACAACGCAAAGAAAAGAGAACGGAGCGACGGATACAAGGGACTCAAGCAAAACAACTCAAGGCAGCAGCGTTTCAACACCCTACTGGACAACCTACACCAACAGAACAAAACTACGGTCTTGGGAGGACTGCACCGCCGCGCAAGCTTCGTGATCACAGCCACCCTCGGAACCAGCCATGGACCAGACCACCATTTGTTACTGCCTCTGCAAAGGGCCCCTACCCCTTCATCCTGGCTCGAAGGATGCCGTACCGGCAGACGGCGGCTCGGTTCACCCCAGAACCCAAATGGATGGCCTCCAAGCTGCAAGGAGAAGAGACTAGAGCAGGACCGCTAGCCCATGGCACACTACAAACAAGCACCATCGTCGTCTGCGGCTCAGCCGCACCAAAGGGCGAGAGCTGCCGGCCACATCCGCAGAAGCAAGGGAAGCAGCGAAAAGTAGATCAAAGGCCAGCGCTGGATTCGCCGGAGCACAATGCTCCCACCCAAAGGTATATCGTTGTCGCCGAAGAGGGGAACCCGATCCCCTCTTGCCCGGGCTCGTGGGCGTCGACCCACCGGCGACCTCGTCAGGGACCCTCCAGCAGCAACCTATGAAGAAACCAAGCTGTCTCCCGCCACCATCACGTCCACAACCAAACTCTCTCGCCGCCCCTGCAATCCCCGAACGGTGCCTCCAAGAAGGAGCACGACACGGACGTGCCGTCGCCGCCCGAAGCAGGGGACCTAGGCTTTCACCTAGCAGGGGCGGAAGGAGGGGGGAGGATCCACACCACAGCCTCCAAGGAGGGGAACGGCGCCCAAGGCGTCGCCTTTGGTGTGACCGCCGCGCCGACCAGGGGTTTCCCCCGGATCCAGCCCCGCCCGACGAGATCCGCGCAGCCAACAACCGAGAGCAGCGGCCTAAGCCACCAGGACCCAGATCTGGCCAAGGAAGAAGCAGATCGGGGCGGAGGGGATGGACTTCATCAGTGGCATACCTGCGGGGAGGGATGCACACCTACGACCGTTGACCGCCGCCACCTCGTCACCCGCGAGACCGAGGAGGCGCCTAGCTCGCACCGGCAGGGCGGCCCGCCGCCAGGACCACCCCACCCTCACCTGCCGGGGCCGCCGCCCTGCGTGCAGAGGCCCTGCCCGAGACGAGCAGCCGCCGAATCCCCGCCGCCACCTTCATCGGTGTCGAGCACGCGCGCCGGAGCACACCTCAAGCGGCGACGAAAAGGAAGGGGGGGGAGGGGGCACGGCTGTGGCGGCTAGGGTTGCCCCCGGGTCGCCTCGGAGGAGACGACACGGGGAAGGGCTCTTTCCGAAAATCCCCCAATCAGCTCTCCCTCTGTCTGTTAATGCAACATGTTCCAACCGCATGGCAGGATGGCTAGCGTCACGTGCTTCAATCTGTGATCGCTTAATGCGAGAAATAGGGATGCCCGCATGGTCCCACGTAAGTTTGAGCTAATCCCGTGGGTGCCCACGATCACGATTTTTGTGGGCTCCACGGGCAGCCCACATCCACGTACAGCCTGGTTCATACATACTGTCCCGTCCGTGGGCGCTACGATTCGATGATCCCGTTGCTTCCTCGGATACAAATACGAAAATCGCAAACAAGGCGGTAAACGTATCACGTACGTACGTCCTGTACGCTGCAGCCAGGGCTGTATCTCCTGTATCTGTATGTATGCAGCTCTCCGAGTCCGATTCAATCATCGACGCAAAGGAGAAAAAGGTCCGATTCAGTCACCTGGCACGGAGCCTATATTAATCCACGGCCACAAGAGAGGTACCGTTGGATCCAAGATGGCATCGTCGTCGAGAAGCAAGTACGCCGTGAAGACGGCGGAGGAAGAGGAGGCGGACGTCGTGTGCGCGCGCTGGATCTTCCTCTATGTAGCGGTGCTCCACCTTGGCCTCTTCGTCATCACCGCCGTGATCTCCTACACGCACGTGTTCCCCCGCGCCAAGAAGTTTGACAAGATCTTCTTTGGAGTCATGGGAGCGGTTTCCCTGTCCATCGCCGTTGGCATCATCTGCCTGCTTCTACGGGGGGACTTCCCCTTCCGCAACAATCGTGCCACCGCCCGAGTCGCCGACCTGCCGCCCGTCGATGTGTGCTAGGCTGCTAGCCGTCTTTGGTTGTTTATAGGGCACGAATTAATGTTCCGAGTATTACTTTGTTTTCTTTGACTACTACTAGTAATTTGCCCGTGCGTTGCAACGGGATATACCTGATAATTGGTGATGATAAATATTAATGATTATTTCTACACAACGACCATGATTGCATGCCATTTTATTATTATTAATGTGACGGTGTAAAAAATTAGACTCTAGCTATCGATTAAATACAAACTTGGCTTCTAAAAAAATTAGCACTGTGATTTTACTTGGTAAGCCAATAAGAAGTGTGATAGCTTAGGCCCGTATCAACTAATATATACATACAAAACTTTCTCAAGGCGCACACACTTGGAAAAATTGCACACTAAAAGTATTTTTCATCTCCTTATACGAACCGCGGATTTGGTTTCTCCATAAAAAAACATAAAGCAATTACCCTGCTATTCGGGACAAATATCCGCGGACTGAGGGAATGGGAAGCCAGCAACCTATTGAAGTTGAAGGTGTTAGAGTTATAATATAAGTCATGTACCCCTTTGTATTTATCCCATTGTATAAGGGATTTTCTGCATATGTTCCACACCTGTACATGTATATACATCGGCCAATGGCCTCATGGGAATACAAGTAGCATATTTCCTAACAGAAGGCAGCTACCTGCTAGATTTAGAATATGCATATATATTTTAAATGACCTAACTTTATCAATATATGTCGAAATGCAAAGTAATAAACATCATCAATCACTCATGTGATAGTATAAGACTTAAAAGGAGATCATCTCGCATTCATGCTTTATTATTCACACACATGCAAACTATTACAATAGGAGATAAACATACTTCTCTGACATTCTAATTCGATAAAAAATAGATTGATTCTGTCATCTTTTGCACTCTGACATCAAGAAATTTTAAAATTACTCAAAGCATTTTTTTACTAAGAGTTGAAATACAACATTCCCATTCAATGTTGGATATGCAAGGAAATTACGATCTTCCACAAAAACACATATTTATGAAAATTTGTATGCAACTATCATCTTGCAAGCATGTGCACATAAATCAAATCAATTGGCAAAATCTAAAAAATGCTCGGATCTATCATCATCTCACAGCAACATGATATAGACAAATCTAGGTACTACTTGTTCATGTTTGCTGAGTTGTCACAAAATGTCTTGCTTCCAAGATCTAGGAACACCAACCATGAACCATCCAAATAACCAGGCCAGCTCCTTTTATTTCCTCGAGTCGGTTGTCGATGATTTTATCAGGTTATTATTAGTGCAATTCATCAAGCACTTGGTAGTATCAAAATAAGTGATGTATCAGAAAAAATTAACATACCCAAGCCATCGGCAAGATGCACAAGATGGATTGGCAGATATGTGCACATCGCTCTCCATGTCCTTTCGACGTGTCATCATCGTACCCGAGTATCACCAAACAGAGTAGGACCAGACTTCCGGCGATCTTCTCCAGCCTCCAGCGCCAACATCAACCGCCTCCATCAGTGCCAACATCGTACTGGGTCATCATGTTGCCAAGGCGTTATCCATCGTCTGCCGAGAGAGAGAGAGAGAGGGAGGGAGGGAGGGAGGGAGGGAGAGAGGGAGGGAGGGAGGGAGAGAGAGAGAGAGAGAGAGAGAGAGAGAGAGAGAGAGAGAACGGGAGGGCGGAGCAGATCGATGGCGGCATCATGGAAAGGAGAACACACGTTGAAGAGGAGATATGTTGCTCTTTTTTTTGAAGGTAGAGATCGGTTGCTAAGTCCTGGGAAGGAGAATCTATACCCTGATTTTTTGGAAGAACTTACTTCCTCTGTTTATTTTTAGTCTGTATATAAAATTTGGTCAAAGTCAAACTTTGTTAATTTTGACTAAATTTATAGAAAAAGATATCGATATTCATAGTATGAAATCAACATTGTTACATGCATCTTGAAATTAATTTTCATACCATATAACTTTAATATTGTAGATGTTGTTATTTTTTTCCTACAAAGTTGGTCAAACTTTATAAAGTTTGACTTTGACCAAATCTTATATACAGACTAAAATGAAACAGAGGGAGTAAATGTGATTGGATCGTGGGTTAGAAAACCATGGGAAAGTTGGTAACGGCCAAAAAAAATCAATGGAGGGTGCGGACGAAGAGGTGGGACGTAAGAGGAGAGACGGACCCTTAAGCTTCTTTTAGGTAGTAGAGAAGATAGAGATAGAGATTAGTGTATTTCTCATTCTGCTTGCTAGTTGTAACATCTTTTCTTCTTAGCTGGTGCGAAACTTGTACGTACTAGACTGTCAAAGGTGAGCGTTGTTGCGCCTGTCGGATTTTGACACTAATATTAGTGATTGATGCAATTATATGTAAATATAGAATTTTAATCATGGGGTATAATCTTCACATTATACTTTATTTAAGGCAGTATTCAATCATGAGATATAATTATCACAGCTCATGAATCATGTGTTTTGACCTGAAATTCTTCCAATGGTGTGTGCTTTTGCACCAACTTATTTTGAAATTCCAAAATAGCTATTGAAAAACAGGAACAAAATTTAGAATTCCAAACATCTTTTTGAAAATTTATGATTTTTTTTGAAAAATCAAAAACACAATTTACAAATGTGTTTTTAATTTCCATATATTTTTAACAAGCACTATCAAATTTTGAAATTTCATCAATTTTCTGAAAACACAAACAAAATTTGGAAATCCCAAACATTCTTTAAAAATAAGAATTTTTTAATAAAAAGAAAAAGATACAAAAACAAAAATAGAAACAGAAACAGAAAACGAAAAAATAGAAAGAAAAAGAAAAAGAAAAAGAAAAGGGGGAAATGAATTATTTTCCAAAATTAATCTGAAAAACTGGTAAAAGAAACAAAATACGAGTTCAGGGAAATTTTTAGAAGGTTCTGAGAACCGCTTCCTCTTGATGTATTGAGCGTCATATAGGGTTTTGCGTTCTGTTGCACGGTTAAAAAAAGTATTTGCTAAAAGATTGCTCCTTGTTAACTAAATTGTCGGCCATGCTCGATGGCCAGCCTCGAGTTAGTTATCTATCTGGGCTACCCATCGGGGTAGGTTGGGCTTGCTAGAAACAAAATAAAAATATTTACCGAAATCTCGGGGCGACAGCACCGCCGTTGAGTTCCCCTGTTTCCCTACCGCCGATCTCCGCCCTGTTGTTACCCGAGAGAGATAGGGGCGGCTGTGGGTCGCTGCCTGTTTGTCTGGAAGGGGCTGCGGGGTGCGGCGGATCTGGGGTTCCACACAAAACCTGTTTTGAGATTGTCTCTTCGTGTTAGAGATACAGATGGCATCTGAGGGAGTCCTGAGCTCCTCTGGTCTTAGCGAGGTGGAGAAGATGATGGAGGATCTTGGCCTGCGCGGGGAGGACCTCGATGACGTCGTCTTCGACGATAAGGAGGCGCCGCAGGAGGCGGTGCGGTGGATGGCTTTGGCTAGGGTTAACATGAGTAAGACCTATAGTCAGACATGGTTTTTCAGAAACATGCGCTCGGCATGGGATGCGGCACAGGAGGTGAAGTTCAAACCTCTGGAAGATAATCTCTATACAGTCAAGTTTTCGTGCCTTGGGGACTGGAAGAGAGTCATGCAGGACGGTCCGTGGAATTTCAGGGGAGATGCGGTGCTCATAATGCCGTATGATGGAGTCACTAAACCATCAACGATCAAGTTGGAAACTATTGACATATGGATTCAAATTCATGATGTGCCTGACTTGTATGCTCACTTAGTTGGTCCTATGGCGAAGAAGGTATGAGAGGTTCTGTACGCTGAAACGGGCTCCAATGATTTTCCTGGAAACTCTTATCGTGTGTGGGTTCGCATCAATGTCCTCAAACCTTTGAAGAATGCAGTATCAATGGTCAGAGATGGGCAGAGGCAAATCTACAGGGTTAAGTACGAGCGACTTCCTGACTGGTGTGCCGTGTGTGGCATGTTGGGTCATCTTTACAAAGAGCATGGCAACGGAATACACCCCCCCTCGGCATCGGTTTTCAAGGACCTACGTGCTACTTGGTTCATGCGCGCTGGGAGAGGACCTGGTGAGGGCAGTGGACGTCGGGGTGGCCGACGGGGTGGCCGCACTAGTGGCCGCGCTGGTGGCCGAATGAGGGGCGATCCAGGAGCAACCCAAGAGGATTTTCATCAGGACAATGGGGATGGATCAGCGCCTTTGGTTGATGTGGACATGACTGATCAAAATAGGAAGAGATCCAACCCATCCACTTCAAACTCTTTGCAGACTCAGCGGATAGTTAAAGGGGGACTAAATGACCAGAACAACACGCAGGCAGGATCCAACCAATTGGTGATTGTCCCTCACCTCCCATCGCCACTCAGTCCTCCACCGAAGAGGGACCCAAAGAGGAACAAACATGCTGCAGAAGAAAAAGAAGTTGCTTCAAAGAACAGTTTGGCGGGCTCCCAAGTGGGGCGCCATCCGGCCCAATGAGTGTCTTTTGTTGGAACTGTCGTGGCGCGGGCAAACCTGCGGCAGTTCGCGAACTTCGCGATTTCGCGTTGAAGTTTGCCCCTACTATACTCTGTATTGTCGAGACACAAATTAGTGGAGTACGAGTAGAAGCTTTTGCTAGCACTCTAGGGTATGATAACTCATATGTGATAAATAGTCAGGGTAGAAGCGGTGGTATTTGCATGTTTTGGAATAATACAATCAATGTAGAGATTTTGGCGACTCTGTTTATCACATTGATGCAGAAATACAGGCGGCGGGGCAGGATCCATGGAGACTGTCGTGTTTTTATGGGGAGGCTCAAACTAGTCTGAGGCACCAAACCTGGGATCTAATGAAAAACTTGGTAGCTTTAAATGATCTATCTTGGGTCTGTGTGGGAGATTTTAACGAAGTGCTACGTCAGGAAGAACACCAGGGTGTAGCTAATAGAAGTAATGCACAAATTCAAGCCTTCCGGGAAGCTGTGGATGTTAGCATGTTGATGGACATTGGGTATCAGGGGAGATTCTAGACCTTTGAGAAGAAGGTGGCAGGGGGTTCTTATGCCAGGGTGTGACTGGACAGGGCTCTGGCGTCCACTGGCTGGATGGACTTGTTCCCAACAGCGATCCTGAAACATCTAACGTCAGCTAGCTCAGATCATGGCCCAATTCTTGTTAACTTTGAAGAAGCTCCGCAACAGATGGAAAGCGCGAAGGCCTTCAAATATGAGGTCATGTGGGAGTCACATGAGGACTAGAGAGGTACTATCGAGTCAAGATGGAACTATGTGTCTCCGGGTTATGGCGTAGGAGATTGAGACAAGCTTCTTTCCATATCTCAGCAAATAACAGCTTGGAGCAGAGACACTTTCGGTAGTGTCGAAGGAGATAAAGGAGCTAAAGGCCTCGCTTGAGAGGTTGCGAAGCGATCCAGCCCGAACTGGACCGACGCACATAGAGATCAAGATGAATGAAAAGCTGGTGGAGCTGTACCATAGGGAGGAGATAATGTGGCGACAGAGATCAAGACTGGAATGGCTTTCAGCGGGAGCCAGAAACACTAAGTTTTTCATATGCGGGCTAGTATGAGGAGGAAGAAGAACATGATCAAGGCATTGTATAACTCACTGGGTGTCCACACCGAAGCCCCAGCCGTGCTACGCATTATGGTTCGTGAGTTTTATGAGGCACTGTACACATCTGAGGGTGTTAACGGTGTCGAGGAAGTGTTGCAGCACGTCCCCCAGAAAGTAACCCCGACAATGAATGATATGTGAGGTGCCCCTTATACCAACGATGAAGTTAAGCATGCGTTATTCCAGATGTTTCGAACTAAGGCCCCGGGTCCTGACGGGTTCCCAACTCATTTCTATCAGAGGCACTGGGATCTATGTGGCGAGGAACTTACTAAGGTGGTACTGCAGATAATCAGGGGAGAAGAGAGTGCTGAACATATCAATGACACGGTGCTGGTATTGATCCCTAAGGTAACAAACCCCACATTACTGTCTCAGTTTCGGCCTATCAGTCTTTGCAATGTGTTGTACAAGATTGCTTCCAAGGTGGTAGCGAACAGATTGAAACAAATACTTCCTGATGTCATCTCAGAAGAACAATCGGCCTTTGTACCTGGGAGGCTTATCACTGACAACATTATATGTGCCTATGAATGTCTGCACTTCATGAAGAGGAATAGATCAAGAACTTCCGGTTTTTGTGCTTTGAAGCTGGATATGATGAAGGCCTACGACAGGCTTGAGTGGGATTATTTACCGTCGATCATGTTGAAACTCGGTTTTGCTCCAGCCTGGGTTGATGTAGTGATGTCATGGTCAGGTCTGTATCTTTTTCAGTCTTATTCAATGGAGAGAAGTTGGAACAATTCAAACCTACAAGAGGTATACGACAGGGAGATCCCATCTCCCCCTATCTATTCTTGCTAGCAGCGGAGGGCCTTTCGTGCCTTTTAAAATCTAATTCTCAGTCATCAGTGCTTAGTGGTGTCAAGGTGGCACCGACAGCTTCTGCTGTTAACCACCTGTTGTTTGTAGATGACAGCCTGCTGCTTTTTAAGTCTAGTGTGGAGGGTGCAACTAGGGTATCAAACCTGTTGGATATTTATTGTGGAGCCTCGGGACAGAAGGTAAATAATGAAAAATCTTCTATCTTTTTCAGCAAGGGGTGCCCTGTCTCTCAAAGACAGGAGGTAAAGGATGTTCTTAATGTGCAAAATGAGTCCTTAAGTGAAAGGTATCTAGGGATGCCAACGGAGGTCGATCAGCCAAAGAATGGTACATTCAAATACCTTCATGATAGGGTACGTGAAAGTATCAAGGGTTGGATGGAGAAGCTCTTGTCTGCCGCTGGGAAGGAGGTTCTGATTAAATTAGTAACACAAGCTATCCCGGTGTTTTCAATTCTTGCTTTCGATTACCAAGGGGTCTCTGTGAGAGCATAACTTCACTCATTCGTCAATTCTGGTGGGGCAGCAAACGTGGAAAAAGAAAGCCATGTTGGGTATCTTGGGATGTTATGACTAATCCTAAAAATTTGGGTGGTCTGGGTTTCCGGGACATGGAACTATTCAACCTAGCTCTGGTGTCATGTCAAGCTTGGCGACTACTTCAAGATCCGTGGTCCTTGAGTGCGCGCTTGCTGAAAGCTATCTACTTCCCGAACACTAGCATTATTGATGCTGAACTTGGATCATCACCATTGCAGATTTGGCGCTCCATTGTGGATGGGCGAGACACCATGCTGAACGGAATTATTCGGAGGATAGGCGATGGAACTACAACACATATTTGGGAGCATAACTGGCTACCCAGGGACAGGCTGATGAGGCCTATTTCTTCAAGGGTTGCAAACCCTCCGCAATATGTTTCAGAACTTATCAACGCCACTACGGCATCATGGAGAGAGGATATAGTGCGTGATGTGTCCGTACCCCTGGATGCTGAAACAATCCTCAAGACCCCTCTATGCATGAGACAGATTGGTGATTTTTGGGCATGGTCAGAGGATCCTCGAGGCCGTTTCTCTGTTTCATCCGCATACAGGATGATCTCACGCATCAAGGCGAGCAGAGAGGCATGGCTGGAGGAAGGGCATGATGTTCCAACAGTGCCATCGAGAAGAAGGGATGGTCCTCCATCTGGTCTATGCAAGTTCCTTCAAAACTCAAGGTGTTCACATGGAGAGTATTTAACCAAAAACTACCACATTTCACGGAAACGTGTCGAAAAACTACCACTTTACGGTTCCGTGCGAAAAACTACCACTTTTTTCCTAATCCGTGGCAAAAAACTACCAAGTCACGAAATCGCTCGCTTGGCCCGCGCTAAGCACAAATCTGACCGCTTGGGCCCACAAACCAGGTGCCACCCTGGCCATCCTTCGCGCCGGAGCCGCACCCGCACGCGCGCGCCCGCTCCCACCTCGCCGTCGTCGCTCCCACCTCGCCGTCGTCGTGCCCACACCAAGCTCCTGGGGCCGGCCACTGCCACGTGGCCGCTAGCGCCGCGCTGCTGCCCCCGCCGTGAGCGACGACGGCTGCCCCCGCTGCGCTGCTGCCCCTGCCGTCGTCATGCCTACCAAGCACCTGCCGTCGCTGCTGCCCCCACGCTGCTGCCCCCGCCGCGACTGCGCGAGAGATTGCGTCACTGTGAGGCAGAGCAGCGCGTCGCAGAGGAGGAGGTGGAGGGGCGGGCGGCTCCAGCGGTGACCCGCAGCGGCTCTGGCGGTTGCAACAACGACCCGTGGCGACTCCAGCGCTGACCCGCGGCGAGCGGCTCCAGCGCTGACCCGTGGCTGCCGCGGCGAGCGACTCCAGCGATAAAGGGTGGCGGCGGCAGGTGCGAGGAGCTCGGGCGGCCGGAGGCGGGGGCGCGACCGCGGGCGTAGCAGGTGTGTGCGTGCAGGTGTTGGCGAGCGAGCGTGGTACGGGGACGGCGACCACGGTGCGCATGGCGAGGGGCGGCCACGAGTGCCGCGGGCACGTGCGTGCGGGTGCGGCTCGGAGCACGAGCTCCGGCGCGCGGCCACGGAGTAGAGGGGAAGCAGCGGGCGCTAACGATGGTGACGGGGAGCTGCACGAGGTGGTCGTGGACACGGCGAAGTGCGGGCGAGAGGGTCACCGGAGTGCACGCGAGGTGTTCGAGGAAATGCCAGAGAGAGGAGGAGGAGGAGGAGGAAGATTGATGCTGACAGGTGGGCCCATCCTGTCAGAAATGCGTTTAGAAGAGACGAATCGAGCATTTTCCCAACATGGTAGTTTTTAGTCATAGATTAGCGAGAAAGTGGTAGTTTTTGGGACAAAATCGTAAAGTGGTAGTTTTTCGTCATGGTTCCGTGAATTGTGGTAGTTTTTGGTTAAATACTCTCACATGGAGGCTAGCTCAACACTCGTTGCCGACGGGGAACGTACTATACCATCGGAACATGTCGACAACTCATGTATGTGCACTGTGCGGAGTTGAAGATAGCTGGAGACACTCATTGCTTGATTGCACCATGGTGAGAAGTGTTTGGGCCTTGAGCAAAGAGGAGCTGGTTGAACACATGTGCGCGAATAGAGAGGATAGTGCAAAGGGTTGGCTTTTTACTATGAGTGATTCATTACCAGCTGAAGATTTCACAAAACTTATTGTTACTATGTGGGCAATTTGGCATACACGTCGCAAGGTAATCCACGAGGGGATTTTCCAAACACCTTTCGCGACTCACAATTTCATTATAGTTTATCTATCCGAACTCCAAATGTTGAAGAAGCCGATACTGAGACCGGCGCGTGAGCATGCAAGGCCTACCTCCTGGATCCCACCGACGACCGGACATGTGAAGATCAATGTCGATGCAGCTACTCCTAGAGCGGGAGGTTTTGGTGCGGTGAGCGCTGTTGCATGTAATTCTGACGGAATCTGTCAGGGAGCTTCTGTAGTAATTTTCAGAAATATTGATGATCCCGAAGTTCTGGAAACTCTAGCGATCGGAGAGGCGTTAGCACTGGCTAATGACCTGTACATTCAGCAAGTTCATGTGGCGTCTGATTGCAAGCAGGCCGTCGAAGCCATTAAAGGAGGAACAACTTCATCCTATGCGGCAATTATGCTGGAAATTAAGGCACAATCTACTTCTTTAGTTTCTTGTTTATTTAGCCATGAATTTAGAACCTCGAATGTCAAGGCTCACAGACTAGCAAAGCAAGCGTTAACGCTCGGGGTTGGCCGCCATGTCTGGTTAGGTCACCTTCGAGATCATTTGTTCGTCCATGTAAACTGTGTGACGGGTGAATAAATCTTTTTTGGTTTGCCTACAAAAAACTAGTTGGGGAATACTTCTTTCAAATATTACCCTTCCTTCCAGGTTGTGACAAGTGGCGCGTGTGCGCCACTTGTCATAACCTGTGAGTTTTCCATTTTTTTCGTAGATTCGTTTATTCAAAACATTTTATCTCTTAAACCATGCGTCCAAATCTCGAACCATTTTCACTGTTGGATTTCTCGTGTTGAGATTTTCAAAACTAGATCCCATGTTGATAGGTTTGACGAACTTTTTTCACAAAAAAACAGACTGAAAAACCAAACTGGAAGCACGTTTCCCCCCCCCCTTTTCGGAAGCCGTTTCTGAGAGGCACGGTCGTGCCTCTCACGGAAGCAAAACCGTGCCTCTCACGAAAAAACAGAGAGAAACACGTTTTTTTCCGACAGGCACGGTCGTGCCTCTCGCGGAAGCAAAATCGTACCTCTCATGAAAAAAAGATAACACATTTTTTTTCTATTTCTGAGAGGCACACAAGGTATTCCTCCGGTATACGGGAGTTGCATAATCTCATAGTCAAAGGAATATGTATATGACATGAAGAAAGCAATAGCAATAGAACTTAATGATCATTATGCTAAGCTAACAGAAGGGTCTTGTCCATCACATCATTCTCCTAATGATGTGATCCCGTTCATCAAATGACAACACATGTCTATGGTTAGGAAACTTAACCATCTTTGATTAACGAGCTAGTCTAGTAGAGGCTTACTAGGGACTTTATGTATCCACACATGTATCAATTTTCCGGTTAATACAATTCTAGCATGAATAATAAACATTTATCATGATATAAGGAAATATAAAGTAACAACTTTATTATTGCCTCTAGGGGCATATTTCCTTCAGAATCTGGCTCTGGCGCCCTCAACCGGCATGAATGTGCGGCAACCGCTTCGGGTTGTAGAAACCGGATGTTAGCGCAGAACAAAACAAATGAAGAGGTCAATGTCGTCGCACCAGGAATGGGCTAACTCCTTCTCTTGATAAACGCACCAACTGCCAAGATTCGAAGGGAACCAATAGACCCGGCGACCTCTACCCTCACGAACCCTTCATTGACATCGAATTTAAAGCCAAAAGGTAGGAAGATGCCGAAAAGACCTTATTCTAACACACCAATGCCGCCATGGAAACAAAATAAAAGAAAAACATGACCTAGTAAGAAAAAACAACAAAGACGAAGGGTCCCTACCGCCCCCCGACGAAAAAGAGAAGGGTGATTGAGATGGCGGCGTGGTATGACCCTAACTGCGGCGGATGTGTTTTCCAATCACGTGGGTGTTTCTGATAAGGGATAAGCGATTAAGATGTTTTTTTTGAGAAACACCTGTAATTTTATTCATACTCATAACAATTACAAATGCACTGATTTGGACCTAAGATCCAAGAAAATACAAAGTAACTCCTATGACTAAGAATTACAATGAAATCTCTTGAAAACACCTTCTTCGCGGTATCAGTCTCTGCTTGAAGAAATACTCCAAAAGACTTCAGTAAAGAGGCTGCAATTGAACTGGAGCAACAATGTTGTCACTCTTTCACCCGTACGAACATTACCAATAATGGTTTATGAAAGCGCCTTGAGTTGCCCATCCAAAAAGATGGGAAGCCTTGATCGATGAACCTACTTGGGTCGGGGATGATCCTCTAGAAGTGCACACCATCGAATCACTATATCTTTACCATGGTATCGATGAAAGATTTCACCTCCACAAAGAATCAGTCTAACAAAAAAAAGCATGACACAACAACATAAACTCATCATATCCAAATAATTGGATCTGCGAGGACAGATTACTCTTTAGCCATATGACATCACCAAAAGGACAAGAGAAAATTTATTCTCACAAAACTATGATGAACACTATACGTTGACGAAGAACATAGAGGTCTTGAAGATTTGAGGTGCCCCCACTTCTCAGCACCAAGATGGCAGCCGGTGGCGAGGGGACCCAAAATTTTCAGATGATGACGGTGGCGGCACAAAATTTTATTTTTGTAAGAGACACCATAGAACACATTTTTTTTGAGACAAGACACCATAGAACACATAGTGCGAAGTTGTGTAAGGCGCTACATGGAGCCCGTTATTCTAAAATAAAGTGATACCGCAAATTTTAAAAGATTAAAAAAAATCCTGTCAGAACTTATATATATTCGGGAGGGATCTGTAAATTTTCGTTATCGATTGCTAGTATGGTGGGCTAGCCCATTAGGGCTCCTCGCTTGCTCGCTAGTTGTCGTGGATCACCTACTCATTCGTGTTTTATTTAATGTTTCCTAAAAAACATCGGTCTTTTACTTCTGTTTTTTCACAAACTTGAAAATTGTTTTTGAATTTGAAAAATTCTAGGAATTCAAAAAAGTATGGAATTTTAAATAATCACGAATTGGGAAAAAATGTCTGTAGTATTTATTTTTTCCACGAATTTGAAATTTATTCATACATTCAAAAATGTTTGTGAATTACAAAAATGTTGAATATACTTGAACTGTTTTTGAAAGCTCATGAACATTTTTTGAATTTGTGAACAAATTTTGAAAATAGAACATTTAATAAAGTTTTGGAAAATGCATTCACTTTTTGAAGTTCCCACCGTCTCCGACGGGCACCCCTATTCCTCGCGTTCAGCGAGACAGGAGCGAACCTCGAGAGCAACTAGTTGACGAGCGCTCCTTCTGGAGCCTCGCAACGCTATGGTAGGCTGAGAGCGCGTCACTTGGCGTGCTCTTAGCTTCCACCACGTGTCACGCTATGGGCGCCCCTCCGGATTTTTTTTATTTTTCTGCACGCGTTTTCAAACCGTTTTTTTCGCCTCTTTTGTTTTTCGCAGGTCATCCTTAGCTTTTGGACCAAAAAAATTCGGGAACTTTTTTTTTGCACAAAAAGCCCGTTTTTTCTTTCACGAGAGGCACTATTTTCCTCTCGGAAATGAAAAAGACGCGTTTTCTATTTTTTTTTTCCTTCTGCGAGAGGCACGGCTGTGCATCCAGAAATGGAAAAAACGCATTTTCTGTTTTTTTTTCCTTCAGCGAGAGGTATGGTTTTGCTTCCATGAGAGAGACACGGTTGTGATTTTCACGAGAGGCACGGCTGTGCTCTCGAAAACGAAAAAAATGTGTTTTCTATTTATTTTTTTCTTCGGCCAGAGGCACGGTTGTGCTAGAGGCACGACCCTGCCTCTTTCGGAGAGGAAAAAAACCGTGCTTCCTATTTGGTTTTTTACATGAAAAACGTTCATCAAAACCTATCAACATGGATCTAGACTTGAAAATCTCGACGCGAGGAATCCAACGGTGAAAATGGTTCGAGATTTGGACGCGCGGTTTAAGAGATAAAACATTTCGAATAAACGAATCTACCAAAAAAGGAAAAACTCCTAGGTTGCGACAAGTGTTGCACATGCAGTATTGCCACTTGTCACAATCTGGGAAGGTGGGAGTGATCTTTGTAAGGAGTACTCCTCAATTAGTAATTTTGGCGAACCTCTCGCATCGGAAGAGCTTCGCCGGAAGCTCCAGCCTCCCTTTTCTGTTTTTCTCCTTTCTGTTCTTTTTTTTGTTTACTTTTGTCTATACTTTCAAATATTCTAAATAAATATATTAGAATATTTAATTATTTTGAGTAAGTATTAAGAAAATGTTGAATAAGTATTTGAAACATGTTGAATAAGTATAAAAAAACGTTGAACAAGAAATTCAAAAAAATGTTGAAAATATATTTGAAAATGTCGAAAAATTAATAAAAATGTTGAAAAATTATTTTAATTTTCTAAATAAGTATTAAAAATGTTGAACGAGTATTTGATAATTGTTGAGTAAGTATTAAAACTGTTGAACAAATATTTGAGAAATTTTAAATATGTATTAAAAACTGTTGAAGGAGTATTTGAAAAATGTTGAACAAGTACTTGAAAAATGTCGAATAAGTATTTGAAGAATGTTGAACAAGTATTTGAAAAAATATTGAACAAGTATTCGGAAAAAATGTTGAACAAGTGTTTGAAATTTTTTAATGAAGTGCTTGGAAAATGTTAAATATATATGGAAAAATGTTGACCATGTATTAAAGAAACTATTAAACTTTTATTTGAAAACTGTTAATCAATCATTCAAAGAAATGTTTAAATGGTATAAAAAATGTTGCCGGTGTAGTTAATCTTGTTTTGTATAATATTAATCAAGCATTTGAAAAATGTGTATAGACAAATGTTGATTATGTATTATGAAATTGTTTAATTGGTATTGGAAAAATGTTAGACCTGTATAAGAAAACTCTTTTTGACATATACACAAAATGTAGAATAATAACCAAAAGAACAAACAAAACAATAAAAAGAACCAAAATAAACAAAATAAAAAATAAAATGCAAAAAAGAATGAAAATAATGGAAAATATAGAGAAGAAAAAGAAAATAAACAAAAGAAAACGAAAATAAGGAGAAAAAAAACGAAGGAAAAGAAACTGGCTTGAATCAACTCAAGTAGGACGCGCTCCGAAAACTCCCTATGAATAATAAAGTAAAAACCAATAATATTATACAAATGTTTGTAATAACATACATATTCGTGTGTTCTACATGCATGCAAATTTGCATGGAGCACCGATCCCCCACCCCAAAAAAGCACCACAGATGTTATTTCAATATTTGAAAAAACATTTGCATGTAGTTATGACACATGAACAAGTTTGTTGCAAAAAATAAGGATGTTTTTTATTGTTCACTGTTTCCGTAATACAAACCAGGAAATTCAAGCAAACAAATTGCAAACTAATCACTTTACCGTGAGTAGGTACAATCGACCAATGCAAGGGTGTAATCAGACTCGACAAAAAAAAACAGCTGTCGACGGTCGCTGGGCTGGGAAATACCACCATTGGAAGCGCCTGGGCCGGGACACCTTTGCTCCCCTTGTTGGCCCAGTTCACCAGAAGGCACTTGGATCAGTTTGTGGAGCAGCAGCCCTGTTAAGTTGGGCTGGCCATCTAGTGCGACGTGTGACAACAATAAATGATGGCAGAAACGCTGTGCGGGATGACAGATGAATCAGGTACCTTCATGGGCATAATCGAATGGCCAAGGAGTTTAAATGGCTGTGGATGCTCCTAACTAGCTCTGTTTTACTGTTTAGTAATGGGAACTGGATGGGGTGGCTAGCAACGCATGCGCTGTCCTGGAGACCAGGGATCGATACCTTTCTAATAAGTAATTAATTTGGGCTTCCCAAAATAAAATGCTCTAACACATTTCTTGCTAACAACAATTTTGGCCCAGCTCAAAGGCTAGCCACTATACTTCGGCCCTGTAGGTTACGGGGGTGGGCGGACTGCAGGCTGGTAGTATGGGCCCGTCTTGAATGATTTGGTAATTGGTCTTTCTGTGTGTGTTACAAAAAAAAGGATTGGCTCCGTTAAAAAAAAACAAGAAGATCATTGGTCCACGAATTATTGGTGCTATGCATGCACGAGCAAATCACAGCCAACGATCAGGGTTTTGTCCAAGCTCCTGTTAAGCTCTCGATTCCGGTCCTCGCAATTTTTTTAAAAAAACTCTCGATTCCGGTCTCTGCGCAGAAAAGTGACGGCGGCCCTACCTAACATCACGACCAGAATTGCAGAAGTAAAACATAAACATGCACGACCAGCCCCGCTGCGGCGACGAACTTGCGAGTGTATTGCGGTGCGCCGGGTGTTTGTTGATCTGCGCTCTTGTCTCCTGGTCTGGTCCCTCCCTGTGCTCGCGAGTGGACCATCGCGCAGCTCGGGTTTCGGTGCAAAAAAGCGCAGCTCCTTTTGGTCAAGGGCAGAAGAGGCGCCTATCCATTGCCATTCAGGTAGCATGCCAGGGCCAGGTTGCCAGCTTTTGTGTCTTGAAGAAGGGGAACGGAGTTCTCTCTCCCGTCGATGGTGGCTGGCTACGGCTATACGCAGGCAGGCGCCGGTTCCACCACCAAACGTCCTATTGCCGTTGCAACCAGTCGCGCTACTGTCTTAGGATTCTCCATCGACTCAACCAGGTTTCCACGCTCGTGGCTCTCCTATCAGTACAATTTTTTCGGAGAATACATAAAAATGCGGGATTTCTGGGGGGTAAACTAAATTAATTAATTAACTAGAATTAACAATAAAGTAAATCGTCTAAAATAACTTCTGAGATTTATAATCAACGGGAAAATAATAATAAGAAGAAAATTATTTTAAAAATATATATAATATTCTAATAAACTTAAAGAAAAGAGCAAAGTATATTTTAAAATTTCATTAGAATCCATGGATTTCCAAGATTACGTTGTGCATTACTAAAATTCCATTAATCATTGTTCAATACGTGGGATGCTTTTTTCATAGACCTTTTCCTCAGTCTTACGATTTTCTTTTACATTTGGGCACGAGAACATATCGACCAGGCCCTTTAGACCAAAAAAAGGGGGGTAGAGGTAAGAAAACGAGGTCCACAAGGGGGCATACTATTAGGCCCCCAAAATTGGGCTAGATGATTCCATTTTTCTCACCGACACCTTCTCCAACGAGTCTCTAGCACAACCCCCTAACTCAAATAGACCGAGACTCGGAGGAAGTTCCATATCCCGTCCCTGCACACGCCCTCCTTCTCCTCCCCCTCCTCCCACACTGGTGCGCTCCGCCTCCTCCCCTTCGATGGCAAATTTTGTGTTGCCAAGCTCATTTATTCCCCAGAATTTGGTCGACCCTACCCCCATGCTCGTTGCCCACCTCACTGACCCGTTTTGGTGTAGTGCCTACTGTAGTCATGCTTGTCGTATCTGTTTCGTCCTCACATTCGCTACTGGAGCAACAACACCATGGCCCGGGACGATGACAACGTTGTCAGACCTGCAACCGATAACCACAAAGGCAGGGCACATGTTAAGTGCATAACAGTCAGTTCGTGTGGGGGAAATGGAAGAGGGCCTGGTTGGTAGTGGCGCAGGAGGTGGCTGGAGAGAAAGGAAAAATAAAAAGGGAAATAGAAGAAAAAGGTGACCCGCTGGCATGTGGGTCCTATGTGTGGCAAAAGTAAAAGAGGTTACTACTAGACTTGATGTCGTCTTTTGCGGTCTCAAAAAATGCAGGCATCCCCCATTTAGCCTTTAGGGGCTCTAAATTGGAGCAATTGTTGTTGATACTTTGAGTGGCAACCAAATGTGTGAATCACCATGTCATTACCAAATATCGATGCGCATTGACAATAGTTGAGAGACCACAAGAGATACTTGTTTTATTTGTATTAACGCCCACCATTTTTTAATTGCATAAATTTTAACAAATTAGATATGTTCAGTAGTTCTCATGACTTAATACAATATACCGTCATCCAAACTAAACTCCATTTTAAAGAAATTCTTATCGTGACTATTTCCTTTTCTAAACCCCTTCCGCATCCCCGGAACCCTTTGATAACCCACAAGTATAGGGGATCAATTGTAGCCTCTTTCGATAAATAAGAGTGTCGAACCCAACGAGGAGCTAAAGATAGAACAAATATTCCCTCAAGTTTTATCGACCACCGATACAACTCTACGCACGCTTGACGTTCGCGTTACCTAGAACAAGTATAAAACTAGAAGTACTTTGTAGGTGTTGTTGGATAGGTTTGCAACATAATAAAGAGCACGTAAATAAAAGCTAGGGGCTGTTTAGATAAAGACACAACTAAGTTAGTTTAGCGAGTGTGGAGAAGTGGTGGTATGAGTTGTGAAATTGTCCCTAAGCAATTGACTACTTTAGTAGACCGATAGCAAATTTTATGTGGGAGAGACCACTGCTAGCATGTCATCCCTGACTTGGAATTATATGCACTTATGATTGGAACTATTAGCAAGCATCCGCAACGACTAACGTTCATTAAGGTAAAACCCAACCATAGCATTAAGATATATTGGCCCCCCTTCAATCTCGTATGCATCAATTTCTATGCTAGGTTGAAGCTTCTGTCACTCTTGCCCTCCAATACATAGTCCTATCAACATACGACTAACCCTATGGTGTGATCCACGCGCGCGTTCATATGATGGGCACCAAAAGACAGCAACATAACCACAAGCAAATTAAACCAATCATAGCAATTCGCCAATCACCGATAGGACAACGAAAATCTACTCAGACATCATAGGATGACACACATCATTGGATAATAATATGAAGCATAAAGTACCATATTCAAGTAGAGGGTACAATGGGTTGCGAGAGAGTGGACCGATGTAGATAGATGAGGGAAGGTGATGAAGATGTTGGTGAAGATGATGGAGGTGTTGGTGTAGATCGTTGTCGCACGATTATGGCCTCGACGGTGTCCCGGCGCCACCGGGAGAGAGGGGGAGAGAGAGCCCCCCTTCTTCTTCTTCTTCCTTGACCTTCTGCCTAGATGGAAGAAGGGTTTCCGCTCTGGTCCTTGGCTTCCATGGCATGTGAGGGGCGAGAGCCCCTCCGAGATTGGATCTGTCTCTCTGTCTCTCTCTGTTTCTGCGTTCCAGATTCTGGCCTTTCACCGTTTCTTATATTCTTGGATATCCGTAACTCCTATTGGGCTGAAATTTTAACACGATTTGTATCTGGATATTGGCTTTCTTGCGGCGAAAGAAGGGCACCAACCGCCTTACGGGGTGGCCACGAGGGTCAGGGGCACGCCCCTTGCCTCGTGGCCCCCTCGGACATCATCTCTCGTTGATTCTTCTTCCCCAAAATCACATATATTCCAAAAAAATCTCCGTATGTTTTTACCCCGTTTGGACTCCGTTTGATATGGATTTTTTGCGAAACAAAAAACATGCAACAAACAGGAACTAGCACTGGGCACTGGATCAATATGTTAGTCCCAAAAATAGTATAAAAAGTTTCCAAAAGTATGTAAAAGTTGTAGAATATTGGCATGGAACAATCAAAAATTATAGATACGATGGAGACGTATCAGCATCCCCAAGCTTAATTCATACTCGTCCTCGAGTGGGTAAATGATGAAAAAGATAATTTTTGATGTGGAATGCTACCTAGCATAATCTTGATCATGTAATCTAATCATGGCATGAATATTAAGACACGAGTGATTCAAAGCAATAGTCTATCATTTGACATAAAAGAATTTAATACTCGGGCATCCCAACGAACAATCAAGTCTTTCAAAATATCAATGCTAAAGAACGTTATCCCTACAAAATCATATAGTCTTTTATGCTCCCTTTTCTTAACACAAGGTACCCCTCATGCCCATCCCGGTGTCAGCCAAGAAATTGTTTTCATACTTTACTTTTTCGAACCTTTTCAACTCTTCACACAATATATGAGCGTGACCCATGGACATAGCACTATGGGTGGAATAGAAGGTGGTGATAGACAAAAGTAGGGAGAAAGTCTCATATCGACTAGGCAAATTAATGGACTATGGAGATGTCCATCAATTGATATCAATGTGAGTGAGTAGGGATTGCCATGTAACAGATGCACTAGAGCTATAAGTGTATGAAAGCTCAAAGTAAAACTAGTGGGTGTGCATCAACTTGCTTGCTCATGAAGATCTAGGGCAATTTGAGGAAGCCCATCGTTGGAATATACAAGCCAAGTTCTATAACGAAAAATTCCCACTAGTATATGAAAGTGACAATATAGGAGACTCTCTATATGAAGAACATGGTGCTACTCTGAATCACAAGTGTGGTAAAAGGATAGTAACATTTCCCCTTCTCTCTTTTTCTCTCATTTGTTTGACGGGCTTCTTTGGCCCCTTTTTTTATTTAGGCTTCTTTTGGCCTCATTTTTTTTATTTCCTCACATGGGGCAATGCTTTAATAATGATAATCACCACACTTTTATTTACTTACAACTCGATATTACAACTCGATACTAGAACAAAAATATGACTCTATATGAATGCCTCCGGCGGTGTACCGGGATGTGCAATGATCTAGCATAGCAATGACATCAAAAAACGGACAAGCCATGAAAACATCAGGCTAGCTGTCTTACGATCATGCAAAGCAATATGACAATGATGGTGCGTGTCATAACAAACGGAACAGTGGAGTTACATGGCAATATATCTCGGAATGACTATGGAAATGCCATAGTAGGTATGGTGGCTGTTTTGAGGAAGGGTACAAGGTGGTTTGATGCACCGGTGAAAGTTGCGCGGTACTAGAGTGGCTAGCAAGGTGGAAGGGTGAGAGTGCGTATAATCCATGGACTCAACATTAGTCATAAAGAACTCAGATAGTTATTGCGAAAAATTGATTAGCCCTCAAAGCAAAATACTACGATGCATGCTCCTAGGGGGGAGGTTGGTTGGAGTTAACCATCCCGCGCCCCGACCTTCACGCAAAGATAAACAATCAAAATACAATGCGCGCCAATTTGGTTACATAGTTAGAAGACCATAGGTGCATGCTTCGGGAATCACAAACCTTAGCACCAATGTTTTTACTAAACCACAATCATTCACTAGTACCTCCCACATATTAGCATCTCTATATCGCAAAACTATTGCAAGGAATCAAACATATCATATTCAGCGATCTACAAGTATATGTAGGATTTTATGACTAACCATGTGAATGACCAATTCCTGTCAACTCTCTAAATAGATATAAGTGAAGCAAGAGAGTTTAATTCTTTCTACAAAAGATATGCCCACGCTCTAACAAATATAAGTGAAGCAAAAGAGCATTCTACAAATGGCGGTTTTCTATGTGAGGAGAAACAGGCAATCCAAACTTCAAATGATATAAGTGAAGCACATGAAGCATTCTATAAAGCCATACTCAGAAGATATAAGTGAAGTGCAAAGAGCATTCTATAAATCAACGATGGACTATCTCATACCAGCATGGTGCATCAAAGAAAAGTGAAAACTAAATGCAAAAGACGCTCCAAGATTTGCACATATCACATGAACGAAACGAAACCGAAAACATACCGATACTTGTTGAAGAAAGATGGGATGCCTTCCGGGTCATCCTCAAGCTTAGACGCTTGAGTCTCCTTGAATATTTACTTGGGGTGCCTTGGGCATCCCCAAGTTTGAGCTCTTTCCTCTCCTCCTTCTCCTCGTATCGAGACCTCCTCGATCTTTGGTCACTTCATCCACACAAAACTCAATAGAAAGCTCGGTAAGATCCGTTAGTATAATAAAACAAATCACTACTCTAAGTACTGTTGCAAACCAATTCATATTTTGTTTTTGCAAGCTTCTGTAATATAACTTTTCCATGGCTTATTCCACTGATAGAAATCGATAGTTTCATCAAAACAAGCAAACAATGCATCAAAAAACAGAATTTGTCTTAAACAGGACAGTCTGTAGTAATCTGAACATTCACCATACTTCTGGTACTCCAAAAAATTTGAAAAAAATTAGGAAACATAAACAACTTTTATAGAAAGACAGTGCAAAAAGTTTCAGAACCGTTTTACGTTCCAGTAAAAAAATGTAAAATCACGCACTACAGCCAAAGTTTCTGTTTTGCACCGCACAAACCAACAAGCAATGTAAACATCCTAGAGGCAAATCTTGGCACATTATTTTTATAATACAATGGAATTGTACAAGGGGATAATTATTTTTGTTCAAAAGTTTCTGTAATCAAGATTCACAAAGTTTTCGTGAGCATGAACAAAGTTCAAGGAGCTCCCTCACTTCAACAATGCTTGTCTCTCTCACTTTCACTTTCCTTTTTGAAAAGCTTTGGGTTCCCCTCTTTATTTTTTTGTTTTAAACTCTATAAACTCACTCAACAGAAATAAATGACTCTCTGAAACTTCCGGATTGTCTCCCTGGCAACACTTTCTTTAAAGCCATTAAGCTTGGCATACAGTGCTCAAGTAATGAATCCACCCGGATCCGAAGGTATATCAAAGCCAATTTGAATTAGGAATGATTTGGCATTTAGTAGTGAGCACAAAGCAACATATATCAAGCAATGACGAAGTCTAACTCTCTTCCTATGCATCAGCATGTCATACAAGAATAGTTCATGCACAACAAGTAAAGGCCAATGCATAGCATAAGAAGTTTCTTGCAATTTTATCGTGTTGGAAACATAGAGAGGCGGTGTAGTTCCTCTCTCATAATAATTGCATGTGGGAGAAGAAGCACATGCATATTATATTCATCAAAATTATTATGTGCAACGGTAAAAGGCCACCCATCAATATAATCCTTAATAAGTGCAAACTTCTCCGATATAGTGTAGCTTGGAGAATTCAAAAAGATAATAGGATTATCATGTGTGGGTGAAATAGCAACAATCTCATGTTTAACATAAGGAACTATAGCGAGTTCATCTCCATAAGCATAATTCATATTGGCATCTTGGCCACAAGCATAGCAAGCATCATCAAAAAGGGATATTTCAAAAGAATCAACGGGATCATAACAATCATCATAGCATTCATCCTTCGGTAAATTCGAAGGAAAATTAAACAATGTATGGGATAAAGAGTTACTCTCATTAGATGGTGGAAACGGGTGATCAATCCGCTCTTCCTCCTTTTGTTCTCCGCTCTCCTCCTCATCTTTTTCATCCAATGAGCTCACAATGTCATTAATTTCTTCTTTCATAGACTCCTGCAAAATATTAGTCTCTTCTTGGACAGCGGAGGAGTCCCCAATATATGGTTTAATATAAGGATTAGAAGCATAATTATCATACCAATATTTAAGTATGGCCAAATTTTCAAATTTGTAGAGAGTAGTATCATACTCTTCAATAAAAAAAGCAATTTCACAAGTACCCCTAAAAGCAACAAATTCTTCAAATTGTTGAACATCATAGTAATTATAAACACCCTTAGTATATGAAGATACGATTCCATTATCTCTAAACTCACATTGGTAAGAAAGGTGTTTCTTAGGGTCTTTAGAACAACAAGTACAATCATATATTTCACATAAATTCCAAGCATAGCACTGCAAACAATGAATTTGATTCAGTAAAAGTTTCCCTTTTCCGGATATGCGGTGTCGCACATAACAAGCATGCTCATCTAAAGATTTGCCCTCAACTAAGCTAGTTGGGGTTTCAGCCCGAGCACATAGGGATCGAAGATGATCCAAGTAAAAGCTTTAGTAGTGTGATAGATTTTGAGTGGTTCTTCAACCATTGATTCAGTAGGTACCACAATTTTTTTTTGTATTTTGCGTTTCCTACCCATAACTAAAGATAGATAACAAGATCACAAAATAAAAACTACTTAGTGATAAAGCAAACAAGAACACACGAGAATATTCACCTCACGCTATAACTCCCCGGCAACGACGCCAGAAAAATGTCTTGATAACCCACAAGTATAGGGGATCAATTGTAGCCTCTTTCGATAAGTAAGAGTGTCGAACCCAACGAGGAGCTAAAGGTAGAACAAATATTCCCTCAAGATTTATTGACCACCGATACAACTCTACGCACACTTGACATTCGCTTTACCTAGACAAGTATAAAACTAGTACCTAGAACAAGTATAAAACTAGAAGTACTTTGTAGGTGTTGTTGGATAGGTTTGCAAGATAATAAAGAGCACGTAAATAAAAGCTAGGGGCTGTTTAGATAAATACACAACTAAATTAGTTTAGCGAGTGAGAGAAAGTGGTGGTAGGAGTTGTGAAATTGTCCCTAATTGGAATTATATGAACTTATGATTGGAACTATTAGCAAGCATCCGCAACTACTAACGTTCATTAAGGTAAAACCCAACCATAGCATTAAGATATATTGGTCCCCCTTCAATCCCGTATGCATTAATTTCTATGCTAGGTTGAAGCTTCTGTCACTCTTGCCCTCCAATATATAGTCCTATCAACATACAACTAACCCTATGGTGTGATCCACGCGCGCGCTCATATGATGGGCACCAAAGGACAGCAACATAACCACAAGCAAATTAAACCAATCATAGCAATTCACCAATTACCGATAGGACAACGAAAATCTACTCAGAATCATAGGATGGCAACACATCATTGGATAATAATATGAAGCATAAAGCACCATGTTCAAGTAGAGGGTACAACGAGTTGCAGGAGAGTGGACCGTTGTAGATAGATGGGGAAAGGTGATGAAGATGTTGGTGAAGATGACAGAGGTGTTGGTGTAGATCGTCGTCGCACGATGATGGCCTCGGCGGTGTTCCGGTGCCACCGGCAGAGAGGGGGAGAGAGCCCCCTTCTTCTTCTTCTTCTTCTTCTTCTTCCTCCTTACCTTCTACCTAGATGGGAGAATGGTTTCTCCTCTGGTCCTTGGCTTCCATGGCATGGGAGGGGCGAGAGCCCCTCCAAGATTGGATCTGTCTCTCTATCTCTCTGTTTCTGCGTTCTAGATTCTGACCTTTCACCGTTTCTTATATTCCCAGAGATCCATAACTCCGATTGGGCTGAAATTTTAACACGATTTGAATCTGGATATTGGCTTTCTTGCGGCGAAAGAAGGGCACCAGCCACCTTATGGGGTGGCCACGAGGGTCAGGGGCGCGCCCACCCCCTGGGCGCGCCCCCCTGCCTCGTGGCCCCCTCAGGCACGCATCGTTTCTTCTTCCCAAAGATCACATATATTCCAAAAAAATCTTCGTAAGTTTTTATCCTGTTTGCACCGTTTGATATGGATTTTCCGCGAAACAAAAAACATAACAAACAGGAACTGGCACTGGGCACTGGATCAATATGTTAGTCCGAAAAATAGTATAGAAAGTTGCCAAAAGTATGTAAAAGTTGTAGAATATTGAAATGGAACAATCAAAAATTATAGATACGACGGAGACGTATCACCCTTCTAGTTGTCTCCGTGCACATATGACCTCCTTTTCTAGGGTTGGTGGCTGGCACAATGTTTTCCAATCGCACATCCGTATGCACACTACTACCGGTTTGCATCCGCTCCGCCTTATTCTAAGCAAAGTGGGATATATATGTACTCACCAAAATAATCAACTTGTGGTTGCCACAGTCCCTCCGACCTCTGCTTCCTCTGTCACTCGCCCACCGCTCCATCGTATATCCATGGATGACAGCCGCTGGCTGATCTGCTATCCTATGATCGACTACCTCGCTGTCGGGATGGATCTGGTCCTGCTTCGGGAGAAATCCCTGCTGACCTGAGCGTTAGCTAGCCACGACAGCGCCACCCCGGTGTCATTTTCCCTCCTGGGGGGCGTGGTCCTTGAGCTGTACCTGGCCTGCTCGGTATGGGCTTCGGGTGAAAGTGCATTGACGACGTCGTCTGCGGACGTCGTTCACCTTCTTGAACGCAACATTGGGAGCTCTTCGTTGTCATCCATCCAACCCTGCTCACTGTTGATTGCACCGCTTTGGTGATACTTGTTGAAGACCCTCGCATGGTTGCTGTTGTGATGCGGTGAGCTTTATGCTCTTGGTGCTATCTCGGTTCATCTTTGCTCAAGGATGATGCAAGATGCCTGACAAGCTTGCTAGTCGTTCTTATTTCCTATGGTGGAGTTTTCAATCGAGGTTCGTGTTTGCTATGGCACTCGTTGATTGTGAATGCTCCTAAGCTATGCAGTGGGGGTCGGTACGCACGCCGGTGCGTTCGGCTGTTTGTAGATCTTGGTGTTGTGATCCTTTGACGGCACCTCACATCTACTTGTGCCTCTCGTGGTGATGGTTTTGCCTTGTCCTGGGCACCCATTCGTTCTCATATTCTTTTATCCTTGTTGCTTGTACGGTTTTTGAGCCCGGTTTCCTTTATAAATGAGGTCAACTTGTTAAGGTTTTCGATCCAGTTTTTCTTATAAACCGGATCACTCTATGGCATATTGACCACTTTGAGTAATATATTCAGGTGGGACCCCCCAGGTGATTCTCAAACAAAAAGAAAACTCCAGCCCTCGATAGTAACACGGCAATACTGTAATATGCATCATGCAACTGTGCGGCAACAAACTGTGACAATCGCCAGATGTGCGCCAACAACAATTGATCACAGAGAAAGCCATGTAGTTATATGAGATAGTATATGAGAAACTACAAACATTGTCCCCATCCGTCTACCGGGAATCTCTCGTTGAGATATTGCATAACAAAAAAAGAATGCCCATGGATTGATGCCAACTCTAGAGCATCTAAAATGGCGTGATGCCAATGTTGTTTAATCCTAACTCGCCACGTAGGATTTTTTTGTTCAGTTGGAGAAGAGAGCGGGTTGTGTTTCTCTTGGCATCCGTTATTCATGGTCCATGGATTGTTGGCTAAAATGTGACTGGCCGACGATGTGTTCCTGCCATGCACGCCCTAGCTAGCTAGAGCCATGGCAGAGCGGTAGATGAAGGAAAGCACACCCACCCAACGATTAGTGTTCTCCCCGTCCAAATCCTAGCCAAATCCCCTAAAAAATTGTAAGCTACTCCCTTCGCCAGTTCACGTGAAATCCCTTCGAACTAAACGCAAACTGCACGTGCCTAAACGGATAGTAGAATCGATGTGAATACACTACTGTACGTAGTAGCAACACGGACAGACACCAACACGGCTGGCTTGTGGCCTTGTGGGATGCACTGGTGGACAAAATTACTGTTATGACCTATAAGGCTAACAAAATCCCGATTTGACCTCGTTTCAAAAGAAATTTCGATTTTGACCTTTTTGGGTGACGCCAACATGCCTGGCGTCTGGATTGCGAAGCAGACGCCAGGGTCCCTGGCGTCTGGCCCCTGGCCCGCTCTGCCCGCCTGCCCGTTGACCTGCTGACGTGGCAAAGGGGCCAGACGCCAGGGACCCTGGCGTCTGGCCCTGGTAAGTGGATAACCCCCACGGGCCGAGCCCACCCACCCATCTCTTTTCTTCCTGGCGGCGCACGAACAGAGGGCTTCCTCTCCTTCGCCCCTCTTCTCCCTCACACCAAATCCTCACCTGATCTACTCCATCCTCCACTCTAGTTCGTGGATCTGGGCCCCCTAAGCATCCTTG
>NC_041389.1:545138497-545153090 GCF_002162155.2 Triticum dicoccoides
TGAATACACTACTGTACGTAGTAGCAACACGGACAGACACCAACACGGCTGGCTTGTGGCCTTGTGGGATGCACTGGTGGACAAAATTACTGTTATGACCTATAAGGCTAACAAAATCCCGATTTGACCTCGTTTCAAAAGAAATTTCGATTTTGACCTTTTTGGGTGACGCCAACATGCCTGGCGTCTGGCCCTGGTAAGTGGATAACCCCCACGGGCCGAGCCCACCCACCCATCTCTTTTCTTCCTGGCGGCGCACGAACAGAGGGCTTCCTCTCCTTCGCCCCTCTTCTCCCTCACACCAAATCCTCACCTGATCTACTCCATCCTCCACTCTAGTTCGTGGATCTGGGCCCCCTAAGCATCCTTGAGGTATTCTCCCCCGTCTCCTCCAATTTATTTGGGTTGAGTCCTCTTCTTTTTGATGCATTATTCAACACTAGGTGATGTTAGATGAGTAGATGGTTTCTTTGTTTTAGGAAATTGTTTGTAGTTGATAGATGATTTGGTAGGCAGTAGATGATGTGTAGTTGAACATGTAGGCAAAATCAATATCGTTTTGTGCATATGTTGTCCATAGGAATTTTTTAACTAAGAGGGGTGATTTTTGTATGTAAAATAGACTTGTTTGATAATTTGGTTTGATAGGATGTGTGTATGTGGTATAACAATATAGTTGAATTTAAATATGATGTCTCTATGTGTAGATAATCTTATCGTTGGCATACATTATTTGCAAAAGATATGATGAAATTTGGTACTCTAGATGATATGCATATGTGACACCATATTATTTGACAAATTTATTTGATTGAGATGATGTTGGTATGTTTGAGAAGAATTATGTGTGCATATGAAGAAGAAAAAAAATGATGTGGTTATGTTTGAGAAGAATGGTGTGTTCATATGGCATAACTTGGAGAAGAAAATTGTATTGTTTTATATTGTTCATGTATTCATAGATGTTTGTGATTTGTTTTGTAGGATGGCGGATGATGATGGACCTTGGTATGCCGGATTAATCGATGAGTGGGATAAGGAGCATCGTGCTCGTGCCATTGAGAATGGAAAGGTAAGAAGCAAGACTTGTCAAATTTCTTTGTTTCTCATTTGTGTTCTTGTATTGATCAAAACATCACTTTATTTGCAGCTTGTAGTTGCTATGCGCATGAGGGGTCATTCCGCTGATGGCTTTACTTACGACCCACAGTACGAGCCTTATATTCGGAGATTGGGTCTTCTCCCATTCGTGTTGCAATTTAAGCGACGCGCTCCGTCGGTGAACCACGCGGCGTTGACCGCACTTGTGGATCGTTGGAGGCCGGAGACCCACTCGTTCCACCTTCCATGTGGGGAGCTGAAGATGACCCTAGAGGACATGGCTATGATAAGCGGCCTTCCTATCGACGGACAAGCTGTTACCGGTCGTGTCAGCGTCGTTAATTGGCGAGAACGGACAGGCATTTTAATTGGTGTTCAGCCCGACGACCCTCAAGAAGGCAAGGCCGATACCGCGAGAGTGAGGCATTCTTGGCTAAAACTAGTCAGAGGGGACACCAATCCGTGCCCTGAGGGTGCCAATGACGTGGTTGTGCAGCAGTACGCGCGGGCCTATCTTTGGTATGTACTAACCAAGGTGGTCTTCTCAGATGCAACCGGAAACTCAGCCCTGTGGATGTTCCTGGAGCTACTCAATAACTGAGATACCCAGTATAGCTGGGGTTCGGCTGCACTAGCCTATTTGTATCGTCAGGTAAGAGATATTTGCAATCATTTATCTTGCATTTGTCATGTGCCTCCATATCTAACAAGTTTGTTTGATTGCAGCTTGACTTGGCATGTCGCAGGAAGGGAGATACATCCTCATTGGCTGGGTTTGTTTGGAGCCTATCAGTGTGGATGTGGGAGCGGATCCCGGTTGGACGCCCCGATTTCAAGAACCCCAACATGCCAAACCCACGGGGTAATCATGATGGGGTGCATGATGATGATCCATATCGGCGCCCTACGGTTGCGTACTATTGGGAACAAGTGACAGTGTACACAGGAAGCTCGCATGTGCGATACAAGTGCTATATGAACGAGCTGGACACCTTGACTGCTGAGCAGGTATTGAGAAGTTCGATGAGACAAAATTTAGTCAAGAATGAAACTTGTATCTAACAATGTATCTCTTTGTTTTGCAGGAACATTGGTTGCCTTATGTGGAAGATCGTGGCTTTGATCTTAATGAGATGTGCACGCGTGATAACCATCTTTGGCGGGAGAGGTGCCCAATGATATGCTTCTTCGCAGTTGAGTGGCACTTTGTAGACCGTGTGGCAAGACAATTTGGAAGAAGACAAGGCATTCCAATTGAGGAGAGCATGGAGGAAATGCTATCTCTGCATCGGTGAGCAAGCATGTCCTTGAGTATGTAGTAGAGCATTGAATTAGTCTATGTTTGCTAATGCTTTGTACCGTGCATCATTTGTAGGTTCGATCGAAGGAACAATCAGGACATATCTGATTGGGCAAACAAACACCGTGCGTGGATACAAATTTGGGATCAAAGAGACACGTTAGTGCAATCAGAGAATAGACCTCACAATCAGTCAGCATATCAGAAGTATCAAGTGTGGTATGCGGATCGTTACCGGTTAAAGCTAAAGCCTGGTTGGACTCACGAGGAGTGGTCGGAGTTGGTGTCTGAAGACCCGGAGACTACAGAAGGTTATCAGACCTTCAACACGGCTTGTTGATGTTTTTTGTATGTACACCTAACATACCGGTGGTATGTCATATGCGTTAGTTGGCCTTTGACGATCATGTACATAGTTGGGACACACGAAAAACCTTCTACCTTCTGTCCATGACTTGTTGCGGTCAATGGACACCTTCAGCTTGCAAACATCAGCACACCAACATGTTGGTGTGGGCACATCCTTCTCCTTCTCCTTGTCCAAACTGGCCTCCATCCACATCTTCGGCATGTCCTCTTGGTCCGCGCACGCCGGCCTCGTCCTGGAACCGGATGAAGCCATGCCTACAAAAAGAACAATTGTTAGCACAAGACATAAAGAGAGTAAATGCGTAAATACAGTAAATGAATAAATGCTAGGAATTGTATGAACAAATAATATATCATTATTATTAGATCAACCATCTGGATTAAGCAAATAACCGAAGGCCGATCCATTATCAACCATTCCTCTACGACCACCACCACCTCTAGCACTTGTGCTTCCTCTCCGACCACCACCACCTCAAGCACTTGTGCCTGCTCGAAAACCACCTCTAGCATTTGTGTTAGCTCGACCACCACCTCTAGCACTTGTGCTAGCTCCACCACCACCACTAGCACTTGTGCTTGCTCGACCACCACCTCTAGCACTTGTGCTAGCTCGACCACCACCTCTAGCACTTGTACTCCCTCTACGAACACTAGCACCTCTAGCACTTGTGCTCCCTCTACGACCACCACTACCACCTCTGACACTTGTGCTTCCTCGACCACCACCACCGTCACCTCTTCCACCTCGTTCACCATTGGTGCCGCCTCCACGACTTGTTTTTCTTTTTTTGGTTTTCTTATTCTTGCATGTCCGCTCATTGTGTCCCCCTTCACCGCACACCCCACAGTTGATAGTGTCAGGAGCCTTCATGAAATGACCGCTACCAAATTGTTTCATGCCAGTGTATCCAGCTAGGTCATCCATATCACCCCTGAACCTCTTAGTTCTCCTTCTACCCTTCGTCTCCACCTTCAGAAGAGGGTCTGGCCTAATATGAGGGCCATGATACTCAGGCCACTGTGATTGGTCCAAGAAAGGGCGAAATTTTGGCGCCCATGTCAACCTAGTAGCTTCCAGATGGAACTCTTGCATCCGCACGGTTTTTCCATCACAAACATGTATGTTTCTCGCCTTCGCTGCCGTTATCAAATGCGAGCATGGCCAATGATACTTACTAGGCCTCTCGCACTGGCACCACCGAGTCTTCAGTTTCACCTCAAATGCAGCACCACCATATTGTCTACCGTCTCGTGTTGTGCCACCTGGCTCATCAATTTGATAGATCATTTCAATTCTATCGAATATGATAACTTGTTGTCGTGAAGACTTGCTTGCTTGTAACTGCAACCATTCATCAACCTTTTCCGGATAATCCTTTTTTTCACCTATCCGTTTTGCAGTCTCTTCAGAATGCCTCTGAGAGTACTCATTAAGCTTGAAGAAGGTGTACTCCACTATTGCAGTCACCGGCAATGCACGAGCACCCTTCAACACATTGTTGAAACATTCTACCAGATTGCTCGTCATGTCGCCATATCGCCAACCACCATCGTCATGAGCGCGTGCCCACTTGTGCTTCTCGCTTAAATTCCTAGTTAAGAAGTCTTTTCCCCCTTCGTTCACCGCTGCAAAGAGTTTGTTGTACCGAGCATCGAAACCTTGGGTGGTGAAGGCCACACATACATGGGTAAGGTCTTTGCTGAGCTCCTTGCTCTTACATGCCCGGTAAAAGTTGGCCATGAAATGCCTCATGCACCATCTATGGTGAAGCTTTGGAAATCCTGGAATAACAATGTCCATTGCCTTGAGTACGCCATGATGCCGGTCCGATATGATGCATACCTCCCTAGCCCCAATCACGTTGTGCCTAACATGACCCATGAACCACTCCCAGTTGTCTTGGTGCTCGGAAGGCACCAAAGCAAATGCACACGGCAACACGTTGTCGTTTGATGAGTGCGCCATTGCTACCATTAGTGTGCCCTTGTATCTACCGGTCAAGAACGTGCCATCTATAGACAAGACCGGACGACAATGCTGAAACGCCTCCACACATTGTCCATAACTCCAGAAGGCACGGTGGAACACTCCCTCGTGATCCTCGACCACATGAAACATGCCCGGGTTCCTATGTGCAATGGCGGCCAACAACCTTGGGAGCTGGTTGTATGCTTCTTCATAACCACCATACAACATCCTAATAGCATTTGCCTTTGCCTTCCATGCCTTCCCATACTTGACTTCATAACCAAATTGTTTTTTCACCGTCCGCATGAGAAACCTCACTTTCACAATGGGATCAAAGCCTATGTCTTTCATCCATTTGTATCCGAGATACTCAGATGTGAGTTGACGGTGTGTCTTTCTAAGTCGTTTAGATGGAGGTTTGCATCTATGAGTGGCAACACAACTTTTTAACACCCATTATTCGGTTTCTTTAAGCTTTCTTGCACGAACCTTCCATGGGCATCCTTCTTGCTCACACACCACGGTGTAACGCAACTTCATGTCGGAGTGCTCAACATAAAATGGCCTATGGTTTCGAATGGCGTAGTCAGCCAACCAAAACTTCAGCATAGGTAAGCTCAGAAACTTCACTCCTTTCTTCAAATAAGCATTCTCGTCCTCATTCTCCACCCTTGGTTCTCCTGGATCCGGGCATGGTGTTGGCTCAATCGCCGTCATTCTCATTCCACCGTCAACAACAACTTTATGGGCAAGGCTGAGATCTTTAAACAAGTGAGTTCTTTTTTGTAAGCCCGTCAGCTCAAAGTGGATTTGGTTCTCCTCCTTTGTGAATCCATCCTCGTCCAACTGTTCAACTGGACCCTCGTCATCCGAGTCATACGCATATTGATGCCTAAAAGGCAAGTCACGATCCATGTCCTTTTGCGCTATGTACGCATCCAAGTCACCAACATCATTACCATGAAACCCTTCCTCTTGCTCTTCGTCGTCATCATAAGCATCTTCATCCTCTTGAATTACTCCGTCACTAGCAATCACCTCAACTTCATTTGCTTGGCTAGTTGGTGGTTGGCTAGAAGCATTGGGGGCATACAACTCAACCTCATTTGCTTTGATAGATGGTACACGGGACATGATGGGGGATAAACATTGGGGGCATCAACCACAACCCTATGCTCAACAAGTGGCACCATTGTCCTCTCGCTCATGTCATCCATTGGGGAAGAGACATGCCGGTTCAAATCAAAGGTAAACCGAGGAGATTCAACCTTGGTGGCAAACAATTCAAGTGACTTGTCTTCCGATTGGGATACTTTTTCCTTGTATACATCCCAATGCAAATCCGAGGTGATAGGCATACTTTTCAAGCGAGATTTGGCTCCAACTCCAACATCATACCTTCCTATTAACTTAACATCAACATTGGTGTCCATCCACTTCAAGACTTGTCTCACTTTTGCAACAACATCCTCATAGCTAGGGCTTGTATCAAAAACCAATGGTTCCTCACCCGTGTCGGCATTGTTACTCAAGAATGCCTCCTTGTCAATGTAATGAACATTAACAAGTCTCTCCATCTAAAAATAACATGAATGCATTTAAGACTTCAATGAGAATTGGTGTTTATCCAAATACATCTTATTATATCCAAATCATATCAACACTAAATTATTGGTGATGTCCACAAAAGTATCACTAATTAACACACACTAAGCAAAGTTAACCCTAATCACTAACTAACCCTAACCCCCAATCTTTCTACTCAACAAACATATATTCCTACTACACACCATGCATAGCACTATATTATCAAAGCTAACCAAGCCATTCACACTAACATAAGGGGGAGAAAACATGAATTAGGGTTCCACCAACATGTATAAAATGCAACCAAAATAACAAGACTTAACAAAAAATAATTGGATGATTTGGGGAAGATTAACAAGAGCAACAAAGTGATGGAAAGATCCACCTAAGGGATGTACCTTTTGGAGAGGATTTGAGGGGGAGCTTGAGGGGTAAGAGAGAGTGTGAGAGCTCCAAGTGTTCTTCAAGCTCGGGTTGTGGATTGGGGAAAGTGTGTGGGGTGGGTCCCGCACACTCTCCCGTGGGTTATCCACTTACCAGGGCCAGACGCCAGGGTCCCTGGCGTTTGGCCCCTTTGCCACGTCAGCAGGTCAACGGGCAGCCGGGCAGAGCGGGCCAGGTGCCAGACGCCAGGGACCCTGGCGTCTGCTTCGCAATCCAGACGCCAGGGATGTAGGCGTCACCCAAAAAGATCAGAATCGAAATTTCTTTTGAAACGAGGTCAAATCGGGATTTTGTTAGCTTTATAGGTCATAACAGTAATTTTGTCCTGCACTGGTCGCTGAGCTCCCGCGCTGGTTTTTCTGACGGAATCTCCGTCCATCTTTGTCGGTTCCTTCCTTGTGTTGACGTTGAACAAGGCGCAGCCGCTTTTGGTGCAGTCAGAGGAGGAGTTTACCGCTTCCGGTAAGATAAGAAGCATCAGCAGGCCATTGCCAGGGGCCCGGCCAGAATCGCTTTTGTGTCTTGGAGAAGGACAAGGGAGTCTGTTTCTCTCTGGCACGTGACAATGCATGGCTGCTGCTGGCTGGCTGGCTACGGCCACCCATACTAGGTGCACGCGAACCTACGCGGAGCGCGACGTTGCAATGGCACCCGGACAGACACGCCCCCATGGCCCATGCTGCTGCCGTTGCAATGGCGTAGCCACGCGCAAAGTTAAACCGGTTTTATTTCTTTATATATACTGCAGTAGCCCGAGACAGAAACGTACTAGTATTACTAGGCGTTCGTTTTTTGGCACGATGGAGGTTAAATTATTAGGCGGCCGTTGCAAGCAGGCAGGAGGTCAGGTCACCTGCTGCGCGCGCGCTGTCCTCCGGCTGGACATGTATGTAACTCTGGCCTAGTCTGGTGCATGCATGTGTGGGATTTTTGTGCGTGCCATGAGGCGAACTAGCTAGGTGGACTTGTAGTACTACTACGGCAAAGGGCAACAGAGAGAAGAAAAGGTTCCGGTCTTTTTTTCCTTTCACTTTTTCTCTAGTTCCATTAATTGGGTTATTTATTAGTACGTCGTTTTGTCGGCTCCGCGGACGGGGAGGACCAGAGGAGCGCACCAAACCAAGCTAGCCCAAACCAAGGCGCTGCACATGCGGAGGGTGGCACGCCCAACCAGCCTAGTTGGCTGGTCGTCTAAAATAGCCAGTATAGTCTAGTTATAACCCACGTAGTACGTATTTCCTCCGTCCGGAAATACTCGTTGGAGAAATGCATAAAAATGGATGTCTAAAACTAAAATACGTCTAGATACATTCATTCCTCCTACAAATATTTCGGGACGGAGGGAGTACTACGTACGTTTTATCTAGAGTCGTACAGTGTTTACATCGTGTGCACACGTATTATATTTCACTAGTATTCATCACCCTAGACAGCCAACGTTATCTACCGTCTAGGCAAGTTTTTTTCATTGACGTGCTTGTAGTAGTAGTAGTACAAAATTGGCTAGTCCACATTGAATTAGTACTACAGTACTACCTACTATACCATCCGTTCCTAAATATTTGTCATTTTAAAGATTTTAAATGAACTATCATATATGAATGTATATAGACATATTTTAAAGTATAGATTCACTTATTTTGTTTCGTATGTAGTCACTTCTTAAAATCTCAAACCCAAGTCGCCTCTCTCTCACGTGACATGCCACTACTCCATTCGTGGTATGAGCAGTCCCCAATAGCCTACAGCTACAACTATATCTATGGCTATTGCCTATTGGTGTGGTAGCACGCACGCGCCGTCGGGCCACCCGCTGCAGTCGCTCCTCTCTCTCTCTCACGTGACAATGCATGGCTGCTGGTGTCTGGCTACGGCCACGCATGCTACGTGCACCCGAATCTACACCGCGACGTGCACCGATCAGACCGGACACGACCCCATGCTGCTGCCGTTGGAATGTAGGGACCAAACGAACGCGCGTTTTGTGTGTGTTTTTGCTCGTTTGGGTCGCTACTTTGGCCCATGTATGGCTGTGTCCGCGTTAACCGGTTGTTCCATTTTGGTACGGCTTAGCCGTTTTTGTTGCCAATTTATCCCAATTTAGACATTCTATAGGCATAAATCAAAAGAACAAATGAAAATAAAACATTGCACATACTTAAACAGATAAGTCACATCTTTTACAACACAATAAATGAAAATCACAGTTTATTACAACCAAATGAATTTTAAATTGCAGCAAATACATTGAATGAAAAAGTGTAGATATATCTATTGGTTTCCTATGTGGGTCCACATATACTCAATCAAATCATTTTGAAGTTGAATGTGAGTTATTCAATCACGCATTCCTTGATGAAATTGGGTGAACTGTGCATACGTTGCTGCTTCATACTTAGGCTCAACATTCTCACCATGAAAGTCCCACCCTTGATCCAAGAGGTTGTTCTCATGCTCATCCTCTATGATCATGTTGTGCATGATCACATAATATGTCATCACCTCCCACATCTTTTGAGTGCTCCATGTTCTAGCAGGGTGCTGGACAATAGCCCATCGAGAGCTGTCGACGACCCCTGTCCTCGGCGTGCCTTGTAGTACTCTAACGGCAGCTAGGACGGGCCACAAGGCCGGCGAGATTTGGCGTGGTGACGGTGGTGGCTCAGGCATGTCCGTGGATGCGGCCATTGGTGCTCTGGTGGTCGTGAGACGACCGTAACTGGATGGCGGCGGCGATAGCGGCGAGCCAGGGGTGTTAGAGTGGAGGGGGAAGGACCGTTATACCATAGACAGGAGGGCCAGGGGGAGGACAAGGGAGGGCGATGCGGGCGTCCGCAACGTGTTCGCATGGACGCAAACTTGGCCCAAATTTGTGGCCAGAAATGGGTTGAGGCGGAAAAAAGTACACCCGCTAGTTTGCGTCGAGCCGTAATTTTTGTCTACGCGGACCCAAGCAGACATGAACGGACCAAATGCGTCCCTGTGTTGGAGTTGGCCTTGGACCAACTTAAGTGTCATTTATCAAAACAGACACATCAAATATTCATGGACACGTTCCGACGTCTTTACGGACAGCGGTAAGGAAGTGGGCCATCCAACCACAGATATCAAATAAGCATCAAATCTGAACAACAGAGCGGCGCATGTGGACCTCGCATTAGCATCAAATTTTGGTCGGTGGAATAATGAGATTAACGTCATAGTTGTCGAACCAACTCCCACTGTTTCCACAAAGAGAAAGGGCAAACATGTCCATCAGATATCTTCGTTATATCCGACAGTGCACACATCGCCGAAGCAAGAGAACACATGGGGGAGACCTTATGAACACCACCGCCACCGCCGTTGGATGGGATGAAGGCCTACTTGTCCACCCTATCTCACTTGCCGCAATGTCATACGCACCGCCGGGCCGGGGCCGAAGAAGAACATGGAAGATCCATTATTGAGCACCATCGCCAGTGATGGATGGTTAAAATGGTGGACTAATTAAGACCTACCTAATGTCCTATGACGGAGAAACTACAACCCCCTCTGGTTGATCGGGACCTCCGTGCACACCCCCACCGTCGGAGCCATGGGAGGAGGAGGTTGGTGATCTACCGACGGTTCAAACATCAATAATGAACATGAAAAGGGTGAAATAATTATTGTAGACAAAATTGCCGAATAACAAAAAAAGCATTGCTAAAAAATTAGCAAAATAACATGATCTAGATTTTATTTAAATCCTTGGCTTTTCAAGATTATGTTATACAATGTTAAAATACCAATAATCATTGTTCACTTTCCTGGAATGTTTTTTTCTTACAGATTTACCCTCATTCTTAAAAAAACACATGTTTCTTACATTTTGGCTAGTGTCTTAATTCCCAAGGTTCCGCATCCCAAGAACCTGAAGGATATTAGGCCAATACGCTTGTCCAACATGGTGTACAAGATTGTGTCCAAGTTTTTGGTAAACCGACTGCGTCCTATCCTTGGTGATCTTACCTCGGAGAAGTAAAACACTTTTGTCCCTTAAAGGCTTATAACTGTTAATTTGATCATAGCTTTTGAGTCCATTCACTATATTCAATCTCTGAAGGTAAATTCCTGAGCTGCTTGTTGCTACAGATTGGACCTGTCCAAGGCCTATGGCCGGGTGGACTGGGGTATTCTTGAAATGGCACTTCACAAGTGGGATTTTTTCTCTAGGTGGATTTTTCGAGTCATGGCTTGTGTGACCTCGATTAAGTACTCCGTGAAGTATAATGAGAAATTGATACAGACTTTTACCCCATCGCGTGGGCTCTTTCAAGATGGACCCTTGTCCTCCTTTTGTTTTTATTTGTTGCTGACGCGTTTTCTGCTCTCATCAACAAACCAGTCATCAAAGAGGGGTTGGAGGGAGTAACAATTTGTCACGGGCATCCGGTTATATTCCATCTTTGGTTTGAGGATGATCCCATGTTGTTTTTCCAAGCTTCTAGCCGACATGCAAACATTGTTAAATGTTTGTTGAACACATATGCGACGGTGATGGGTAAACTCATAACCCCCAAAAGGGCTCCATTGTTTTCTGTAGTAATTGCCAGGAGGCAGTGGTTGAGGAAGTTATGACATCCCTCCTAGCGCACTCTAATAAGCCCGGAGGAAGGCATCGGGCTGAGGGTAGAACACTCACTTGTAATCTCCATGCAAGAGCAAGAACACCACCAGAGGGAGTAGGGTATCATCTCATGCGACGAGGGCCCAGACATGTATACATCATTGTGCGTACACCCATTTGCATATTTCGTTAGATACGATCGCCACTACTTTCCTACCCCCATAGTATTGTCAGGTTTATATCCACGTGACCCCTTTATCACTCGATTACTTGAAATTCTAGTCACATAAGCATGCCAAACGGTAACCTGTTGCTCAAGAGATTTATCCGCGGATCTAGAGAAGGCAAAGATAATAGAAGAGAGAAAAAAATGTTATGGTGGGAAATAAACATAAACAAAAAGAGAGGAAAAAAGAAAAATGTGAATGAAAGGGAGAAATGAACAAAGAAGAAAAAGAATACAAAGAATAGAGTGAGCAAAATTTAGCAGTAATTAAACTTAGTAGTGTTGCCTAAAAACGGCATTGTTATCTGGCGAACGTCAGCTAGAAATGGGGTGGCAAGCAAAGATTTTTTATGGCAATTTCACGTGGTCGGAGATGGAAAATCCTTCTTTTTTGCAGCAATTTTTTCTTCTCTTCTAGAAGTTTCCATGTGTTTCTCAAGAAACTGCTACCCTCCCATGTCGTATGATGTGAACCAAAAGCGCGTCTTGTTTCCTATTCCTATTCATAGGATTTGAGATAGGATTACATGTCATCTCATTTCATATGACCTTCCTATCCCTATTATTTCCCTAAACCATGAACCAACCTAAATTGCCAAAAAAACATTTGCAATTGCCACAATTTCCCAGTTGACCTAGCGGAAGATTTAAGAAGGGCATGCTGGTCACTAACGTTGGTCCAAAAACTGTTGTCACTAAGTTCCAATTAACAAGTATATGTTTTTTTTGTGTGTAAATTCCCAAACAAATAGTTATGCCATTTATTTATATAACTACTTAAATGATTATAAAAATGCTCACGTGTTGCATATTTAAAACGACCGCTCGTATAGAAGAAAACATTCGTGTATGTAAAAAATGTTCATGTATTTTTTATCTCACTAGTTTCATATCTGGTTCTTATAACTAAGTGAAAATCATTCATGATTTGCAAATAAATATTCGTGCATATATAGCAGTTGTCATTTAAAAAAATGTCCATGTAAAATTTTAAAAATGACCACATATCTTTTTTAAAAATATTCTGTATGTGGAAAAGTGTTCATATGTTGCGAAAGAAAAATGTTGACGCACATGGAAATATAGGTTCCGTGCATTTTCTTCTAAAAAGTTCACGCATGTATTTATTTCCCCATTTATTTGCAATATAGGTTCTGTATGAAGAGCTAGTACGTACCGCAGAAAAGCGACGGGTGGCCCTGTGGGCGCGCGGCACACGCCAAACCAACATGCATGCACGTATAGGATTGAGCCGCGGGTGTGGACACGGCTGGCTTGTGCGGTGCACCGGCCGGTGAGCTCCCACGCTAGCTTTACCTGAAGGAACCCCCCTCATCACTATCTACTCCTTCCTCGTGTTCACGTTGAACGAAAGGCAGCCGGTATTGGTCCAGTCAGAGGGGTAGTTTTATCGCTTTTTTTTCTTTTGAGATTGAGATTGAGAAAAGGAGTCCAACCCTTGGGGTCTAGTCATAATGCCAGGGGCCAGAATCGCTTTTGTGTCTCGGGGAAGGAGAAGGGAGATTCTCTCTCGCAGGTGGTGGTCATGGCGGCTGGTGTCTGGCCATGGCTTCGCGGACAAGCACACTGAACGTACGCCGCGGCGTGCACCAACTAGACCGGCCGGACATGACCCCATCTTGTTGCCGTTGCATATACTGTACGAGGTTAATTTATTTTATGCCCACTAACAATTACGCGCAAAGATTTATCCCTACATCTGTTTTTACTGTTGTAATAAATTTCCTAACGTTTGCACCAACAATGATATGGAAGGTGCATTGAACGTTTGAACCCGCGCAACGCGTACGTGTCACGCGAGAGGGTACTAGTACACCATTGGTAGCACTAGCACGCCTGCATCTGCATGAACACAAGTTACAGAACCCTACCGTGTACAGCTACGTCTACGGTCTACCCCTCAAAAAAGAACAAGAAAAAACAACGTCCACGGTCACAGGCACGGGCCTGTTGCAAAGCAGGCACGAGGTCACCTGTCTCCTTGCTGTCCGCCGGCTGGAAACCCTGGCCTAGTCTGCTCTGATCTGGTCTGGTGCATGCATTTGTTGGGTTTTTGTGCGAGCCAAGAGGCAAAGGAATTCAAACAAAAAGTAAGCAAAGGCAACAGAGAGAATAAAAGGTTCCGACCTTTTTTTCCTTTCCCTTTTTCTCTAGCTCCGTTGGTCTCGGTCCGGGGACGGGGAGAAGAAGCGCAGGCTGTACGTCTATGCATGCGCCAAGGCGCTGCGTGACAGCCCAACCTGGTCGTCTAAAATAGCCAGCCTAGTTAAACCCACACGGTTTATCTAGCGCACACATGCCAAGTGGTCAGCTTGGTAAGCTATCAACAAAAAATTACAATCACTGATCTAGCCCACACATATTATATTTTAGCTATTCATCTCATCATGCTAGACAGCCAACGTTATCCATCGTCAAGATTTTTCGTACATGCCATTGTGTTGCCGTGCTGTTCTCTCGTAGAAGATGGCTTATTCGCGAACCAACGTATGGTTGGATGATTAGAGGGGCAGTGGTATCACAGCTCATCAGGGTTTAAGTCATGGTGTTCGTATTATTCTTGAATTTATTTTGGGATTTCTGGCGATGCGCTTCCAGTGGGAGGAGACGTTCCCGTCGACGACGAGACGCCTACTGTGACTTCATAAATCTCAAGATGATATACCGGCTTAGTCTCTCGGAGGTGCTCATAGGGATGGTGTGTGCGTGTGTGCGTTCATAGGAGGCACTTGCGTCTGTACAGTATTAAACACTGCACAACTAGGCAGTACCAATCTCCTCTCCCCCCCCTTACCTACAACTATAACTATCTATGCCTATTGGTGTGGTAGCACGCACGCGCTATCGGGGCCCACGTTGCATTGAAAACAGGCACAGGTACAAGGTCACGGTCACCTGTGTCTGCGCTGTCCGGGGATGTGGATGGGGATGGGGGTATTATTTTTACTAAATGACCTCAGAGGGTCTTATTTCATCCACTGA
>NC_041389.1:545153286-545273673 GCF_002162155.2 Triticum dicoccoides
TATTTTGTCGCCTCAACCCCTCCTTTTCGTGCCGGACCAGCAGGCGTGTCACTTGCACGTTGCAGCGCCGCCCGCGAAGGCATCTTTGACCGACGCCGGCAACCGGCTGCCAGCGTGGCATCCACCAATCGTGCCCAACCGAGAGGCGTGAATCAACTGGATGAGCCGGAATTTTACGCATGACCATGTTATCGCTGTATCAGACCATCTTATATATCCAAGTACCAGTGGGTGTTGTAGCTGCATCCGGCTAACATATCGGATTGTCTGATGTGCTCCCTGGACACGCTCATCTATTTGGCGCGATATCCTTGTGAGATCATCCAGCATGTTAGGTTGGCGCGACTGGGTCCTTGTGGGCCATAGCTGCACGTCGCCGCGCATACTTATTAGGCTTTTATCCCGAAGTAAAAATTACCTTGCTAGGCGCTTAAAAAGTCGGGCGGTCTGGCTCACTGCTGTGTGGGTCCACACGATGACATTGGAAGCATCCTATTTAGCCTCCGAACCCCTTTTTTGGTGAAACCATTTGCCATTTCTCCCAGCCGCCCTCGTCCTCCTCTTCCCCGCCGTCGGTGCCGCCACCTGCACGCGCCATCATCGTGCATGATTTGATCTCGATGGCCGATAAGCCCACTCCGTCTCCAAAGCCAAGGAAGTAGATGGTTGATCAGTAAATGGAAGAACTGGAGCGACAAGTTCATGCTAAGATTGCCGAAAAGCGAGCTGTTGGTGGCACCCCCATGGAGGGAGGATCCAACAATCCTTCTGCTCATGTAAGTAATCCCGACGCAACATATGTACCGTTGGGTGATTTCAAATTGGTAGGATCTTGTTGGGGAACGTAGCAATAATCAAAATTTTCCTACGTATCACCAAGATCCATCTAGGAGATTCTAGCAACAAGAGAGAGAGAGAGAGAGAGATAGAGAGAGAGAGAAAGAGAGAGAGAGAGAGAGAGAGAGAGAGAGAGGAGAGGAAGTATATCTTCATACCTTTGAAGATCGCTAAGCGGAAGCGTTACTAGAACGCGGATGATGGAGTCGTACTTGCGGCGATTCAAATCGCGGAAGATCCAATCTAGCGCCGAACGGACGGCGCCTCTGCGTTCAAACACGTACAGCCCGGGGCATCTCCTCCTTCTTGATCCAGCAAGGGGAGAGGAGAAGTTGAGGGAGAGCTCCGGCAACACGACGACGTGGTGATGGAGCTTGTGGTTCTCCTGCAGGGCTTCGCCAAGCACTACGGAGGAGGAGGAGGTGTTGGAGGAGGGAGAGGGCTGCGCCAAAGGAAAAGGTGCGGCTGCCCTCTCTCTCCCTCACTATATATAGGGGGAAGGGGGGAGGAGGAGACGCCCTAGGGTTTTCGTAGGGGAGGGGCGGCGGCCACAGGGGAAACCCTAGATGGGTTTGGGCGCCCCCACCCCTAGGAAACTTGCCCCCCAAGCCGAGAGGGGTGGCTGCCCTAGGGAGGCGCCCCCACCGAGATGGGGTGGGAGGGGCGCTCAGCCCCTTAGTGGGATGATGTGCCCCCTCCCCCTAGCCCATAATGCCCCCAACGCTTGACAGGGCCTCCGAAACCCCTTTTGGACACGCTGGTCGTCACCCGGTACCCCTGAAACAATTCCGGACTCCAATACCCTTCGTCCAATATATCGATCTTCACCTCCGGACCATTCCGGAGTTCCTCGTCATGTCCGAGATCTCATCCGGGACTCCGGACAACCTTCGGTAACCACATACTATTTCCCATAACAACTCTAGTGTCACCGAACCTTAAGTGTGTAGACCCTACGGGTTTGGGAACCATGCAGACATGACCGAGACATCTCTCCGGCAAATAACCAACAGCGGGATCTGGATACCCATATTGGCTCCCACATGTTCCATGATGATCTCATCGGATGAACCACGACGTCGGGGATTCAATCAATCCCATATACATTTCCCTTTGTCCATCAGTATGTTACTTGCCCGAGATTTGATCGTCGGTATCCCTATACCTTGTTCAACCTCGTTACCGGCAAGTCTCTTTACTCATTCCGTAATGCATGATCCCATGACTAACTCCTTAGTCACACTGAGCTCATTATGATGATGCATTACCGAGTGGGCCCTGAGATACCTCTCCATCATACGGAGTGACAAATCCCAGCCTCAATTCGTGCCAACTCAACAGATACTTTTGGAGCTACCTGTAGTGCACCTTTATAGCCATCCAGTTATGTTGTGACGTTTGGTACACCCAAAGCATTCCTACGGTATCCGGGAGTTGCACAATCTCATGGTCTAAGGAAATGATACTTGACATTAGAAAAGCTCTTAGCAAACGAACTACACGATCTTGTGCTATGCTTAGGATTGGGTCTTGTCCATCACATAATTCTCCTAATGATGTGATCCCATTATCAATGACATCCAATGTCCATGGTCAGGAAACCATAACCATCTATTGATCAACGAGCTATCAACTAGAGACTCACTAGGGACATGTTGTGGTCTATGTTCACACATGTATTACGGTTTCCAGTTAATACAATTATAGCCTGAACAAGGAAATATAATAATAACCATTTTATTATTGCCTCTAGAGCATATTTCCAACAGATCTATCTTTTGTGGTGGTTACAATTTTTGATTATTCATGTAGCATTACCGATTAAATCCTAGGTTTGGGGGGTAATCTGGATTCATGCTGGGGTTCAAATGTCTGGATCCATACATAAATAATCTTGCATTAGGTTTTCTACTGTGCAGAAGCCATCTTGCATTAGGTAGTAATTACATCCGTCACTATAGGTGCTATTTGATATATTCCCACATGCAGTTTGGTTTAGTTATATAGATCTGCCAACCCCGTTGCTTGGCATTTGAACATGCAATCAGTTGGTATTTGATTTATTCCCACACGCAGTTAGCACAGTCATTGGTTCGTTTGGATTGCTAGATGGGTTATCCACGCTGATGTACATATCCTTCTCTCTAGATTGCTTATTCAGCAATTCTATGGCACATGCATTTCTGATTTGAATTAGTTCATTGGTCCTTAGATTGGTCATCAAGCAAACGGCAGCTGATGACCCACAAGTATAGGGATCAATTGTAGTTCTTTTCTATAAGTAAGAGTGTTGAACCCAACGAGGAGCAGTAGGAAATGACAAGTTGTTTCCAGTAAGATAATGTCTGCAAGTGCTGAAATTGTATGTAGCAGAGTTGTTTGATAGCAAGATAGTTTGTAACAAGCAAGTAACGATAATTGTAGCAAAAGTGCGGCGACGTAGCCCAATCCTTTTGAGGCAAAGGACAGGCCAAAACGGTCTCTTATAATAAGCAAAGCATTCTTGAGGATACACGGGAATTTCATCTAGTCACTTTCATCATGTTGGTTCAATTTGTGTTCGCTACTTTGATAATTTGATATGTGGGTGGACCGGTGCTTAGGTGCTGTTCTTACTTGAACAAACCTCCTACTTATGATTAACCCTCCCGCAAGCATCCGCAACTACGAGAAAAGTATTAAGAATAAATTCTAACCATAGCATTAAACTTTTGGATCAAATCGGCCCCTTAAGGAATAGCGCATAAACTGGGATTTAAGCTTCTGTCACTCTCGCAACCCATCATATAATTGCTACTCCATGATGCATTCCCTTAGGCCCAAATATGGTGAAGTGTCATGTAGTCGACGTTCACATGACACCACTAAGGGAATCACAACATACATACTATCAAAATATCGAACACATATCAATTTCACATGATTACTTGCAACATGATTTCTCCCGTGACCTCAATACCAAGAGTAACTACTCACAAATGATAATCATGCTCAAGATCAGAGGGGTATTAAATAGCATAATGGATCTAAACATATAATATTCCACCAAATAAACCATATAGTAATCAACTACAAGATGTAATCAACACTACTAGTCACCCACAAGCACCAATCTATAGTTCTGGTAACAAGATTGAACACAAGAGATGAACTAGGGTTTGAGATGAGATGGTGCTGTTGAAGATGTTGATGGAGATAGCCCTCCCCAAGATGAGAGAGTTGTTGGTGATGATGATGATCATGATTTCCCCCTCCTGGAGGGAAGTTTCCCCGGCGGAATCGCTCCGCCGGAGGGCAAAAGTGCTTCTGCCCAAGTTCCGCCTCGAGACGGCGGCGCTCCATCCCGAAAGTCCTCTCCTTATTTTTTCTAGGTAAAAATGACTTATATACTAGAAGATGGGCACCAGAGGTGGGCCTGGGTGAGCACAACCCACCAGGGCGCGCCTGGGCTCCCTGGCGCGCCCAGGTGGGTTGTGCCCACCTGGTGGGCCTCCTCTAGTACTTATTTGCTCCAATATTCTTCAAATATTCCATAAAGATTCTCCGTGAAGTTTCAGCTTGTTTGGAGTTGTGCGGAATATGTAGCCTGACGTGGCTTTTTCAGGTCCAGATTTCCAGCTGCCGGAATTCTCCCTCTTTGTGTGTACCTTGAAAATTATGAGAGAAAGGACATTAGAATTACTCCAAAAAGCATTATTATGCATAAAAACATCATAAATAACAGTAGGAAAACATGATGCAAAATGGACGTATCAGCAGCCATGCTGTAGCGAACCTTGACATCGCTGTTGTCGACAGGGTCCCAGAGGATAATACTGTCCATGCCCTACGTGCGTGCATTTTAGTGAAGCGACAAGCGAGAATGGCACATGCACTTGACAAGTCACCTCCGCCGGCCTGCCTCCTAGAGAGGAGGACGCTCCAAGGATGCCATTCTTGAGGTCGTTGCAGATAAAGAGACATGGATTTGGCATTCATATTTCGGAATGCCGGGATCTTGCAATGATATCAATGTGCTTGACAAGTCACCTCTTTTTGCCAAGTTAGCAAACTGAGAAACTCCTCCAGTGACCTTCTAAGCAAATGGCAGCACCTACAATTATGGGTACTACCTTGCGAATGGGATCTATTCGAAGTGGAGTACTTTAGGGGAGCCAATCCAAAGCCCCCATGGTAAGAAAGAACTCTATTTTCACAATGCTCAAGCGGCAGCTAGGAAAGATGTTGAGAGGGCATTTGGGATTTTGCAATTCAATTTGCTATTGTGCGAAGACCTTCAGATTCTGGAACCAGAAAAACCTTTGGTACATCATGACTGCTTGCGTGATCATGCATAACATGATCATTGAGAACTAGCGTGGGCTGGATTTGGATTATACCTTCTATGATCTCATAGGCATACCCGTTATGCCGATTAGAAAAGAGGACCGAATCAAACGTTTTATGAAGGTGTACCATGAAATTAGAGACGCCGATATGCACAATAAACTTCAGAAAGATTTGATGAAGGAGTACGGGAAATGGCATGATGAAAAAACTTTCTAATTTCATTCTCTATTTGTCGTATTGTGCAAGAACTTTGTTGTATTTGTGTTGCATTTGATCTTGTGGATTTGATGAATTATGTTATAATTTGATATTGTGGACAGGTGAAATTGTATGCTTTAATTTGGAATGTTTTCAAAATTGTGCGGTTGTTATGCGGCTGGAGTGCGCCTAGACTGCTTCTGTACAGCGGCTGTAGCACTGCTATCGTGCGGCCGTTGACCGCTTTTACATCATCTGTTGGAGCACTAGTTTTACATTGTCAATTATACATCATTTGCTGGAATTAGGTGTTTTTTGATGATGTGAAAAGGCATTTTCTTATAATGTAAAATATACATCTAACAGTTTTACATTTCTAAATATACATCTTTTATTGAAGATGCTCTAATGGATGAACACATGCAACCCTCAACGAGGTTTAGAGACCAATGAAAATTTGACATAACCATACAAAAACAATAATCGTCCATGCATTTATCATTATAACTAAAAAAACTAATTTAGGTCAGCACTCATCATTTGAACATGGGTATGGTTAGGCCTTAATCGACTAAGATTTAAGCAAGTATCAGTCAATGTAAGATATCACGGATATAGTATTGACGGAGACTTCGCGTGAGACTTAGCAAGACTGTTTAAACATATATGCGCTCGTATAAATATGAAGAAACGTAAATACTTATTTCTTTTTCGGAAAAATAAATACAAGTGCAACACTGGAGTGGCTCTAGCAAATTAAGCTTTCACAGCTCTCCGCCCTGACAAAAAGCCTGCAAAGGCCGCGGCCATTCTCATCTTCTCCTCCGTCCCATCGATCGGAAAAGAGTTGCACTTTGAAGTTTGAACACCCACAGCACCGCATCTTCCCCACCGTCTTCCCCGCCCCCCCGCCGCCACCTCGTCCGGCCTCACGGATGGCGTCCGCCGCCTCACCGATGCCGCACTGCACGCCCGTACATCTGCTGCCTCCGGCGGCCCTACACCCACCGTCGCCGTCGCCACCCCCTGCAGCCGTGTGGGGGACATCAGCAGTACCACCACCACCTGTTTCGTTGGCGGAGGTGGTGGTGATATCGGCTTCTCTTCCGACGGCGTGGATCTCACCACACAGCCGGCTTCCTGGGCACAAGCCCCCGCCGTCGACCAGTGGGTACGTCGTCACCGGCGGCACAACTCTCCCCGACGAGGAGATGGGCATCAGGGCATCTTCCTCGCCGCCGCGTCTTCCTCGACCCCCTGCCACGTCTTCTCCGGTGCCTCTACCCGACGACAAGATTGGCCTCGCGGGGTCGAGGAAGACTACCCCGCCGTCCTGGTCTTTAACTCCAACTCCAAGTTACGGACTTCTCCCTCCTGCTGCAGTGGTCACATCGACCCCGCCGTGGTCTTCAAGTCGGCTCCTTCCCCCTCAAACTGCAGCGGCCACAACACCGCCGCCCTCGTCTTCAACTCCATGCCGTGGGGTTCCCCCTCCTGCTGCAGCAGCGGTCACATCAACACCGCCGTGGTCTGCAACTGCAAGTCGGCTGCTTCCACCTCATCCTCATGTTGCAGCGGCCACAGCACCGCCGCCCTCGTCTTCAACTACAAGCCGTGGGGTGCCCCCTCCAGCTGCAGCACTGGTCGCATCAACACCGCCGTGGTCTACAGATCGGCTTCCCTCTCATGCTGCAGCTGCCACAACATTGCCGTCCTGGACTTCAATTCCAAGTCGTCAGCTTTCTCCTTATGCTGCAGCGGCCACAGCAATGCCGTCCCGGTCTTCAACTCCGACCCGTCGTCATGCTGCAGTGGTGACAGCAATGCCACCGGCGGAGCCGAGGTCGGGGCGTGCACGGCTGTCCCACCAAAGGCCGACGCCGCCGTGGTCTCCCTGCAAGCCTGCTCCTATGGTCAGACCCAAATCATTCTTGCCACTACTGCAGTCGGCGGCCGGGGAAGGAGCTCCGCACGTTAGTGACGGCCGGGCAGCTGAAGTGGGGATCCGCGAGGAAAATGAAGACGATGCTGAGTCCGGTTTGCTGGCCCGACAGGAAGCACGGCATCATCCTCTAAGCAGTGACCATGAAAGCAATGGTGGAACCGATGCAAGTGGAATTGCTCCTAACAATGGGGGGGCTCCTGTTGGGGAAGCTAGAGGAGGTGGAGAAGGAGGGGAGGTGGTGCAGGTGGAGGAGGTGGAGATGGAGCTCCACAAGCTGTCGCTGAGAAATCTCCACACAAGCTCATGTTGGCTGTAGTGATGATCTATGTGGGATACCATGGATGTCTAATCTTACTATCGTGGTTTATATCCGTGATCGACAAGGAAGACCAAACCAGGATTGGAAATATTCTGTGGGCATGTTTTTTCCTGGCAGCTATTCCGTTCGTCGTTTTCCCCTACATGCATTACTATGGTCTGGCCGTGCAAGTTAAAGAAGCTCGGAGGGCAGCTAGGAGGGCAGCCAACCCTGGAAACGACGTGCAAGATGAATGGTACACGCTCAGCGTGCAGTGAGGGTGAATGGTTTGTTGATGTGGATAGGCGGGATCGCGAGGATTGTCTATTTGCTTGCAGGTAGTTCATTCCCTCTTGTCATCGTGGCACATGTGGTGGCATTCTTCGTTGAAGTCATTGAGCTGGTTCTGAAGTACTATGTCCAAGGGGAGATCAACGTTGCAATGCCGCAGGTATGATGGCCATATTGTCGATGAGCTATAACAAGTCTCAGTATCAAACTCCTGCTCAAGTACTCTGTGGAGGGAGAGGTCAACATTGCAATGCACCGGATATGATGGTCACTGTGGATGAACTCCACACCAATTTATTTCCATTTTGAGTGCTGCCATAGTTACACTTCTTCAGCGGCATGTGTGTGTCTGTGGACTGAATGGGATTCCAGTACTGTGAATTGCATGCATGAAAGCAGTTTATTTCCTGAGTGTTGCTACTTCTCAATTCATGTAATGCTGCTTGTGTACAATTTCGAATCTGAAGGTTCAACTATCTTATTCCCACTTTGCTTAACGTGCAAGATTCCAATACCAAATTGCGACTTCCCTGAATGTGCCCATGTTTTGAAATATGCAATTCTTTTTCAGACTTCTCCAAATTCATTTGCTCCTTCAGTTTGGCGATTGCTTCATCAAGCTCCTTTTTTACAGTTTCATATATTTGTCATTTAACATGTGCTTCTCTGCCAGTGTGCTTTCGCACTGCTCGTCAGTTCTTCATGCTCTTCCAGAGTAGAAGATACCTGGCTTTCCAGTTCTTCCTTGCGCTGAATCATGTTTTTCGCAATGAATGAGTCTCTTCCGACGACCCTTGATTTTCTTCTACTGCAGCAGCAAGTGTCAACTGTAATTCATTCAGCTTGCTTTGATTTACTACTTCCAATTCCTCACTCAAACCACTGTTGGCAGTAATCAAGTTTTCTTTCTCTGTTCTGGAAAAGATCAACCTTGTTTTGTGTTTCTGCAAGTTGTGCTTCTAGGCTCTTTAGTTTGTGTACAACTTCATCAAATTTAACCTTATGTTTTTCTTCATTGGCAGCAGCTTCGGTTGCCTGCTCTTCATAATATCCCAACTCAATCTCGAGAGTATCCAGCTTCTTGCTCATGTTTTTGACTCCAGCTCCTTTCTTTGTTATTGTCTCGAGGGCTTCATGTAGCTGAGCTTCAGTTTCTCCATTCTCTGTTTGATTCAGCTGCTGAATGGAATTCCGAGTTTCTTTTGGTGTGGACATCTGTCAGGTGTGTGATTGTTCCCTCATGAGCAGCTAGGTTCTCTACAGCTTCTTCCTTTTCAGAATGAGTAGACTAAACCGTTCCTGTAACTCATCATACATGGCCACCTTATTAGCAACCCCTTCTAGGTACTCATTCTTATCAGCCAGTTTTCCATTCTCAGCTTCAAGAGAAACCATCTTTCCATTGAGGTCTGTAACTTCAGCTTCTTTGTTTGCAATTGTCTCAAGAGCTTCATGCAGTTGACTCTGAATTTCCACATACATCGATTCAACAGCAGACTGGATTTCACAGACGCAAATTGCTCCTGCAGCTCATCAACCATGACCAACTTAGCACTGATTTCCCGCTTCAAGGCTTCGTTGACATGCATCAAACTTTCAGTCTCACAGACAGAATATGTCATGTCGTTTCTGTACTAGATCAGATCATGCAGTATGAAATGATGTTTTGAGATGTATGTGTATATACTGTTGCAAGATCTTTGCAAAGTAATGTATATCAAAAGAATGCACCCACTTTTGAAGTTATTAACTGCTTTTATATCTTATACTTTGGCTGAATAAAAATAGCAAGCTTAATAAAAACAAAATATTAATTTAGGTGAAAGTAAAATGTACACGTTTACTTTATGTTGTGCGAGGAAAACCCTTCCCCCCGCGCCGCCACCCGCGAGGCAGCCGGGGCGGACGCCCAGATCCACCCGCCGTCGGCCCCCCTCCTCCTCCCTCCGCCCTCGCCGCCGCCAGGGGGCACGGCCGGGCTAAGCCCGACCGGCGCCGACGCCGGCGGGGCGTCTCCTTCCTCCTCCTCCGCGTGAGATGGGGCGGCGCGGGCTCCTCCTCCGTAGGCGGACGCGGTGCAGGCGCGGGGCACCGCGGCGCGCTGCCCCTGGCGGCGCGTGGCGTTGCGTGGCCGGCTGCGCGGTGGGGCGCGCCTCTCCGCGGTGGCCGATCCGCCCGGCAGACGGCGCGGGCTGCGGGCGGCGTGGGCGGCAGCTGGGGCTCGGCTTCGGGCTGCCGGCGGCTGTGCTGGTTTCCTCTCCGTCGCGGGTGTGCGGCGGTGGTGCGGTTCGGCCGATGGCGGTCCGGCGACCTGGTGGTGGTGGCCGGCGGTGCGCGTGGTGGTGGTGCTTTCACTTGACGGCTCTCTGTGCGAGGAGGCAGGGGAGCGGCTTGGACAGGGGCGGCGGCGTCGACGGCGTGCCGGCTGCAGCGCGAAGGCGGGAACTTTACGGGCCTCGATGATCCCGGCCGGGCCTGTGCGACCACGGGCCTGGTATGTTCTTGCTATTGCGTCCGGTCAGCTACCGGCTTCGACGGTGGAGGTGGGGCCCTCCCGCGTGCCGACGGTGCTGCTGCCCTAGTCCCGGCTCCTCTTCTTCCTTGTGTGGACCATGCTTCACGGTGCCGTGGTGAGACGGCGTGGGAAGCTTCGTGACCGGGTTGGCGCAGGGTAAGGGTCTGTGTGGTGGCGAGCTCTGGAGTGCCTAAGGTGGAGGTTGGGATCGGGAGAAATCCCTGTTGGCTTGGCCGACACCGATGCGGTGGCGTTTGTGGGTGCCGCCTGACCTTCCTGGAGGGCGTCGGGGCTACCTTCCTCTCTCCTCACAGCGTACCGGGGGAAACCCTTGGCAGCAGCGTCGTCATCGTCGCGTCCCTCTTTGGAGGTGCTGATTGGTACCGGTGCTTCGGAGGCTCGGAGCTTGGTGGGCGTTCTTCGGTGGGTGCAGCGGCCACGAGGCTTCTTCGTTTTGTCGATCTGCCGTTGTTGGCATTTGTTTCTCTTGTATTTTTCTTCTTTTCTTTTGGGCGTGACTGTGCTGCTTCCGCCCCAGCACCTATCGTGAGATGTATCGGTTGGTTGCTTTGTATACAAAGCGAGGGGAAACCCTTTTTCGGTGCTTTATGTTGTGCATAGTGGTCTGTTAAAATGGTCGAACTAACAGAGAATGTACCCATCATCGAATTCCTTATCTGGCAATAGTCGGATACTCTGAGAGCCTTACCAACATATACGTGTAAGAGAGGACGGCCAATTGGGTAATACATTTCCTGGCTGGAGCTTCTAGTTGCCAAGCATAAGATTAATGGAAGAGTGTAGCAGAGTGGGCAAAGTACAAGGATCTTTACAATGGAATGTATTTTCGCAGATCTTGTATAAGCACTGTGAATATTTAGTTTAATGATTTGTTGGGCCAAGATATCAGATGCAACCCTAGAAGAAAGAAAGCATTCCTGGCTGAATGGTTCCAACCATATGGACCTGCTGATTCTGCAGGCTTTTGCTGAAGACAATAGCGTATCTGTCACTAGTATATTCATAGCCAAAGAATAAGAGACAAGAGCTGCTACCTTCAGGACCCTAGATTATTGCAGAAAATCTTTGTTTTAGCAAGTTTGTTGTTAGGTTCACTACAGGTAATAACTCTACAGTTTCTGCAATAACTCTACAGAATTTTTTGAATAAAGGGCAAACCCCCTGAAAATGCATTCAATATTTCCAAAGTAGCCTTAAGCACGTCTGAAAATTTTGGCAAGAGCTATATTTAAAATAAAATTAAGGAACATTTTTTAGGAATATTTTGGGACTTTGAATTTAAATCATATTCTATTTGAATTTGGATCTATATTCATACTATTAGAATATAAATTTAAAATGCCCTGAAATATTTTATGTGATTTGGAGAAAATCCTTTGAGCTACTTAAAAATATTCAATGGTTTTTTGGGCACTGGTTTAAATACGTTTTGAAATTTAAACAGTGGCAAACAAATAATTGAAAACAGGCGCAATAAGTTTTTTTTGAGGGAAAAAACAGACGCAATAAGTGAAAGGAACAGGAAACAGGAAATTACCTGGCAGCCCACACTGTGCACGACCCAGCCCACCTACCTCCACCGCGTTGTCTTCCTCCTGCGAGTAGGAGCTGGTGCGTCTTGACGCACACGCCCTCACGGCCACGTCCTCGCGCCACGTCCTGCTTCCTCCCCCGTCCTCATCCGCGCGCCTGGAGACGCCCTAGAGCCCTTGGTCCTTCTCCCCCTCTCGCCGCGCTCGCCCCCCTTCCTCCTCCGCCCGATCCCGCAACCATCATAGAGCACCCGGTGCGTGTCGTCGTCGCCTGCGTGGCCACAGCCATCACCTCGCCGCTCCAACATGTACAGAGGCCTCGCCGTTGATCAGAGCTTCACGACGCCGAAGAAAACTACACCAGATGCCCTGTAGCGACACTATCGAGCTCGTCTTCCTCCTCTGCCCCGACGACCGTAATCGTCAAATTCGTCGCGCCCCGATCCTCCTCGAGATCACCGTTCGTGCCAGAAGATCCGCTGTGAGCTCCTCTCCTTTACCCCCTGCTCCCCTGGTGGCGCTCGTTCGCTAGGTGCGATTCCCACCATGGCCGCCGCCGCATAGCCGCCACCCCGCTTGACCAAACCAAGGACCCATCTTGGAGATCCCAGGAGGCCGTAGCGTTCCTCGAGTCTCCCGCTAGTGCACAGCAGCGGCCTTTCGGACGAACCCGAGCATGCGACCGCTGTTAAGCTCGTCGCCAGCCTCGTTTCCTGTGACCCCTGCGTCCAAGTCCATTGTCCCTTAATGCAGGCGAGTAAGGGCTATGCCCTGTCAGTACCAGCAGCCTGACAGGAGTCGATAAGCAACAGAGGAAGCGTACTGAAGTTCAGAACAAGACGGCAGCAGGGGGCGGGTGATTCAAATAGATGTTGGGCCATAGGTGTGGCGTGTGTGAGCGGGCCATGGGCCAAACGTGTAAGGGAAATGACCCAGCTTATATAAGCGGGCGAGCGCGACTGTAGCGAGGCATCGAGTTTGAAATGAAATAGTTTGATCCTCTCATTTTCTCTTATCCTCTCCGCTTGTGTCTCCTACCTGCTGACCTCATCCTTCTCCCTCAGCTCCGATCCCGATCCCCTCTCCCTCGTCGCCGGTGAACCCAGCCACCCCTAGGGTGTGACAATCTGGTATCAGAGCCGCCGCTCCGCTCCCGCTCAATTTTTTCTCTCGAGCCGTACCCGCCAAATCCGAGGCGACGGTCGCGGATCCCCTCGGGTGATCTGCATAAATCCTGACCTGAGGTGGGTTGATTCGAGAACCCGATGCGACCACGGCGACCTTCAAGCCGAACCCGCAGTCACGCTTCCTCGCGGACGAGATGGAGGCGCTGCAGGAATTCGCTGACCTGCGCGCGGCGGAGAGCAAGTTCGCCGTCGTCGACAGCATCAGCGCTCAGCTCGAGGCCCTCGACGCCAAGCTCATCGAACAGTCCGCCCGCATCGACCAGGTCCAGATGAAGGTGAACCTATCGTGCGACACTCTCGGGAAGGTCCAACAGGAGCAGGCGCACGCCGCGCAGCTGGGGAAACAACCGATGCCGCCAGCATATGGAGAGAGTTCGTCTCCGACCGCCGCCTCCGAGGTCTCCGACGGCATTTTGGGCGCAATACCGAGTGCTCGTCCGCGCTTGCCTCTGCGTTTGCCTCAGGTACAGAACCAGGCACAGATCGATCTCACTGCACTGCATGGGGGTGAGGATCAGACTAACAGAAAGCACTGGATGCCCAAAATGGATTTTCCTCGGTTTGATGGCACTGATGTCAGGATTTGCATTGACAAGTGTGAAGCATTTTTTCGTTTGTATCACATTCCAGACAATTTCCGAGTTACGTCTGCATCTCTGTACTTAACTGACAACGCTGCACACTGGTATCAAGCGTTTAAGCAATAGAGTGCATTCCATACTTGGGAACAGTTTTGTGCCGCTGTTCTACAGGAGTTCAATGTCAACATTCACAGAGAAAGGATGAAGGAGTTGATGCTGCTTAAACAGAAGGGCACAGTCGAGGAGTACAAACAACAGTTTCAGCAGCTAGTTTACCACATCAGGCTATATGAACCCACCATCAGCAGTACTTTCCTAGTGACGAGGTTTTTGATGGGTTTGAGAGAGGAGCTGCGTTCTGCAGTGGAAATGCAACTCCCAGCAACGGTTCAGTTAGCTGCCATGTATGCTGCAGTGCAAGAAGGATTGTTGGACAGCAGAAGAGTTTCAGGCCCGCCTATCAGAAACACTCAGTACCCAGGATAGATACAAACAAAGTTTCGTGCCTGGAGAGCTTTGGAAGGCCAAACATCTCAAAGAGTACAGATGCGCAAATGGTCTCTGCTATGGATGTGGGGAGAAATATGTACCTGGACATAATTGCAAACAACCAGGTGCACCTTCAGCTCAACTGAAAGCAGCAGAGATGATTGATCCACATGAATTGATTTCTGATGCAGTTCTGGATGCATTGGTGGATGACTACCAAGGAGAATGTGCTACCATCTCTGCAACAGCACTGCCAGGAGCCTCTCACCCTAAAACTATTCAACTCAGGGCCATGATAGGAAACCAGGTAGTACTGATTTTGCTGGATTCGGGCAGCACTCACACTTTTGTGGATCAGGCCCTGCTCGACAGGATTTCTGTACCTGCTCAAAAATTGCAAACACCTATGCAAGTGAAAGTAGCAAATGGAAATGTGGTGGAATGCAATAAGTGTGTGCCTAATCTCACCTGGTGGATACAAGGGCAAAGTTTCTCTAGTGCTATGCAGGTCTTTCCTTTAGGAGGATATGATATCATCCTGGGAATGGACTGGTTAGAGCAATGGGGAGTGATGCAGTGCCATTGGGCAGAAAAATGGATACAGTTTCAGTACCAGTAGCAAACAGTGAAATTACAAGGGGTACTGCCAGCTAAACAGGAGCCCATCAAAGAAGTCTCTATTGACCAGGTGAGGAAATGGGAGAAAGGAAATGATATTTGGGCCACTGCTATGCTCAACCACATTATGGTTAATCCACAAACAGAAATACCTCCAGAAGTACAAGAAGTTCTGAAAGCAAACAGAGCTGCCTTCCATGACCCTAAAGTACTTCCTCCTCATAGAGACTTTGATCATGAAATTCACCTAGTGCCTGGTGCAGTTCCTGTGAATTGTAGGCCCTACAGATACTCACCGCAACAAAAAGATGAAATTGAAAGGCAGGTGGCTGAAATGTTACAAGCAGGACTCATAGCACCTAGTTTAAGTCCTTTTGCAGCTCCTGTGTTGTTAGTTAAAAAGAAGGATGGCACTTGGAGATTTTGTGTGGACTACAGAAGACTTAATGCAAGTACTGTCAAGAACAAATTTCCACTGCCTGTCATTGATGAGTTACTGGATGAATTAGGAGGAGCCAAATGGTTTTCCAAGTTGGATCTCAGATCAGGATACCACCAAATTCGAATGAAGGAAACAGATCAGTTTAAGACAGCTTTCAAAACTCACAATGGACAGTATCAGTTCAGAGTTGTACCATTTGGGTTGTCAACTGCTCCAGCTACTTTCCAATGCTTCATGAACTTCATTTTCAAGGGCCCCAACAGAAAGTTTGTGCTGATTTTCATGGATGATATCCTGGTTTTCAGTGGAACTTTGGAAGAGCACATCACTCACCTTCAAGTAGTGTTTGATATTTTGCAGGAGCACCCGTTGTTTGTCAAGGAGAGCAAATGCTCTTTTGCTTAGCAGTCCATGGAATATCTAGGTCACATTATCTCTGACAAGGGAGTGAGCACTGACCCTGCAAAGACTGCTGTTATGCTGGATTGGCCAACTCCCACAAATGTCACTGAGTTAAGAGGTTTCCTAGGCCTCACTGGATATTACAAAAAATTTGTGCAGAACTATGGTCTGTTAGCAAAGCCTCTCACACTGCTGCTAAAGAAGCAAGCATTCCAGTGGTCTCTTGCAACTGATACAGCATTTCAACTACTCAAGAAGGCCATGGCTTCTACACCTGTCCTGGCATTACCTGACTTCAATAAAACATTCACTGTTGAAACTGATGCTTGCAATACTGGAGTTGGAGCAGTGCTCACTCAGGAAGGCCATCCCATAGCTTACTACAGCAAGGCACTGGGAGTGAATAGTCAGAAAGTTTCTATTTATGAGAAAGAATTCTTAGCTATTATGATGGCCATTGATAGATGGAGATCCTACTTGTCCAGAGCCCCTTTTGTGATTAAAAAAGATCACCAGAGCTTATGCCACTTGGGAGATCAGAATCTTACATCTGATATGCAGAGGAAAGCTATGACCAAGTTAGTGGGACTGGATTTCTCAATTCAATATAAAAGAGGTGTAGAGAATACAGCTGCTGATGCATTATCCAGAGTAGCTCATCTGTTTGCAACACAAGCTATATCCACCAGTAAACCTGTGTGGGTACAAGAGATATTGAACTCATATACTGTAGACCCAGTTGCCCAAGAAATGCTCACCAAAATGGCAGTTGATCCTGAAGCTTGTCCTGGTTTTCAACTCATAGAGGGCCTGATCAGACAGGAAGGGAAGCTATGGGTGGGAGCTAATGCTGGGTTGCAAACCAAACTCATCCAGGATTTCCACTCCTCTCCAATTGGGGGTCACTCTGGTATGTTGTCTACTTACCACAAAGTGAAACAACTATTTAGTTGGCCTGGTCTCAAAAAGGATGTGGAGAATTTTGTCAAACAATGCAACATCTGTCAGCAGGCAAAACATGAGTTGTGTAAAGTGCCTGGGCTGCTTCAGCCCTTGCCCATCCCTGATGGCCCTTGGCAGGCCATTAGCATGGACTTTATCAAAGGATTGCCTAAATCAGAGGGGTTTAATGCAATTTTAGTGGTGGTGGACCATTTTACTAAAGTCAGTCACTTCTTACCTCTGAAACATCCTTTCACTGCAGCTTCAGTGGCAAAAATATTCCTGAACACAGTGGTCAGATTACATGGTATTCCTCTGTTTATAGTGTCTAATCGAGATAAGATCTTCACCAGTGCATTTTGGAAGGAGCTGTTCAGGATTTGGGGCACTGAACTACAAATGAGCACAACTTATCACCCACAAACGGATGGACAAACAGAAAGGGTCAACCAATGCCTTGAGATGTACCTCAGGTGTGCTGTTCATGCTGCACCACACAAGTGGGCCTCCTGGATCCCTCAGGCAGAATTTTGGTATAACACTACTTACCATTCTGCTTTAGGCTGCACTCCATACAAAGCTCTCTGTGGCTTTGATCCACATGTGGGACACCTGTATAGCCAGACCAGATCTCTCAATGCTGAAGTGCAAAGTTGGCTATCTGCACATACAGAACATACTACAGCCCTGAAGGAACAATTGGCCAGAGTAGGGTTGGAATTCGAGCCGAGTCGAGCCAGCTCGGCTCGACTCGCTAGAGCTCGTTTCATTAACGAGCTAGCTCGACTCAACTTGTTACTATAACGAGCTCAAACCCAAGATTGGCTCGACTCGTATAACTCGCGAGCTGGCTCGTTTAGCTTGTTAAGCTCGTTTAAGATATAAACATAAAGCCCTCAAATATGATAAAAATGATTATGTATATATTAAACATATATAACACTATACAATTGTAATTTTATTGTAATGCGTGAGTCTCCTAGGAGGCTAGGCCTTCAACTGCTCGACCTTGGGTTGTGCGCTTGGGACGTAGGTTGTTTAGTCGATGATCTTTCTATGTATTGGGAGTGTCTGATCTATTGTATCGAGCCTAACGAGTTACACGAGTACTCGTAAGATTGGCTCATTTAACTTGGTCTATAAACGATCTTAAACTAAAGCTCGGCTCGACTCTTATTCTTCGAGTTCGAGTCGATTCGAGCCGAGTCACGAGCTACTTGTTTAGATCGCGAGCTTCGAGCTTTTTTTCCAGCCCTAGGCCAGAGCCCAGAGCAGATACCTGCTGACCTCGTCCTTCTCCCTCAGCTCCGATCCCGATCCCCTCTCCCTCGTCGCCGGTGAACCCAGCCACCCCTAGGGTGTGACATGCCCTGGTGCCCTCAAGGCGCCATACCGATGCCTGTAACGCAAGTCCGGCGTGCCTCCGCCGTGTCCTGTGGTCGCCGCCAGCTAATCTCCGGCGTGATGACGTGGTGATGGATTAACTAGTGTTAACCACCCCTTAATCGGATTCGGCTTGCCTGCTCCCTTACCATGCTCCCATCCGTGCTCCCACTTCATCCTACGGCTGTTCTTTTTCCTTTTTCTTTTCTAATCTAATCATCTCCCCCCTGATTTTCAGGGGGTGGGGCCGGGTCTTATTTTCTTCCAATCAAATCAAGCCACGTATGCGGGAGCACGGATGGGAGCATGGAAAGGGAGCAGGCAAATCTCGTCCCCCTTAATCAACCCCTAGACTCACAGATATGTGGGCCCCCTGTCACTAATTAAACCCGGTTTATTTTCTTGTTAGAATTAGTATTTCACCCAGTGGTCCCACACGTCAGTTTTGACTTGGTTGACGTGTGCGTTGACTGGGCCCAGTAGTCAGTGAGTGTGGCTAGCTAACAGCTGAGTTACAAAAGTATTTTGTGATTTAAATCAGAAATGATTTTTTTAATTTCGGAAAATGCTCAAAACTTAGAAACAAATCATAGAAAATCAAGCGTAACTTATATTGAAATAATTTATATATGAAAAATGATCAGAAAAATCCAACATGTCCATCTGCCCCATTTCATGCATGTTTGAACAACTTAAAGTTGTTGGGTAGGATAATTTAAATGAATGGCATTTGAAATGCCGTATGTGGAGCTTGAATTTGAACCTTGGGTTCAATTCAAATCCATTTAAATCTATTTCTAATCGTATTATCTCAAACACTAGCACATTGCCATGTCATGATGATGCATCATATTGTTGCATTTGTTGTGTATTGATTGCCTTCTTCGGTGTTGTTCTCCGTGATAGGATCTATTCCCAAGGGTATGTTCGAGTATCCATTGAAGGAGCAGTATTCCATTGTCAATCTGCTTGGCAAGCAAACCCCCTCGATCATGTCAATACAATCCTACTCTCTTGCTCTTGCTCTCTTTACAATGCATTAAGACAACACAATTCAACAGTTACATGTTTCAGTAGTTGAGCTCATTCCTTTGCATGACTTATCATTGTCATAGTAAATAGCTAAACCTTTCTGGCATGATTAGGAGTGCTTGAGCCATGATGTGACTTCATCCATGCCATGCTTGCTATTCTTAGAGTTGTGTTAGGCCTGATCTATCTGGGCGATGAATTGGAATGCTTGTGTTCATGTCCTACTAATGAGCGTTAAGTGTGTGAATCCCATTTGGTAAAGATAGAGATGAGAGGCCATGTAGGAGTACATGGTGTGTTGTCTCATTGAGACTGTCCTTAAGAACTGAGTTATGTGTATGTTATATAAGACTAGCTACTACCACATATTGGGATCCTTAATTGACTCCCTCAACTTATTAATCACCATGATCTCTATCCAGGAGTTGCAACTAGTTTCTGATGTTTGTCGGATGTGCTATTGTTCTACCAAGTGGCACCGGCCATGTGGGCTTGGGGAGACTAGGCACATGGCATGGTGTACCAAGTGGCACCCAGATGGTGGGCTTGAGAACCCTGCACACATCTTTTGAGGCCGTAATAGAAACTTTGGTCGAACTTCCTTCGCGGATTCAACCTCAGATAGGCGATAAAACTGGGTGTCTTGCATGGTTAACGGTTGTGGCGGACACCCTCGCCAGGCTTCTGCTTGAAGATTGGCGAGTACATGACGTGTATATGGTGGTAAGTGGTGAGAGCATGTGTGAAGTATACCCCTGCAGGGTCAATGATCTATTGTAATAGTTGCATCCTTGGATATTGTCGGATTCAGGGCTCCGCAGACCCAAGAAAAGGTTTGAACTCGGGGGCATGTGCGAAGAATTCAACCCCTTCAGCCAACCAGTTCGTCGCCCCCACGGCCTAGATCGATGAACAAGGAAGAAGATGGACACAGCAGTTTACCCAGGTTTAGGCCACCTTGCGATGTAAAACCCTACTCCTGCTTTGTGGTGGATTTGCCTCACGAGGGGATGAGGATGAACTAGTACAAGGGAAGAACAACCTCACGAGGTCTGCTCTGGTGTGGATGTGAGCTGAGGGGATTCCGAACCAAAGCCCTGTTTTCTACTAGTGCTCCGACCACCTACTATGGTGGTGGCTAAGCTATATTTATAATGGCTTTGGTCCTCTTCCTCTAAAACGAAGGCGGGAAGGGATCCCACAATGGACAATTTGAAGGGGGACAAGTAGTACATCTTATCCTGACAAAAGGTGGTCTTCTCCTGCAAAGCTCCTGGTCATGACGCCGCGGTGGGCTCGGCGATGACATGTTATTTTAGTTTTTATTTTGAAAAGTCTTGGAAATTAATTGACAAGTCTGGTTGATATCCTCATGAGAAAATTAACACAAATCATATTGCCATGTTCCTGAAACTGATAGGGAGAATGGTTCCTCGAAGAGCGGTAGTAGACTAGTAATTCAAGTTCACTGCTGACTTTCTGCACCTATATTTAGGAACAGGGCAACAAATATAGTCAACTGAAGAGCTTATTCTACAACATTCAGTTTGTAGAATAGTGATCATAGCACCTCTAGAATGATTTTTTTAGAAATGGAGGAGGACCTCCGGCCTCTGCATATGGACAATGCATGCAACCACTTTATTAATTATTCACACAAGACCTTACAAAGTCATACACCAGTAAGACTAAAGCCACCATATAGGCAACATATGTCGCTACTCCTATCCAGTTGATGAAGGGATGAAGGGATGTTGATAGTCTGGGCCTAATACCAAACAGACCTCGTAGCCAAACCTAACATCTAAGACCCGAGGGCCCAACTAGGACGCCTGCCGGGTATGGGGCACCCACCAGTCCGACGCACTCCTCAACCAGGACACCTGCCGGGTATATATGAGGCCACCGCAGCCACCTGCCACCAATCCATCTTCAGTTCTGTACTGCTGCATGTACCTTGCCCGGTCTAGCTATCATCGACGCCACCACGATGCCAGACGACGTCACCATCCTGCACGTATCCATCCACACGCGCCCGTCGCTGAAGCTCCGCAGCGCCATGCCGCCGGGATCCATCGTCGGCCTTGTGGTAGATGAAACACCGGTCCTCCTCGTCCCCTCCAGCCAGCTCCTGCTCCAAAGCAATGCCCTCAGGAGGGAGCACGACACCGAAGGTGCCGTCATCATCCGATCCGGTAGACCCAGATCTAGAGTTTCCCCAGAACATCCCGATCATGTTGACGCAGTTTGCAACGACGATGCCTCAACAAAGGGCGTCGGAGACGCCTTCATCGTCCATCATCCTACTCTGAGATCTAGAATGATAGTATTTCTGTTTCATTTAAGGACAGGGATGTCGTGACAGCATGTCACTTCTTCAGGTTGATATCACTTCTTCAGTCGATATCCTTGTAATCTGATGGAAGATATGGCATCAGCCAATCTGCAAAGAACCCTTTCTTCCTCCTGGGTTCACACCCCATGTCCTGGCACAACTGGTCACTATACCAGATGTGGAGAGCTCCAACGCAAGATCGACGGAAGTATTCACGAGAGTACCTCTTCATGTATTCATCCCATTCCTTTATACTGAAAAAGGATTTCCCCCCGCTTTGTATTCCAAAGCAAACCACCATTGTACACATCGCAATGCTGGGGCGAGCAGCACATCAAGCCCAAAGAAAAAGAAGAAGAAATAAATGCCAACAGCGGCAGCTCAACAAAGCGCTGAAGACCCGCGTTCGATGCGCCCTTCGGAAACAAACCACCACAGCCCGAGGCTCCGATCTACCGCGAACTAAGCAACACCTCCAAGAAGGGATGCGACGCCGACGATGCTACTGCCCGGACAAGTCCTAGGGTTTCCCCCAGTACGCGGAGGGAGGTGGGGGATAGCTAATACCGACACCCTCCAAGAAGGGATAGTGGCACCTGCCGGTGTCACCGCATCGGAGCCGGACGAACCGGGAAGGATTTCTCCAGCACGCCAAACCCCACCGGCCAACCGGAGCCGACCAGCCAAACCACTGCCCAACACCATGAGCCATCACGGTTGCGCCGCCACCAACGCCGTCTCGCTGCGAGCACCACCACGAGGCCAAGAAGACCGGAGAGAAGATCCAAGCGACGGGAGCAGCAGCACCAAGGCCGAGCGGGAGGGAACCACCTCCACCGCCATCGTGCGAGAGGCCCACGCATTTGGCACCGTCGTGGTAGCTGTCCGGACACGGCAGCGAGGCATACTAGGCCAACCCTGGCCCGGCCAAGCCCGAAACGGGCCGTTAAGCCCCGCCGGCCACGCTGCAGCAGGCTGGCGTCGGCGCCGCCAGCACCCCACCGTTCATCGCCGCTCCCCCGCCTCCCGGGAGTCACGCCGCAGACCCGTCCTGCCGCCAGCCCGCGCAGGCCCAGATGGGGCCCGAAGGGCCCAGATCTGGGCCGAGCGCCGCCGCCAGGCCGCGCCGCTGCACCACCCCACCGCCAACGTCGACGCCGCCGCCCAGCCGCCCGCCCACGCCGCGACGAGGGACCCTGCCGCCAGCCAGACCGCCGCCGCCTAGGAGCACCCCCCGGTGCAGCTCCGCCCTGCGCCGAAGAGCCACCGGGAGGGGAAAGCCAGGGGGTCGCCGCCACCAGCGTCCCTGGCCGCGGGCGCCAGCGACGACGGCGGGGAGGAAGGGGAGAGGGGGGCCTGGAGGAGGAGGAGGGCGCCACGAGGCCGCTCGCCCGCGGGGGCGACGCGGTCGCGAGAGGGGAGGGGGAGGGTGCCATTCCTTTATATCCAGCTCCATAGACTTTATGCTAGGCAACTGAAATGCTACATCAAGGAAATGTGCCAACCATTTGGAGTGCATGTTGCTATACTCTCAGAGTAGCCGATGATCGCCAATTGCGGGGTCCTAGGATGCACGCATTGCCTGCCCAGTTGACAAAATTCACTGTGAGCTTCTACATATGTACAGACAGCCAAACAAACATGTTTAAGAGAAAGACAGATTAAATCTGTAGAGAGGAATACTACTGGATGGCGGGCCAGTCACAATGTCTCTGAAAAAGGATGATGTGAACATCCCCTTGAGCTTTTGGTCTCCCTTGTATCCGGTGACGAATATGGCCACATCGCTCTTTATATATCGGCGTGGATTCTCCTTCGACAATCACACCTTGTTTGCAGAAAACTGAAGCTCTTTGCTTTCTTGAGAACAATGCTTCCTTGATCAAGCATGTCAGAATTTGCCTGGCAATATGGCAACCAAGCATGAGCTGATGACCTGGAAGAAACTGTGGTCTGGCACCATGCCGTGCCTATCCATAGGCACCACCCATCTGCAGTAGTAACTCTCGACAAACTTCGAAAGGAACCATCTCTGATCAATGTATATATTCAGGTTAAATAAATGCATGAGCACAAATAGATGATCTGTAGTTACTTAAAAGAGTGGTTTGGTATAAGTAGAAACTCTGACTGGTGGCCATTACCAAGGGTGATAAGAAGGTAGCAAGAATGCTAAGGAGCAGCCCCTCTCCTGGCTTGTGAACTAGGAGCTCCGAGAAGCGGTTGAGGTAGAAGAACGCAATGGGGACACCCCAGGCGTAGTAGTCAGGTATGATCCATCTCTTCGTCCGACAAATTATTGTGCATGGATACTTGGCTCCTGAATGCAACAACAGTGAACAATTAAATTAGGACTTTTACTCTGAACTCTTCTTTCTTTGATCACCCTGTAGTGGAGAGTAGCAGGAAAGCTAGAGATCTCACCATTTGTGTTTGCGCACTCTGCAGCAATGCCAATAGCGGACTTCGGTAGCCGACAACAGTAACGAGCTCGCCCCTGATAAGCTCGGTGGACTTCGCAGCGCCCATGTCGGAGTAGTCGGATCACCGTGCCGTCAAAGTTCTCCACCCTTTTGTTCGGCGGGAATGTGGGAATGTTGGGGACGCCGCTGAATCTCCCAGTGCACAGGATCACAAAGTCCGCGACTCGTATGTCTGGAAATCAGCTGTTGCCGATGCACCAATCTGTTCAAGTGTTGATGCAAACCTGTTTTCTCACTGTTACCTATTGTCACTTTGTCAGTTCTTAACTACAATTTTTTTTTACTGCTAGTGCCATGTACAGGCCAAGAGAATTATTATTTTCACCTTGTTCTCTTGGATCTCGAGGTTCTTTGCAGATCTCATGTCCTCACCCGGTCACCCCCGACCGCTGGTTCCGGTTGCGCCGACGAAGCAACCCTCGGTCAGCGCGGCGGCTAGGGGATGTTAAGGGAGGCTGCGGCGCCGGCGAATCTCTTCTCCATCGGCGCGGGGGCATGAATCTCAGGGAGTCAGCGTCTGCTCGGTCGCGGCAGAGCGGGAGGTCGCATGGTCTCACGTAAGTTTGAGCTAATCCCGCGTGGGTGCCCACGATCACGATTCTTGTGGGCTCACCCCACATCCACGTACAGCCTGGTTCATACATACTGTCCCGTCCGTGGGCGCTACGATTCGATGATCCCGTTGCTTCCTCGGATACAAATACGAAAATCGCAAGAGCCAATCACAAGGCGGTAAACGTATCACGTACGTACGTCCTGTACGCTGCAGCCAGGGCTGTATCTCCTGTATCTGTATGTATGCAGCTCTCCGAGTCCGATTCAATCATCGACGCAAAGGAGAAAAACGTCCGATTCAGTCACCTGGCACGGAGCCTATATTAATCCACGGCTACAAGAGAGGTACCGTTCGATCCAAGATGGCATCGTCGTCGAGAAGCAAGTACGGCGTGAAGACGCCGGAGGAAGAGGAGGCGGACGTCGTGTGCGCGCGCTGGATTTTCCTCTATGTAGCGGTGCTCTGTTGAGTAAATAGGCAATTTCTCGATTAAATTAATCCACGAGTAAATCACTAGCATGACATTGACTAAGTTGATGACGTACTGACTTTGATCTAAACATGCACGTACTAAGCAAACAGTAGACAAATCTACACATACTGCTAGTGTTGCTAATAGGAAAATAATCAGGAGCAGAATAAACGAGTTATACCCTCCAGTAAGCCATGCAGAGGCCGCGGCTTTGGTGGCAGCAGCGGCGTCCTCGGCGGCCTTCTTGTCGGCTTCGGCTTTCTCGGCGGCGGCACGGTCGGTGTCGGTGGACATGGTGATGATGAAGGCGACGCGGATGTAGAGGAAGCAGACGATCGGAAGCGAGCAGTCGCGTAATTGCTGACCAAAAACCTATTCAGCCCTCACCCCGTACAGGAAACAGAAGGGCGTGGTTTCGGAGACCTGCTCTCCCGTCGACCGTGTACGCGGCAGACGGGATGGAGTCGCCGGCGGCAGCAGCAGCAGAGGAACGACGGTGGGCGTGCGCGTGAGCAGATGTTATCTGTTCGTTGCGGCTAGGGTTAGGAGACACCGCACACTTATATAGGCGCAGCCGCGTGGAGAGACGTGGGCTTGACCCACGTCCGAGTCAAAAATAAGCGCATAGGTGTGAGCTCGGCTCGGCTCATTCCCGCAACCCGCGGCGCGTCGTGACGAGGCGAGGGAGGAGGAGGAGCGCGAGGGCCTCTTCTCTTCTCAAGCTCCAATAGCATGTAGAAGAGAAACCCTTATAAACCACTCCAACTCTCCTTCCACTTTCGGGGTGGGACTAAACTTCCCACCACACCTAGTGCCATATAACCCACACACATGGGCCCTTAGAGATTTTTCAGAAATTGCAATATGGGCCTAGAGCCCATCTCAGATTTCAGCAGTCCCCCACCAGATCTCGAGGGCCCATTGTGTCCTTTGTTCCAAATGTTGTTTCGATATACCAGTGTTTTAGTGAAGACCTGTTAAGGTTGAGCTTCACCTAGAGCAAGTAGCTACACTCCTTTACAACTGAACAATGGACTATGCCTTGAATTGTCAGTTTGGCGTAAAGAAGTTTCACCACATGTCTTACTAGTACTGGGCTGCCGAAGGCTGACCCCTCGGGTGGAGCATATAAGTCACACTCCTGGCCTATTCATGAGCTTACTAGAGATCACCCCAATCTCATAGACTGTGACTAGCAGTCGGGCTCACATAGGTATGTTCCTCCAAAGATCGCTCTATAGGATATCATCTTGCTTATACATATAAGCCTTGGAACACATTAAGACAGTAGTCATCCTTCCATACAGTTTCCGAGAGTATTGCATCTCCAACGGAGTGGGTTAGTAAAGTTACTCTCCTCGGTTCGCCGCTGGCTTGTTTTCCCAGGTCCTACTTCACGGGATCTCCGATCACATAGGTTGGGTTACCACCATGGCAACTCATGTGGGTCTCATACCCATCTCCCTCGATGCACTATCTATCACTACACGTGATAGCCCTTTTGTAAAGGGATCTGCCAGATTCTTAGCCGTATGGACATAGTCCAACGCTATCACTCCGGAATTTCTTAATTTTCTGACAGCTTTTAATCTCATTCTTATGTGTTTGTTGGACTTCATGTTGTCCTTTGAACTCTTCACCTTGGTGATGACAGTCTGATTATCACAGTTCATAAGGATAGCTGGAACCGGTTTATCAACCAGTGGCAAGTCCATCAAAAGATCTCGAAGCCATCCTGCTTCAACACCAGAAGTGTCTAATGCTGTTAATTCTGCTTCCATTGTCGATCTCGTTAAGATCGTTTGCTTGCAAGACTTCCAGGAAACAGCGCCACCTCCAAGAGTAAACATATACCCAGTTGTGGCCTTCATCTCATCAGCATCAGAGATCCAATTCGCATCACTATACCCTTCAAGTACCGACGGGTCTCCGGTATAGTGACGTCCATAGTTCATAGTACCTTTCAGATAGCGCATAACTCTTTCAACAGCATGCCAATGTACATCACCCGGTTTAGAAACAAACCGGCTCAGTTTGCTCACAGCAAACGCGATGTCAGGCCTCGTTGTGCTCGCTAGGTACATCAGTGAACCAATGATTTGAGAGTATCTCAATTGATCTTTAGCCATGCCTTTGGACTTTCGAATCAACACGCTAGGATCATATGGTGTTCGAGATGGTGTGCAGTCTAAATATCCAAAACGACTCAACACCTTCTCAACATAATGGGATTGCAGAAGTGTGATCCCACCCTCATTATCTCTCAGTAGCTTGATGTTCAAGATAACATCAGCCACACCAAGGTCCTTCATCTCAAAGTTCTGAGACAGAAACGATTTGACCTCCTCAATGACTTTGAGGTTTGTTTCGAATATCAGTATGTCATCAACATACAAGCACAGTATAACTCCTTCGCCCCCACTATGGCGATAGTATACACATTTGTCAGCTTCATTAACAATGAAGCCAACAGATGTCAGAGTTGTATTAAACTTATCATGCCATTGCTTAGGTGCTTGCTTCAGGCCATATAAAGATTTCAGCAACCTACACACCTTTCTTTCCTGACCATCTATTACAAAGCCATCTGGCTGTTGCATGTAGATTTCCTCATTTAGCTCTCCATTCAGAAAAGCCGTCTTAACATCCATTTGATGGACAAGAAGACCATATGAGGCCGCCAACGAGAGTAATACTCGAATAGTGGTCAGTCTAGCCACAGGTGAATAAGTATCAAAGAAATCTTCCTCTTCTTTCTGGTCATAGCCCTTGGCCACAAGCCTAGCCTTGTACTTTTCAATCGTACCATCGGGCCTAAGCTTTTTCTTGAACACCCACTTACATCCCAATGGTTTGCAACCATAGGGACGCTCAGTGATCTCCCATGTCCCGTTAGCCATGATGGAATCCATCTCGCTACGGACCGCATCCTTCCAGTCGTCAGCTTCTGGAGAGGCATACGCTTCTGAAATAGAAGTGGGAGTATCATCCACGAGGTACACGAAGAAATCATCACCAAAGGTCTTTGCAGTCCTTTGTCTCTTGCCCCTACCAAGGGTTTCCTCGTCATCCTCCTCAGGATTTTCATCATGTGTTTGTTCATAATATTCCATAGGGATGGCAGGTTCAGGAGTCTCCTCAGATTCCTGTCTAGAAGTGCTTTGCATATCTCTCATAGGAAAAATATCCTCGAAGAATGTAGCATCCTTAGACTCTATGATTGTACCGACCTTCTGGTCAGGTAACTCAGATTTCACTACTAGAAATCTATAGCCAACGCTGTTCTTAGCGTAGCCCAAATTAACGCAGTCCACAGTCTTGGGTCCAAGCTTACGCTTTTTGGGGATCGGCACGTTGACTTTCGCCAAACAGCCCCAAGTACGCAAGTACGAGAGTGTTGTCCTTCTCTTTGCCCATCTCTCATATGGAGTGATCTCATTATCCTTTATCGGAACTTTATTCAGGACATGACATGCCGTCAATATAGCCTCCCCCCACCATGCCTTGGATAAACCCGACGTATCTAACATGGCGTTAACCAGATCAGTTAGAGTACAGTTTTCCGCTCGGCAACCCCGTTTGACTGGGGTGAATAGGGAGGCGTCCTCTCATGAATAATGACGTGTTCCGCACAGAAAGAATCAAACTCACTCGAGAAGTACTCTCCACCATGATCTGAACGGAATCGTTTAATTTTCTTTTCAAGTTGATTCTCAACTTCTGCCTTATAGATTTTAAAGTAGTATAGAGCCTCATCTTTAGTATTTAACAGATACACATAGCAATATCTAGTGGAATCATCTATCAATGTCATGAAGTATTTCTTTCCACCTTTAGTCAATACACCGTTCATCTCACAAAGATCAGAATGTATGAGTTCTAACGGTGCCAAGTGTCTCTTCTCCGCAGCCTTGTGAGGCTGGCGAGGTTGCTTAGCTTGCACACATGACAGGCACTTAGAACCTTTGGCTAAAGTGAAACTCGGGATTAAATCCAACTTAGCTAGCCGCGTCATAACACCGAAACTTATGTGACAAAGACGTGAATGCCAAACCTCAGATTCATTAACACTCGAATGAACATGGTTCACGACTTTATTACAGAAATCTGCGAGGGAAAGGCGGAACATTCCTCCGCTCTCATAACCTTTTCCAACAAATAGTCCATACTTAGTAACAACTAATTTATTAGACTCGAATACCAACTTAAATCCTTCTCTACATAGAAGGGAGCCACTAACGAGGTTCTTCTTGATGGCGGGGACATGCTGCACGTTCTTCAGCTGCACGATCCTTCCCGAAGTAAAGTTCAGATCGACCGTGCCAACACCATGAACATAAGCACTCGCGCCATTCCCCATCAATACGGACCCGTGGCCTGTGACCTGGTAAGAAGAGAACAATGAAATGTCAGCACACACATGAACACCTGCACCTGTATCCACCCACCAATCGGTAGGCTGAAACACTGAAAAAACAGTAAATAAATTACCGTACTCAGATGCACCATTCTCATTGTTGCCCACAATTATGTTGACAAACTTGGAGTCCTGTCCTGACTTCTTAAACTTGTTTGGGCACTTGTTGGCCCAATGTTCAGCCGAACCACAAGTAAAGCAGCCCTCATCCTTCTTGTTCTTCTTGAAGGTCTTCTTACCCTTCTTCTTGAAGTCGGTATTCTGTTAGACACCGTTCTTTCCCTTGAACTTATGGGAGTTGAAGTTTCTCCGGTTCACCATGTTGGCAACAGAAGTCCCTTCGGCCCCTTTTCCGTGCGAGTCCTTTGCCCTCGAATTCTGCTCAACACTCAGATGGCCAATGACATCCTCCAAAGAGAATTCACGCCTCTGATGTTTCAGAGTGGTGGCAAAGTTCCTCCAGGAATTGGGGAGCTTAGCGATTATGCAGCCCGTGACAAACTTGCCCGGTAACTCGCACTTCAGAAGCTCAAGCTCCTTAACAATGCATATTATCTCATGAGCCTGCTCCAGTACAGGACGGTTCTCAACCATCTTGTAATCGTGGAACGGCTCTATAATATACATCTCGCTCCCTGCATCGGCGGCCCCAAACTTAGATTCAAGCGCCTCCCACAAGTCCTTGGCGACATGCACATGTAAATATGCGTCGACCAGTTTATCTCCGATCACGGTAAGAACAGCTCCGAGAAACACAGTGGTTGCCTCCCTGAACGCCTTCTCCTGTTTAGGAGCAATCGTTCCCGTGGACACACCGGTGACCAAGAACACGTTCATAGCCGTGAGCCATAAAGTGGTCTTTGTCTGCCAACGCTGAAAATGCGTACTGGTAAACTTATCCGGTTTCAGTGCTGCGGCAAAGCCACTTGCCAAAAAAATCCTACACATAATAGGTTTTTGGATTGTTGAGTAAATAGGCAATTTCTCGATTAAATTAATCCACGAGTAAATCACTAGCATGGCTTTGACTAAGTTGATGACGTACTGACTTTGATCTAAACATGCACGTACTAAGCAAACAGTAGACAAATCTACACATACTGCTAGTGCTGCTAATAGGAAAATAATCAGGAGCGGAATAAACGAGTTATACCCTCCAGTAGGCCATGCAGAGGCCGCGGCTTTGGTGGCAGCAGCGGCGTCCTCGGCGGCCTTCTTGTCGGCTCCGGCTTTCTCGGCGGCGGCACGGTCGGTGTCGGTGGACATGGTGATGATGAAGGCGACGCGGACGTAGAGGAAGCAGACGATCGGAAGCGAGCAGTCGCGTAATCGCTGCCCAAAAACCTATTCGCCCCTCACCCCGTACAGGAAACAGAAGGGCGTGGTTTCGGAGACCTGCTCTCCCGTCGACCGTGTACGCGGCGGACGGGATGGAGTCGGTGGCCCTGCTGTCAGAACCTCTCCGTTAGTGACTGGCAAAAATAAGCGCATAGGTGTGAGCTCGGCTCGGCTCATTCCCGCAACCCGCGTCGCGTCGCGTCGCGTCGCGTCGCGTCGCGTCGAGGCGTGGCGAGGCGGGCGGCGGAGGAGGAGCGCGCGAGGGCCTCTTTTCTTCTCAAGCTCCAATAGCATGTAGAAGAAAAACCCTTATAAACCACTCCAACTCTCCTTCCACTTCCGGGGTGGGACTAAACTTCCCACCACACCTAGTGCCATATAACCTACATGGGCCCTTAGAGATTTTTCAGAAATTGCAATATGGGCCTAGAGCCCATCTCAGATTTCAGCATGCTCCACCTTGGCCTCTTCGCCATCACCGCCGTGATTTCCTACACACACGTGTTCCCCCGCGCCAAGAAGTTTGACAAGATCTTCTTTGGGGTCATGGGAGCGGTTTCCCTGTTCGTCGCCGTTGGCATCATCTGCCTGCTTCTACGGGGGGACTTCCCCTTCCGCGACAAACGTGCCACCGCCCGAGTCGCCGACCTGCCGCCCGTCGATGTGTGCTAGCTATCTTTGGTTGGTTGTTTCTAGTGTACGAATTGATTTATGTGTGCTAGCCATCAGTAATAATATTTTTTTTTCGAAAAGGAGGTTAAAACCATCGATCTCTGCATCAATGCGATGCATACAACCATTTTTATTAATTATTCAGCAGAGTACAAAACGAAGGCAATCATGACCGAACCATTACAGGATATGAAATTAACACCTACGACTAAGTCGACTTCCTCCGTAGCAGCGCCTTCAAGAAGGTATACACTCGTCGCTGCTGAACCCGACCAATAATGGTCAGGACAAGAGTTTTCACCCCGAACATGAAGCGGTGTTCCAATCAGCATCTTGATGACATATCATTCGATAGTCGCCTTCGTCAGTACTCCACGCCAGTGCCAAATGGCACTAGCAGATTGGTGGGACGCATTCCCACCTTAAACCACCGTCACGGCCGTCGGGTGGACGCCCATGTCTCGGTGCGGAACTGGCCACTGCTACTCCACACCCGTGCCAGTCACACTGTAGCATGCTCCATACCGTCGGAGCCGTTGCTCCGGAGCTAGAAGTCGACGGGGAACCACCACTACACCCCTTGCTCACCAGTGTGGGACTCCGTCGCTCGTGCCTCGAGCATCCTTGTGCGATGGCCATCGCCCTCGCACCGGACCAAAATCCTCTTTGAGCCGGCATCGAGTGTCACACACGATCACTGCTGCTATGCCTGCAAATATGCCGACGCACTTGAATATGCACTGTTGTTCCAGCCGATCTCCTCATCGCGGTTATCGAGGGCTGCCACCCCCACTGCAATGACCAACGAAGGCCACCGCCATGACTACCCATGCATGCATTGCCGTTGAGGTTATGCGTGTCGTCGTCTCTGCGAATGCTGGCACCACCATCTTCACCTCTCTCGCACACCGAGACGCTGGCACCGACATATCGGTGCACGACAATGAAGCGGTCGTTTAGATCTGCCCCATCCGTGGGCGCCTCAGGCCCGGGCACATGGGCGTGCAAACGGTGCGCCCGCACAGGGCCTCCACTTCCTAGGGGCCTCTGATTTTGAAAACATCGGCACAATTAAACTGTGCAGAAGCAGGCCAGTTGGGCATTTCCTATTCGGCGCTGCAGGCGCCGGTTATAGCCTGTTTCCGCAAACTGGCGCCTGCAGCCGATTTAGCTGGGCTCGGCCCATTTCGCGGTCGCCTCCCGTCCAACCCACATCTCTATCCTTTGAGGTGCAAAATATTCGAGATGGCTGGGACTCGAACCATAGATCTCTGGGCTATCACCGCACTGTGGTAACCACCCCGCCACACAAACTTTAAACACTTGTTCCATCACTTTTCGTCCTTACCAACTTTACTTTCATTTTTTTTGTTTTCTGTTTTTTTTTCCATTTTTTCTGTTTTCTCTTTTCGTTTTTCTTTTTTTTCATTTTTCCTTCATCCTCATTCGATGATTTTCTTTCGAATGTATCCACAATTTTGTAAAATTGATGAACCTTTTCAGATTCTATGAACTTTTTTCTAATTCAATGAACTTTTTCAAATTTGATAACCTTTTTCTTCAAATTTGATAAACTTTCTTTCAAATTCATTGAACATTTTCCAAATCTGACGATTTTTTTTAAATTCGATGAACTTTTTTCAGGAGTGATGAATTTTTCCTTCAATTTTGTGAACTTTTTTCAAACTTGCTGAACTTTTTTTCAAAATCGATGAACTTTTTTAGAAAACGATGAACTTTTTTTCAAGATTGATGAACTTTTTATTTGAAAAAGATGAACTTTTAAAAAAATTCATAATGTTTTTTCCAAAATCGGTGATTTTTTTTAAGTTTGTGAACTTTTCTTCAAAAATGATGAACTTTTTTCTCAAAATCGATGAACTTTTTTTAAGTTTGTGAAGTTTTTATCTCAAAACCGATGAACGTTTTTAAATTTTTTAAAAACTGAATTGTAAATAAATTGCGTGGCCATAGTGGTTCACGAGTGGTTCATGTATAGTTAGCGCTAATGAAAATCACTAGTGTCCGATGGTTGTGGTGGTCAGGTCAGCTAACGTTGGACTGCCCTCGTGTTTTAGGAACGCGGGTCGATTCCTGAAGTAGCCACATTTTTTGCGTTCTATTATGGCGATTTTGTCCCCTACGCTTTCCATCGCGGGCTGGCCCAGCAAGGCGCTGCTGCGGGCGCCAGCTACCTATTCGGGCGCCTAAGGCGCCGAACAGGAGGGGAGCTCCCTCCTGTCCAACCGTTCGTCTCTCTTACCGCTAAAAACAAAAACCCGTTCGTCTCTCGACGAGCTGCTTGATCCAGCCTGCGTCTGCGTCTCTTCGTCCCCAACGCCGGCCGATGGATCTTTCACTCCGGACGACAGCAGCTGAGCACCAGAAAGGCAGGATTGTCTACAAAAAACCAGAAAGGCAGGAGCGATTCAAGTTCGGCAAATGATGGAACTCTTTTTCATCAGCCAAGGACCGGTGGCTCTGACCGTTAGTTCATCTAATTTTATTTAATTTCATCTTTTTAGTTTTGACTTTTGCCAATACTTTGCAGACTTGTATTTAATTTTATTCTTTTTATCTTTTGTATATTAGACGTCTAGTGTTCCAAGATCTGGGTCAAGTTTTCATCACAAAGTAAATAAATATAATTAAAGCGCAAGGAAAAAAAAACAGACGATCTAACTCAATCTCCAAATGGACTATGCAACAAAGCGTTGAATGTACTCCCTCCGTCTAGGTGTGTAAGTCATCTTAGACTGCGCACTGCGACCAAGGTGGAGTAGAAAACGAGAGAACTTAATGTTTTTTTTGCTAATTAATAACATTGCATGCAATGAACTGACCACTGCATGTCGTGTTTGTTGTCTCAAGTCATTTAAAGCATTCATGGCTCACATCTCTTATTGGTTGATATGTCATGAAATAAGAAACGAGATGAGAGTTAATGTACCGTGCCTAAGTGTTTTGGGAATATTTGGTTTTCGTAAGATGACTTACACACCTAGACGGAGGGAGTATAAGATTCCCTATCCATCCCATTGATATGTCACACGGTACTACCTATACATTATTATCATTTTTTTTCTTCTGTAGGAGACCTTATTTTAGAGTTTAGCACAGGGCCTCCGATTTTGTTGGCCCGGCCCTGGGGCGCCTCTGGTACTGCGATCATAGATGCCCGTGCATTGTTCCATGGCCACCTCACTAGAGGCCGACCCATCCTTCACCATAGTTGTGCCGTTGTCGGCAGCACCGGCGTAGTCGCATGCCGGCGCTGACTTCACATCTGTCTCGAAGGCCGCATCCAGAACGTCGATGTCGCAGTTTCTTGATGTAACCTCCGCGGCTGAGACGTGCGGCCTTGGGATCTTCGTAGCTGCACACACACTCCTGGCAGCGCTCACCACTGCAGTTACGGGCAGCCACACCGATGCCACCGGCCGCCGCCGGTTGCATGGGCGAGTACTGGTGTGAGGAGGAGGAGGCGCCTTGGCCGGCGCCGCAGCCAGGACCGACGAGGGACATCTCACCCTCGTGCCGGCGCATGGATGCGCGCGGCGACGCCGTGGCCACAACTGCGCCCTCCGCCGCGAACGCGCCAGCCATCGTTAGCCTCATGGCATCCTCCGATCACCACCTGCCGCCCCCAGCCATCTCCCTCCGCCCCGGACACAGCCATCCCTGAGATCCAGCCTCCTGGCGGCCGCCGGCGGACTGTGGTGGCTGGGGATGAGCGCGAGATCTCCGATCCGTTTTTACGGATCTGGAGGTTCTTTCTTGCCCATCCCTCGAGATCAGTAATAGTACTTGACTGTTCTTCTTTGCTCGGCATGCTGTTTTCAAGATACGCGGTTGCCGAGCGGTATCCTTGCATTGCCTGTTGCTATCTTTGTTTTTTGTGTTACAAAACGATCTTGCTTAATCTCAATTGCTATCACTTGTCGCTTACGTGATGTTGGAATCCTTGCAATGGTCGCTGGTTAAAGGACTTCAAACCTCTAAATATGTCCATCTAGATGCTCAACCCGTGGGAGTTAGTTTCCCCAGTACAACTCTCCCGGACCAAGCTGACAATTAGAGATGGTCGCGCGACTCCTCTGGACACTGCTCTTCTACAAAGCTTCTATCGAGGGATGACTGTTATGCGCTTCAGCCAATGCCATTTGGAAGAGCTGGGCACCCCTCCGATCGTTCAAAGACACGATAACTAGCCGTGAATATCGACCAAAAATCTCGGGGGTTTACCTGGCGAGGAAATCTCCAATACCCTTTCCTCATATGAGATTGACGAGGCCCCTCAGGAGCAGGCGCCACAACTCAAAACCTATATGACCAAATTCTCGGCATGCAAGAACATCCACAAGGACGGGTTTATCTCTAATGCTAAGAAAAGAGTCTGGTGTAACACCCACGATGCGGCTATATCTCCCACGTGTCGAAACACGACTTAGATGCATAACCGCATTGTGGTTTTGTCGCAAGAAGGGTCATCTTCACACAATCCCATGTAATGAACAAGAATGAGATAAATAGTTGGCTTACAATCGCCACTTCACACAATGAACATATAATTCATACATCATTCAGAGTACACACATAGTTCGACTACGGACGAAGCCAATAGAAAAGAAGATAACCTCACTGCTAGATCCCCGATTGTCCCAGCTGGGCTCCACTACTGATCAACATGAAACAAAACATAGCAACGATCAAGATCTGCGTTGAGCTCCCATCTGAGCTCGGTTGCATCACCTGCACTAGTATCATCGACACCTACAATTGTTGTGATAGTATCTGGTGAGTCACGAGGACTCAGCAATCTCACAACGCGCGAGATCAAGACTATTTAAACTTATGGGTAGGAAGTGGTAATGAGGTGGAGTCGCAGCAAGCACTAAGCAAATATGGTGGCTAACATACGCAAATAAGAGCGAGAAGAGAAGCAACCGAACGGTCGAGAAGCTAGAAGTGATCAAGAAGTGATCCTGAAACTACTTACGTCAAACATAACCCAAAACCGCTTTCACTTCCCGGACTCCGCCGAAAAGAGACCATCACGGCTACGCACGCGGTTGATGCGTTTTAATTAAGTCATGTGTCAAGTTCTCTATAACCGAACATTAACAAATTCCCATCTGCCACATAACCGCGGGCACGGCTTTCGAAAGATAATACTCTGCACGGGTGTCCCAACTTAGCCCATCACAACCTCTCATGGTCAACGAAGGATATTCCTTCTCCCAGGAAGACCCGATCAAACTCGGAATCCCGGTTTACAAGACATTTCAACAATGGTAAAACAAGACCAGCAAGACCACCCGACTATGCCGACAAATCCCGAGAGGAGCCGCACATATCTTGTTCTCAGGGCACACCGGATAAGCGAAGCGTACAAGTACCGACGTAATCCAAGTTGTCAAGGAATGATCCCGCACGGTGCTCTAGTTTGGACCAACACTCGGAGGAGCACTGGCCCGGGGGGTAAAATAAAGATGACCCTTGAGTCTGCAGAACCCAAGGGAAAAAGGCTTAGGTGGCAAATGTTAAAACCAATGTTGGGCCTTGCTGGAGGAGTTTTATTCAAAGCGAACTATCAAGGGGGTCCCATAAATCACCTAACCGCGTAAGGAACGCAAAATCAAGGAACATAACACCGGTATGACGGAAACTAGGGCGGCAAGAGTGGAACAAAACACCAGGCATAAGGCCGAGCCTTTCACCCTTTACCAAGTATATAGACGCATTAATTAAATAAAAGATATTGTGATATCCCAACATAATCCTGTCCATCATGGAGCAGTCTTCAACTTCACCTGCAACTAACAATGCTATAAGAGGGGCTGAGCAAAGCGGTAACATAGCCAAGCAACGGTTTGCTTGGAAGGATGAAAAGGTTAGAGGCTGACATGGCAATATGGGAGGCATGGTAAACAAGTGATAGGTAGCGCAGCATAGCGATAGAATGGAGCAACTAGCAAGCAAAGATAGAAGTGATATCAAGGGTAATAGTCATCTTGCCTGAGATCCCGCAAGGAAGAAGAACGAGTCCATGAAAAAGACAAACGAACGTAGTCGAACGAATCCTCACAACTCCGGAATGAAAACGAAGCTACCAAGAGAAGCAAACTGGAAAAAAGCAAACAACATGATAAACACACAAGCATAAACATGGCATGATGCACAATCAAGTATGATGCATGTCCGGTTTAAAGAGGCATGGCATGGCAATATGCACAAACAACACTACAAGTTAAGTGGAGCTCAATATGCAACGAGTTGCATATTGACGAAACACCACATCCATTTATTTAGTTCGCTCTCGTTTATGTACCCAACAACGTTAAATGTTATTAAACATGGCAAGGGGTGAAGCATAATAAAACTACCTAGCTAGGCAAGTTTAAGTGAGGCCGGAAACAACAAACGATAATTCCAGAAAATCCCCATGCCATTTAGCAATTTAATGCAAACACAATTTTAACCATTTAAATTTTGTTAACATGATGCGGATGACATAATCAAGGTTTTATGCAATTTTATGAAAATGTTGACATGAGCATGTTATGAAGCATTTGGTCACCATGGCGGAATGAAAGGGGTGCCACGGCAACGACAACGGAAATGGTGCCACGGCAACATTCCGATGATCCGACAACTCATTGAGATACTGATGCAAAAGAGCAAGTGTGCGGATGTGCGGAACATGCAAAAGATGGTGGGGTGATCCCGGATTACCGGGTTCCCACGGGTCGATGGCATGGAAAACGAGGAGGAACTTGCAATGACAATTCGGACACGGTGCAACATGAGCATCTCATACAACACACATGCATTCGTTCGCGAGCGTCGTCTCGGGTTTATACCTTCGAAGCGTGCGTTTCGGAGCGGGTCGAGTTAAACGAAGGAAGTAGTGGTACACGGGCCGTAGTGGAAGTAGCCGTTCTCGCGGCGGTAGTGGAAGTAGTGGTTCAGGACGTCGTGGAAGTAGTCGTTCATGGAGACGGTAGAGGTACTCGCGATCTTGGCAACGGTAGTTGTACATGGGTCGTAGACATTCGGGTCATCGGTAGAGGTACTTGTCGTATCATCAGGCGTAGTCGACCTTGGCGTATCCGTGCGTAGGGGTACCTGCCAAAATCCACATGAACAGTAGTGGTGCATGGTCTTCGCTTTGTAGTCGGACTTGGCGAATCCGCGTAGTGGTACTTGTCTTGTCGGTCTCGGTCAGGGCGTCCAGGTTGAAGGCTGGTGGAGCAGGGGAAGGTTATGCGGGCTCGCGCGTGGCCTCCAGCGGGACTTGGCAAATGATTCAGAAGCAAGGCAGCAGCGGCACTGCTCCTGAGGCTTCGCGGGTGGCCTGCGGTGGAGGTCAACTCCGATGGGGACGGGCCAACGGAGTCATATCTCGCCGGGAACGGGCAAGGGTGGTGGAGGCTAGCCGGATTCTGGACGGGGTTGGAGGAGGACTGCGCTCCCGCGGTTGAAGACGAATGGCGACGGCGCGACACTCTAGGAGGCAGCAGGGCGCGGGGACGGCAGGGGCGTGACGACGTTTGGCGGCAGGAGGGAGCAAGGCGCAGAGGCAAGAAGGCGCAGCGGTGACCATGGCCTCGGCGAGGGGGTCAGGTGCGGGGCTCCTGTGGCGCCATGGCTGCACGAGCTCGCGGGTGGAGCTGCAGGCACGAGCAGCCGAAGGAGGGCGTCGACACGGGAGGAGAAGCAGGGCGCGGCGCCATGGCGGAAGCAGCAGTGAGGAGATCGGGCGCTGCGTGACAAGGGACATGAGGAGACGATGGGGATCGGGCACTGGTACGAGGGGCTCCTCCCCTGTGTTGGCGCTAGAGGGAGGGGATCGAGAGAATGGGGATCGGGCTGAGCGAGGGGCTAGGGTTTAGGTATAGGTGGGCCGAATCGGCCAGTTGGGCTGCAAAGCTGGCTGGGCCAGTCCGGTGGGGAGGAAAATGGCCAGGAGCCTGATCGGCTTTAAAAGGAAAAGAAACATGTTATTTCCTTTTATACAAAAAGGGAAGTGCAGATATATTTATTTGGTAAGGCAAATAAATACAAGTTGAGCTCAAAACTGACATGGATCTACTTTGACATATTTCAAAGCATGACAACTTGAACCGGAGCAAATTGGAGAAAGATCAAGGTTAGAATATTCGGAAACGAGAGTGGTTTTAAGTGCCAGTTTGTTTGGGATGATTCCAAACGAATGGAATATTTATTGTAGCTCCCTAAAATATTGGGAGGATATGTTATAAAGAGAAATCACCATGTGAATTCCCTCGATTTAAATAGATCAAAAGATCTATGCAATTTATTTAGTTGAGGTTTAAAAATTAAATGACATGCTGGCATGATGACATGATGCAATGCAAAAATAAATAGAGCAAGCACAAATAAAAACACATGGAGGTCACAAGAATATGGAAGTCTTCTGGATCGTCGGTCTTGGGCGTTACAACACTCCACCACTACAAGAGGATCTCGTCCCTAGATCTAGGATGGCACCGGAGAGAAAATGGAACAGGAAGAGAAGAGCTAAACTAAGTTGCTTCTTTTCCCAATGAGTGAAACCAAAGAACCTTGCGAGGTTGAAAAGTTGAAAGGAAGAACACAACGGAGTTGAACCCAATTGAGAGCACTGTGGTAGAAAAATAGAAACAAGGAACACCATTTGAACCTTGGAGGTTGCAAAGCTATGAATGACGAGTACAATGGACAAGAAGGAATTGGAACCACTCTGGTTGAAATGAGATAAGAATGAATAAGAATGATATAATTTTGGCAGCACTCCGACTGTAAATGGAAGGAAATGAACAAGAACTTGAGAAGATGGGATGAGACTTGATGAAATCAACAACACACTGCCTCCGGAACTATTGAAAGAATGGCACAAGGGGTAAGAAGGATTTCAGACAGTAATCCGGTTGAAAAGAGAGGCAAAACTTGATAAGATGAAAAGAACTTGAAAAAAACATGACACTCCGGTTAAATGGATAAGCACAAAAAGAACACGATCCTCAATACGAGAAGAGGAGTGAAGAGAGCAACATCACAATGCCTCTGGAAGAAAGAATAGAAGATAGATCATTGGAAATCACAGAATGGAGAAGAAAATGCCAACTTCTGCCACAAATGAGCTTGGAAAGCACCCTTCCAAGAAGGTTACAATGGGGTTGTTGGAAAAAACCAACAACAAAATGAATAAGCTTGTAGTGGGCTTATGGAAAACATCTCAACACTTGAGGTGAAATTCTGCCACTAACGAAAAACAATTGCTTGTTTGAGATCAAAGAAGAGATGAAAACTGCTTTTGCTGAGAGGATAGGAGAAAACTTGGATCATTGATAAGCACCACAATACAACATTCCTTAGGGAAGGCTTTAGGTGAAATCTATACCGAGATAACTCCAACGAAGAGATTGATGGATTTAAAATACCTCGTTCTTGACAACATGTGAATCATGAAACATGAATGGAAATTGTCAAGAATGATATAACACCACCTCAAAAGATAAGGTAGAAAGAATTGCACTTCGGATGCAAGATGAAGAATGCTTGAACTCCTCAAAACAAAACATGTGTTAAGCACCATGTTTATTTTAGAGTATAGCTTGGCGGGTCTTAGCTTCGAGAGAAATCTTGAAGAACAATTGAAGAATGAAAAGAATCCTTGACGAACCACCATGTAGAGCCTCCATGAAGAACTCCGGTAATAAAAGGATGATAAAAAGAAAGAGAAGTTGAAAGCACAAGGTGAAGCCTTGCGATGATTTAGATGGAGCTTCGCGACGAGATAATGCGGAAAACTTGGAACTCCGGAAAAAAAAGATGAAGCATCTCGAACCGAGAAAAATGACATGATGAACAACTCTGGAAAGAAGAAACTAGATTACTTCGATGAAACAATAATAAGAATTACATTATGCGTATCCTTCACCAATTTAAACTGATGACAAGCAACGGATTTGGCATACTACTTATTCTTCTAGAAAGGATTAAGAGAGATATAGCGCAAACTTGAGAAGGTATTGATGGAACCACCGGTGGGATTTGGAAACAACGAATATTTGATATGATAACGAAGGAAGTGAAATCTTGAACGAACCACCGTAAGAATTGAAAATGAACGTAGCAAAGGCACAATTCACCTGGAAGAATTGGAAAACGAATGAAGATACTTGAGGGGATTTAGATCCCTGAGAACGAAGAGATCATGAACTGATTAGAGGATATTTGAACGATTCACCGGTAAGATTTGGAGAATGATAGCTGCATGCTGAGAATGAAGAATTATGACATGATGGCCTTCGGAGGAAAGAAACGGAAACAACTCATGAAATGCTCCGGATGGTAAGAAAAGAATTGTCACAATCAAAAACAATTATGAGGATGGCATAAAGCTAGAACCATGAATCTTCAAGAGAATGGACAAGATTTAAGAGAAACTCTTCTTCGATCTTCAAAGCTGAGAATGACGACGAGAAGCACCAAAATTGTTGAGACACCCCATAAGGATTAAAAGAGGAAAGGTTGAGCCAAAGATGAAAAGAATTTGAAAGCGACCTTGGAGAAGGCATGTGACTGATGAAAATTCATTCTTACATCAAACTTTGAAAGAATTTGAGAATCGCTCCGGATAAATTAGAAGAGTCAGGTAAGATCCTGGGAAAAGACATGTGGGTTATGGGCCCACTAAAAAGGAAACACCGTTGGAAAAGATTACTTGAAAGAGAGATTGTACCGGTCAAATTAAATGGCTTGATGAGATAACAATCTCCAAATAGCTTGAACGGATTAAGAATGGAAACACAAATCTTCTGAGATATGTGCAACACTCCGGAACAGATGAATAGCAAAAGGTGAGTGGTTGAGAGGTGCACCAGCATGGGAAACATTCGAAAGGAGGAAATGATATGATCAAGAAAGCTTGAATTGAATCCACCGGAGAAGAAAAATAACGAAGAATGATGAACTTGAAACTCCTGGACACCTTAATGATAATTACCAGGTAAGAACATTGATTGAAAAGAATGAAGAGACTTCACATGAATAAAATGGATAGTTGACTGAGAAATCTGAGTCCTTGAAGAAAAGGGTGGGAGGGCGGGAAAAAAACAAAGACAACTTGGGGCAGACGGAATGGATACCGTTGAAAAAAAACTTAGAATTGATCTCGCAAATGTTGAAATGATCGGATCCACTTGAAGAGAAGCACGCCGGTAGGTAAAGAATTAACATGATGACCTCGATGATCAAGAAGGATTAGTATTCACATAACAATATGAGAACACCGTTTAGGGAAGGTATGGATTCAACATTTGACTTCGAAGCAACTCAAATATCACAACTCAAAACAAAACAAAGGATTGGCTTGCAGAAATAAGCCGGAACAAACATATGATAGAGATTCCATCTGAAATTTTCGTGGTGGGGCCCAGACGGGCTCGATCGTATAGCACCATCATGTACAAGGCAGTGCACATGACATACGAAGCGTCCCCGAACCAGCATAGCCAAGGGTTCTTTAAGACACAACGAGACCACTGTACAAACGACCGTCGATAGGCGGACCACTAGACGTCGAACCCCAATCTCATATCATGCATCTGTCGGAAAGAAAAAACTAGAGCTACTTGAATTCCCACCTATAAAACTCCCGAAACTTTCTGGTTATGCAATCTGGTGTTGGGGATACAGGGGAAGCAATATATATCTCACCCAAAACTAACAATCCCTACATCCAAGCTGTATCCATCCGTCAACACATAACCAAGAAACCTTCAGAAATCATGTACCTCAACCTTCGAAAAGCATCCATTATACGAGCTATGGCAATACTCCTGAACTCCCGCCCCAGTACTGGCTGGCGTCGAGGTTATCTCACCAACAACTGCATAAAAGAGATTTTCGATGTCGGCAAAACTCAGGTATTCCAGAACTGCAACGATAAAATTATGACGACAACACCTCGGAGCTCAACTCCCCAGGACACTTCCACAACCCCTAAATGTCAGGAGGCACCAAGAACAAAGTTCTCGTCATAAGAATATCGGAACGATCCCAAGATACCCGCGTGATCCTAATTTTTTTTAGTGAAATTTGAGGCGAGGAAAGACAAAACATCTACGTCAGGAGACCTCACTAGAGCGACGAAGGGACTGAGGAGTAAAAAGAATCCTACTCTCCGATATATATAATCCTAAGACTCAAAACATTTTAGTTCTAGACTCAATAACGTCAGCGATTTGATCAAGCAGGGGGCTCCTACGTCGGGGATGGCTCTGATTACCAACTTGTAACACCCACGATGCGGCTATATCTCCCACGTGTCGAAGCACGACTTAGAGGCATAACCGCATTGTGGGAAGAAGGGTCATCTTCACACAATCCCATGTAATGAACAAGAATGGGATAAAGAGGTGGCTTACAATCGCCACTTCACACAATGAACATATAATTCATACATCATTCAGAGTACACACATAGTCCGACTACGGACGAAGCCAAAAGAAAAGAAGATAACCCCACTGCTAGATTCCCGATCGTCCCAACTGGGCTCCACTACTGATCAACATGAAACGAAACATAGCAACAACCAAGATCTGTGTTGAGCTCCCATCCGAGCTCGGTTGCATCACCTGCACTAGTATCATCAGCACCTGCAACTATTGTGATAGTATCTGGTGAGTCACGAGGACTCAGCAATCTCAAAACCCGCGAGATCAAGACTATTTAAGCTTATGGGTAGGAAGTGGTAATGAGGTGGAGTCGCAGCAAGCACTAAGCAAATATGGTGGCTAACATACGCAAATAAGAGCGAGAAGAGAAGCAACGGAACGGTCGAGAAGCTAGAAGTGATCAAGAAGTGATCCTGAAACTACTTACGTCAAACATAACCCAAAACCGTGTTCACTTCTCAGACTCCGCCGAAAAGAGACCATCACGGCTACACACGCGGTTGATGCGTTTTAATTAAGTCAAGTGTCAAGTTCTCTACAACCGGACATTAACAAATTCCCATCTGCCACATAGCCGCGGGCACGACTTTTGAAAGATAATACCCTGCAGGGGTTCCCAACTTAGCCCATCATAAGCTCTCACGGTCAACGAAGGATATTCCTTCTCCCAGGAAGACCAGATCAAACTCGGAATCCCGGTTTACAAGACATTTCGACAATGGTAAAACAAGACCAGCAAGACCACCCGACTATGCCGACAAATCCCGATAGGAGCTGCACATATCTCGTTCTCAGGGCACACCGGATAAGCGAAGCGTACAAGTACCGACGTAATCCAAGTTGCCAAGGAATGGTCCCGCACGATGCTCTAGTTTGGACCAACACTCGGAGGAGCACTGGCCCCGGGGGTAAAATAAAGATGACCCTTGAGTCTGCAGAACCCAAGGGAAAAAGGCTTAGGTGGCAAATGTTAAAACCAATGTTGGGCCTTGCTGGAGGAGTTTTATTCAAAGCAAACTGTCAAGGGGGTCCCATAAATCACCCAACCGCGTAAGGAACGCAAAATCAAGGAACATAACACCGGTATGAAGGAAACTAGGGCGGCACTCTGACTGTAAATGGAAGGAATTGAACAAGAACTTGAGAAGATGGGATGAGACTTGATGAAATCAACAACACACTGCCTCCGGAACTATTGAAAGAATGACACAAGGGGTAAGAAGGATTTCAGACAGTAATCCGGTTGAAAAGAGAGGCAAAACTTGATAAGATGAAAAGAACTTGAAAAAAACATGAAACTCCGGTTAAATGGATAAGCACAAAAAGAACACGATCCTCAATACGAGAAGGGGAGTTAAGAGAGCAACATCACAATGCCTCTAGAAGAAAGAATAGAAGATAGATCATTGGAAATCACAGAATGGAGAAGAAAATGCCAACTTCTGCCACAAATGAGCTTGGAAAGCACCCTTCCAAGAAGGTTACAATGGGGTTGTTGGAAAAAACCAACAACAAAATGAATAAGCTTGTAGTGGGCTTGTGGAAAACATCTCAACACTTGAGGTGAAATTCTGCCACTAACGAAAAACAATTGCTTGTTTGAGATCAAAGAAGAGATGAAAACTACTTTTGCCGAGAGGATAGGAGAAAACTTGGATCATTGATAAGCACCACAATACAACATTCCTTAGGGAAGGCTTTAGGTGAAATCTATACCAAGATAACTCCAACGAAGAGATTGATGGATTTAAAATACCTCGTTCTTGACAACATGTGAATCATGAAACATGAATGGAAATTGTCAAGAATGATATAACACCACCTCAAAAGATAAGGTAGAAAGAATTGCACTTCGGATGCAAGATGAAGAATGCTTGAACTCCTCAAAACAAAACATGTGTTAAGCACCATGTTTATTTTAGAGTATAGCTTGGCGGGTCTTAGATTCGAGAGAAATCTTGAAGAACAATTGAAGAATGAAAAAATCCTTGACGAACCACCATGTAGAGCCTCCATGAAGAACTCCGGTAATAAAAGGATGATAAAAAGAAAGAGAAGTTGAAAGCACAAGGTGAAGCCTTGCGATGATTTAGATGGAGCTTCGCGACGAGATAATGCGGAAAACTTGGAACTCCGGAAAAAAAAAGATGAAGCATCTCGAACCGAGAAAAATGACATGATGAACAACTCTGTAAAGAAGAAACTAGATTACTTCGATGAAACAATAATAAGAATTATGTTATGCGTATCCTTCACCAATTTAAACTGATGACAAGCAACGGATTTGGCATACTACTTATTCTTCTAGAAAGGATTAAGAGAGATATAGCGCAAACTTGAGAAGGTATTGATGGAACCACCGGTGGGATTTGGAAACAACGAATATTTGATATGATAACGAAGGAAGTGAAATCTTGAACGAACCACCGTAAGAATTGAAAATGAACGTAGCAAAGGCACAATTCACCTGGAAGAATTGGAAAACGAATGAAGATACTTGAGGGGATTTAGATCCCTGAGAACGAAGAGATCATGAACTGATTAGAGGATATTTGAACGATTCACCGGTAAGATTTGGAGAATGATAGCTGCACGCTGAGAATGAAGAATTATGACATGATGGCCTTCAGAGGAAAGAAACGGAAACAACTCATGAAATGCTCCAGATGGTAAGAAAAGAATTGTCACAATCAAAAACAATTATGAGGATGGCATAAAGCTAGAACCATGAATCTTCAAGAGAATGGACAAGATTTAAGAGAAACTCTTCTTCGGTCTTCAAAGCTGAGAATGACGACGAGAACCACCAAAATTGTTGAGACACCCCGGAAGGATTAAAAGAGGAAAGGTTGAGCCAAAGATGAAAAGAATTTGAAAGCGACCTTGGAGAAGGCATGTGACTGATGAAAATTCATTCTTACATCAAACTTTGAAAGAATTTGAGAATCGCTCTGGATAAATTAGAAGAGTCAGGTAAGATCCTGGGAAAAGACATGTGGGTTATGGGCCCACTAAAAAGGAAACACCGTTGGAAAAGATTACTTGAAAGAGAGATTGTACCGGTCGAATTAAATGGCTTGATGAGATAACAATCTCCAAATAGCTTGAATGGATTAAGAATGGAAACACAAATCTTCTGAGATATGTGCAACACTCCGGAACAGATGAATAGCAAAAGGTGAGTGATTGAGAGGTGCACCAGCATGGGAAACATTCGAAAGGAGGAAAGGATATGATCAAGAAAGCTTGAATTGAATCCGCCGGAGAAGAAAAATAACGAAGAATGATGAACTTGAAACTCGTGGCCAACTTAATGATAATTACCAGGTAAGAACATTGATTGAAAAGAATGAAGAGACTTCACATGAATAAAATGGATAGTTGACTGAGAAATCTGAGTCCTTGAAGAAAAGGGTGGGAGGGCGGGAAAAAAACAAAGGCAACTTGGGGCAGATGGAATGGATACCGTTGAAAAAAAACTTAGAATTGATCTCGCAAATGTTGAAATGATCGGATCCACTTGAAGAGAAGCACGCCGGTAGGAAAAGAATTAACATGATGACCTCGATGATCAAGAAGGATTAGTATTCACATAACAATATGAGAACACCGTTTAGGGAAGGTATGGATTAAACATTTGACTTCGAAGCAACTCCAATATCACAACTCAAAACAAAACAAAGAATTGGCTTGCAGAAATAAGCCGGAACAAACATATGATAGAGATTCCATCTAAAATTTTCGTGGTGGGGCCCAGACGGGCTCGATCGTATAGCACCATCATGTACAAGGCAGTGCACATGACATACGAAGCGTCCCCGAACCAGCATAGCCAAGGGTTCTTTAAGACACAACGAGACCACTGTTAAAACGACCGTGGATAGGCGGACCACTAGACGTCGAACCCCAATCTCATATCATGCATCTGTCGGAAAGAAAAAACTAGAGCTACTTGAATTCCCACCTATAAAACTCCCGAAACTTTCTGGTTATGCAATCTGGTGTTGGGGATACAGGGGAAGCAATATATATCTCACCCAAAACTAACAATCCCTACATCCAAGCTGTATCCATCCATCAACACATAACCAAGAAACCTTCGGAAATCATGTACCTCAACCTTCGAAAAGCATCCATTATACGAGCTATGGCAATACTCCTGAACTCCCGCCCCAGTACTGGCTGGCGTCGAGGTTATCTCACCAACAACTGCATAAAAGAGATTTTCGATGTCGGCAAAACTCAGGTATTCCAGAACTGCAACGATAAAATTATGACGACAACACCTCGGAGCTCAACTCCCCGGGACACTTCCACAACCCCTAAATGTCAGGAGGCACCAAGAACAAAGTTCTCGTCATAAGAATATCGGAACGATCCCAAGATACCCGCGTGATCCTAATTTTTTTTAGTGAAATTTGAGGCGAGGAAAGACAAAACATCTACGTCAGGAGACCTCACTAGAGCGACGAAGGGACTGAGGAGTAAAAAGAATCCTACTCTCCGATATATATAATCCTAAGACTCAAAACATTTTAGTTCTAGACTCAACAACGTCAGCGATTTGATCAAGCAGGGGGCTCCTACGTCGGGGATGGCTCTGATTACCAACTTGTAACACCCACGATGCGGCTATATCTCCCACGTGTCGACGCACGACTTAGAGGCATAACCGCATTGTGGTTTTGTCGGAAGAAGGGTCATCTTCACACAATCCCATGTAATGAACAAGAATGGGATAAAGAGGTGGCTTACAATCGCCACTTCACACAATGAACATATAATTCATACATCATTCAGAGTACACACATAGTCTGACTACGGACGAAGCCAAAAGAAAAGAAGATAACCCCACTGCTAGATTCCCGATCGTCCCAACTGGGCTCCACTACTGATCAACATGAAATGAAACATAGCAACGACCAAGATCTGCGTTGAGCTCCCATCTGAGCTCGGTTGCATCACCTGCACTAGTATCATCGGCACCTGCAACTATTGTGATAGTATCTGGTGAGTCACGAGAACTCAGCAATCTCAAAACCCGCGAGATCAAGACTATTTAAGCTTATGGGTAGGAAGTGGTAATGAGGTGGAGTCGCAGCAAGCACTAAGCAAATATGGTGGCTAACATACGCAAATAAGAGCGAGAAGAGAAGCAACGGAACGGTCGAGAAGCTAGAAGTGATCAAGAAGTGATCCTGAAACTACTTACGTCAAACATAACCCAAAACCGTGTTCACTTCTCGGACTCCGCCGAAAAGAGACCATCACGGCTACACACACGGTTGATGCGTTTTAATTAAGTCAAGTGTCAAGTTCTCTACAACCGGACATTAACAAATTCCCATCTGCCACATAACCGCGGGCACGACTTTTGAAAGATAATACCCTGCAGGGGTTCCCAACTTAGCCCATCATAAGCTCTCACGGTCAACGAAGGATATTCCTTCTCCCAGGAAGTCCAGATCAAACTCGGAATCCCGGTTTACAAGACATTTCAACAATGGTAAAACAAGACCAGCAAGACCACCCGACTATGCCGACAAATCCCGATAGGAGCTGCACATATCTCGTTCTCAGGGCACACCGGATAAGCGAAGCGTACAAGTACCGACGTAATCCAAGTTGCCAAGGAATGGTCCCGCACGATGCTCTAGTTTGGACCAACACTCGGAGGAGCACTGGCCCGGGGGGCAAAATAAAGATGACCCTTGAGTCTGCAGAACCCAAGGGAAAAAGGCTTAGGTGGCAAATGTTAAAACCAATGTTGGGCCTTGCTGGAGGAGTTTTATTCAAAGCAAACTGTCAAGGGGGTCCCATAAATCACCCAACCGCGTAAGGAACACAAAATCAAGGAACATAACACCGGTATGACGGAAACTAGGGCGGCAAGAGTGGAACAAAACACCAGGCATAAGGCCGAGCCTTTCACCCTTTACCAAGTATATAGACGCATTAACTAAATAAAAGATATTGTGATATACCAACATAATCCTGTCCATCATGGAGCAATTTTCAACTTCACCTGCAACTAACAATGCTATAAGAGGGGCTGAGCAAAGCAGTAACGTAGCCAAGCAACGGTTTGCTAGGAAGGATGAAAAGGTTAGAGGCTGACATGGCAATATGGGAGGCATGGTAAACAAGTGATAGGTAGCGCAGCATAGCAATAGAACGAAGCAACTAGCAAGCAAAGATAGAAGTGATATCAAGGGTAATAGTCATCTTGTTTGAGATCCCGCAAGGAAGAAGAACGAGTCCATGAAGAAGACAAACGAACGTAGTCGAACGAATCCTCACAACTCCGGAACGAAAACGAATCTATCAAGAGAAGCAAACCAGAAAGAAGCAAACAACATGGTAAACACACAAGCATAAACATGGTATGATGCACAATCAAGTATGATGCATGTCCGGTTTAAAGAGGCATGGCATGGCAATATGCACAAACAACACTACAAGTTAAGTGGAGCTCAATATGCAACGAGTTGCATATTGACGAAACACCACATCCATTTATTTAGTTCGCTCTCGTTTATGTACCCAACAACATTAAATATTATTAAACATGGCAAGGGGTGAAGCATAATAAAACTATCTAGCTAGGCAAGTTTAAGTGAGGTCGGAAACAACAAACGATAATTCCGGAAAATCCCCATGTCATTTAGCAATTTAATGCAAACACAATTTTAACCATTTAAATTTTGTTAACATGATGCGGATGACATAATCAAGGTTTTATGCAATTTTATGAAAATGTTGACATGAGCATGTTATGAAGCATTTGGTCACCATGGCGGAACGAAAGGGGTGCCACGGCAACGACAACGAAAATGGTGCCACGGCAACATTTCGATGATCCAACAACTCATTGAGATACCGGTGCAAAAGAGCAAGTGTGCGGATGTGCGGAACATGCAAAAGATGGTGGGGTGATCCCGGATTACCGGGTTCCCACGGGTCGACGGCATGGCAAACGAGGAGGAACTTGCAATGACAATTCGGACACGGTGCAACATGAGCATCTCATACAACACACATGCATTCGTTCGCGGGCGTCGTCTCGGGTTTATACCTTCGAAGCGTGCGTTTCGGAGCGGGTCGAGTTCAACGAAGGAAGTAGTGGTACACGGGCCGTAGTGGAAGTAGTCGTTCTCGCGGCGGTAGTGGAAGTAGTGGTTCACAGATGTCGTGGAAGTAGTCATTCACGGCGATGGTAGAGGTACTCGCGATCTTGGCGACGGTAGTTGTATATGGGTCGTAGACATTCGGGTCATCGGTAGAGGTACTTGTCGTATCATCAGGCGTAGTCGACCTTGGCATATCCGTGCGTAGGGGTACTTGCCAAAATCCACAGGAACAGTAGTGGTGCATGGTCTTCGCTTTGTAGTCGGACTTGGCGAATCCACGTAGTGGTACTTGTTGGTCTCGGTCAGGGCGTCGAGGTTGAAGGCTGGTGGAGCAGGGGAAGTCAACGCGGGCTCGCGCGTGCCCTCCAGCGGGACTTGGCGAATAATGCAGAAGCAAGGCAGCAGTGACACTGCTCCTGAGGCTTCGCGGGCGGCCTGCTGTGGAGGTCAACTCCGACGGGGACGGGCCACCGGAGTTAGATCTGGCCGGGAACGGGCAAGGGTGGCGGAGGCGAGCCGGATTCTGGACGGGGTTGGAGGAGGACTGCGCTCCCGCGGTTGAAGACGAATGGCGACGGCGCGACACTCTAGGAGGCAGCAGGACGCGGGGACGGCAGGGGCGTGACGACGCTTGGCGGCAGGAGGGAGCAAGGCGCAGAGGCAAGAAGGCACAGCGGCGGCCATGGCCTCGGCGAGGGGGTCGGGTGTGGGGCTCCTGTGGCGCCATGGCTGCACGAGCTCGCGGATGGAGCTGCAGGCACGAGCAGCCGAAGGAGGGCGTCGGCGCGGGAGGAGAAGCAGGGCACGACGCCATGGCGGAAGCAGCAGCGAGGAGATCGGGCGCTGCACGATAAGGGACATGAGGAGGCGATGGGGATCGGGCACTGGTACGAGGGGCTCCTCCCCTGTGGCGGCGCTGGAGGGAGGGGATCGAGAGAATGGGGATCGGGCTGAGCGAGGGGCTAGGGTTTAGGTATAGGTGGGCTGAGGATTAGGTGGGCCGAATCGGCTAGTTGGGCTGCAAAGCTCGCTGGGCCAGTCCGATGGGAGGAAAATGGCCAGGGGCCTGATCGGCTTTAAAAGGAAAAGAAACAGGTTATTTCCTTTTATACAAAAAGGGAAGTGCAGATATATTTATTTGGTAAGGCAAATAAATACAAGTTGAGCTCAAAACTGACATGGATCTACTTTGACATATTCCAAAGCATGACAACTTGAACCGGAGCAAATTGGAGAAAGATCAAGGTTAGAATATTCGGAAACGAGAGTGGTTTTAAATGCTAGTTTGTTTGGGATGATTCCAAACGAATGGAATATTTATTGTAGCTCCCTAAAATATTGGGAGGATATGTTATAAAGAGAAATCACCATGTGAATTCCCTCGATTTAAATAGATCAAAAGATCTATGCAATTTATTTAGTTGAGGTTTAAAAATTAAATGACATGCTGGCATGATGACATGATGCAATGCAAAAATAAATAGAGCAAGCACAAATAAAAACACATGAAGGTCACAAGAATATGAAAGTCTTCTAGATCGTCGGTCTTGGGGCGTTACATCTGGCTTGTGTAGCTCCGTCCGGTGCAAACCACCTTTTGGGGAGGCTCAATCCTACAATTCCAGGAGGGAAGAAAAAGTGGTCGCTAGGAATATGGTTGCAGTGGTACCAGGCTCACCATGCCCGAGACCCTACTCCGGCAGGATGACCATCCAATTCCATGGGACGGGCTACCCGGAGAACCCTCCTCATCTAGGACAATATCCACTAGTAGCAGCACCCATGAGATCAAAGGACATGGTACATCGAGTTTTGGTAGACGGAGGGAGCTCTTTAGTTTAATCCTAATGCAGACTTTGGAGCAAATGCAAATACCACGAAGGATCCACCTCGACGGAGTTGTTTTACGGGCTCCTCCCACAGACAACGAGAACCACAATCCTCTGAGAAGGATCACCCTCCCGGTGATCTTTGGAGAGAAAGGAACTCCCGGTGATCATTTGAGGTGATAGGCTTTGACATGATTTTTTCCCCGAAGAAGAGGATAACCCCCGGGCCTCTGCATTCGATGCACACAACCACATATATATAGAATTGTGAGAATTCTGAAGAAATATGAGTTGGTTAAAGTTATCTCCTATACCATCGCATCCACTACCTGTATGCATCCATTGTCGATCCAACATCTCAGAAGCAAAGATTACAGATTTCAAAGAAGTTGGGTTTCATCGGGTACATGCCGTCTTAAAAATACATGGATGCTTTTTAAAATTTAATGAACATTTTTTATCAAAATATGAGCACATTTTTATATATTTTACTTTCACTTTTTAGTTAGATATACAAAACTAAAGTAAATATGTTAAACACAGTATGGAATTAAATAAAATTAATATCTGAAAAATGAAAAATTGAAACAATATTAAATGGAAGAAAAAGCAAAAGAAATAAAAGAAAGTAAGAAAAAATGCGCTCCACCCCGCAGTGGGTCGACCCAACTGCATGAGTTTAGTGCAAGTTTGCTAGCTACCCCGTGCATTACATGACGATTTGGAATACTTTTTTTGTTGAAAAAAAGAGCTCTCTCTCCTATTTTCATTAATAGAACTCACAGTTTCTTACAAACTACCATCGACCACTACATATACACTGCCAACACACAACCATTGACAGATCAAACGACGTGCTTCCTTGATGATGCAGAACTGGGCATCTCCACACCCCATCAGGATCGCAGACCAGGGTGAAAGCTACATGCCGCCTACAACCTAGCAAAACACAAGATCTAACCCATAGTCTGAATCACACACCCCCTCGTGAGAAATCCCACATGTCGGGCATCCAGGCAAGAGGATATTATTTAGCATCGCACCAAAACGCAAACCAAGTATCACCAAGTGCATATTCATCTAGGAAAGCAGAAAAAACATTTGGAATAAGCTTATAGCGGGCACCTATAAGATTTGGTCGATAATATTACGGAAATGTTAACGCCCACACGTGTGGGCGTTGACCATCTCGACCACACGCATCCATCACAGTTCAGTACTATATGCACGAATCTTGGCATAATCTGGCTGATTTTCTGTGCCACGTAGGACAAGGCGTGCGTGTGATGTGTGACATAGTTCACCCACATATCCGTTTTACCACACTGAGGGGCCGATGTGTGGGCGTTTAGCAGTTCACCCACACACCAGTTTTCAGTCATGCACAAGGGCTGGTGTGTGGGCATTTGCCATCTCGCCTACACGCCCGTCTCCTCTCCCACACCCCAGCTGCTAGTTGCCATGTGTTTTTGCAGCGCACATGGCAACTGCCCCTAGTGTGCTTTATAAGCAGGTGGCAACTCTCTTTTTTTACCCGAGTTGCCATGTGTTTTTGCAGGGTACACGGCAACTGCCTAGTATGCACGTAAGCAGATGACAACTCTCTTTTACCGAGTTGCCATGTGTTTTTGCATGGTATATGGCAACTGCCCCAACGTGCACGTACATGGCAACTGCCCTAACGTGCACGTTAGCATATGGCAACTCTTCCTTTTTACATGGCAACTGCCCTGGCATGCTTGTGAGCACATGGCAACTCTCTCAACTGCCTAGTGTTAGTATGTGGCAACTCCTAAAGTTATGAAATCATGGCAACTACATTAGATCAGACCATACATGACAACTGCAGTTGAGCAACCATGGCAACTGCAGTTGTCCGACATGGCAACCGTAGTTCAGCGACATGGCAACTGCAGTTAAACGAACATGGACGAGGGTCTGGACCATGGCAACTGCGGGCGCGCGGTGGGCGTCACGCGTCGCGTGCGAGACCAGGATGGTACGAGGCCTGACATACGGGCGTGTGGGCGTTATCAACTTCGCCCACACGCACAACGCCCACACACACGCGTGTGAGAGGGTTCGGGAGGAAAAAAAAGATGTGTGTGGTCATTAGTTGTTTTGCCCACACGTAGGTGTGTGGGCTGGTTGCTGTCCATGCCACACGAGGCGTGTGGCACAACTACCCGATACACCACACGTGTGGCAGTTAACGGGACCCTAATATTAATTGTTTGATTTTTTTAGAATCATTTGCTTTTTTTAGGGATTTAGAATCATTTGCTTTTTTTTTTTGAGAATCAGAATCATTTGCTATAAAAAGATGATATTGTTAACAGACATTTTTGGCCCAGGTACGTATGGCCTGGTACCTGGCGTCTTTTAGCCCAAGAGTCAAATGTCCTTGTAAGCACTGGTGCCTGGCCCGTTAATACGCCCCCGCCTGTCCCCCAGAAAACAAAATACGTATTACTGTACGTATTACATCCTCCGTCCGGCTGCCGCTAGGGCTTCATCTCCCGTAGGCAGCTCGATTTAATCACCTGGCGGCACGAAGCTTCTTTATTTACGACTACAAGAGGCGCGTTCGATCAATTCTAAATAGGAAGAGATGACATCGTCGAGAAGCAACTACCGCGTGATGACGGCGGAGGAAGAGGAGGCGGCCGACCTGTGCGTGGGCTGGATCTTGGTCTATATCGCGGTCTTCTCCCTCGGCATCTTCGCCTTCTCCGCTGTGATCTCCTACACACACGTGTTTACCCGCGCCATCAGGTTCGACAAGATCTTCTTTGGGGTCCTGGGAGCGCCATTTCTGCCCATCGCCCTTGGCTTCATCTGCCTGCTTCTACGGGAGGACGGGCCCTTCCGCAACAAGCATGCCACCGCTCGAGTCGCCGACCTGCCACCCACCGATGCGTGCTAGCCATCTTTGGTTGTTTCTAGTGCATGAATTAATGCTCGGAGTATTACTTTGTTTTATTTGATCCAGGGTAGTCTTCTTTCTTGCTAGTTGTAACATCTTTTTTCCTTAGCTGGTGGGAAACTTGTATTACGTGCTAGATTGTCAAAGGCATGCGTTGCTGTGCCCCTCGATTTTGACACTAGTAGTAGTGATTGATGCAATTATACATAAATCTAGAATTTTAATCACGTGGTATAATCATCACATTATACTTGAAGGCAATATTCAATCACGATATATAACTAGAAAACATGCCCGTGCGTTGCAGCGGGAGCGAACATGTTATGAAGGCCCTATCAAGATGCAATGATGTCAGAAGACCTTTTTGACTTGAAATGTTGCCACGACTACTTCTCTGTTGCAAATCTTCCTTCTTTATATCCCAGGTTGCGCAAGGAAGATGCTACTTGCAACAACAATGCCAGGACCAAGTCCATGACAAAGCTCCCAGCACCATAGCAACATTTATTGCAGCTTTTGTGCAAATCAACTATAGATGTCCTACAATATTCATAATCATATTATAATGGCTATCACTCCGTTTTATAATTGTTTGGTGCTAATCAATATAATATGTGATTTATTTTTTGCTATGAATAAAATATAAGTTTTTAGTACAACATTTCAGAACTGGCCTATCTAAGGAAGCAATTCACTACCAACAACTTTATTACAAGCATACACGAAAGCGTGTAGGTTGGTCGCAAAAGGAGGACAGTTTGACCAAAAAAGAGAGGCTATTTAGATGATCTGTCGAGTCATAGACAAGTACAAAATGGGGACTGTCGACATTTGGCTATCAATTGCAGCAATTCCACTTCGCATTTAATATAATTACAACCACAAAAGTGCACCAGTGCAAAGATGCAAAAAATGCATGAATTGCAATAGTACCTCGAGGAATAGTCTTGTGGCCTGCAACCAACACTCTTGATATGCGTGCTCAAAATTCCTGCCCATTTGCAGTCTTACACAGAACGACCATGTGACAATATTCGCATTCTACCTCAACAAGGTTTCCATTACCATCTCTTATGACTACGAAAATGGTCACATGCCTTGGAGCGTTGCCTATTGCCACGACTGCTACTTGTTAACGGTATATCAACATCAACCATCGATGTTGAAATGGTTGTACAAAATCATATAAGTATTGACTTGGTCCTAGGGATGGTGAAACTCCCTAGCTTCTTTACATTTTGAAACTAGAACATGCCAAAAGTTGCATGTTCAGTAAAACTCCTAGGGCTCACAAGCTCAAGCAAGTTTTTTTTTTTTGCACGGGAAACAAATTAGGACATCGAGAGTTTCAGCACAACACTAACTCGTATGAACTGACCAAAACATTTCACAGTACCACCTAAACAAAGAAACTCAGATAAATTCCAATTTCACCGTGTTTTGCAATATAAAGCCACGGGCACCGGGACGGGTTTGGGCGAAAAATATTAAGATGGGTAAGGGTTTGGGCGACCATTTAACCGCACCCAAACCCGGCGGGTGGCATATTGGATTGCTCATTTGAGGTGATTGGCTTTGACATGTTTTTTTCCCCGAAGAGGTGGATAACCACCGTCTTTGCATTGAGCAATGTACACAACCACACACACACACACACACACACACACACACACACACACACACACACATATAGAATTGTGAGAATTCCTGAAGAAATAGGAATTGGTTAAAGTTATCTCATGTGCCATCCCATCTGTGACTAGTATGCGTCCATTTGATCCGACATCTCACAAGCAAAGATTTCAGATTTCAAAGACGTTGGTTTTCATCGGATACATGCCGTCTTAAAAATACATGATTACTTTTTAAAATGGAATGAACATTTCTTAATCAAAATATATATTACTTTAATTTTTTATTAGATACATAAAACTAAAGTAAATTTGTTAAAAACAGTCATGAAATAAAATAAATAGGGCTAGTTTGGTAGCAAAGTTTTTAGAAAATTGTGGTAATTGGAAACCACGGTATTCCCATGGGTGAGCGAGGAATACTACAATTTCTTAAAACCAATGTTTTTCTCAGTTTTACATGTGTTTGGGTGGTGCTGTTTTATCAAAGTTTTAATTCTAGTATTTAGCGTGGATGACTGAGTAATTAGCGGCTGTTAACGGCGGCCGGCGGCATGCAGCCACCATGCACACGTCCGCTCGATCCATAAATGCTAGGATCCGTAGAATATATCTATCCCTTGGTGAGCTTGATTCGCTCATGGTGAAGAGAAGAGATGGAGACTAGCACGTGGTAAACAAAACTAACTGAATCAGTCTAGGAGATATAATACATGCCGTTTACCATATACAAATAGAAAGAGGAAAAAGGATCGCAGCTGGATACTGTTATCTCGAGTATACGACAATGTCAACTGCGATCGTCCCGATCTTTGCTCTCTGCTCTGTCTAGAAAAAAGAGGTCAGGACCTCTTTTCCCGATACTCCAAAAAGACCATGGTTTCGGGGAAACCGTGGTTTATAAAATTTTAGTTTTTGCTGAAGCCAAACGCATCAAAGTATTCAAAACCATGTTTTTCTTTTCAGGAACCACGGTATTGCCAGAAAACTTTTAAAAAACTTTGGCACCAAACACAGCCTAAGTATCTTCCCTGTAAAAACAATACAGTAATAAAAAATGTCTGAAAAGTGAAAAAATGGAACAATATTAAATGGAAGAAGAAACAGAAGAAATGAAAGACAAAATGTTTCTCCCTTTTTTTTGAGGGGTGACAAAATGTTTCTTCCATTTAACAAACATCGGAGAAAGGTTTTTTTTAGCAACTCATCGGGGCTATGTATGGCCTGGTACCTGGCGTGTCTGTTGGCCCAAGAGTCATGTCTTTGTAAGCCCTCCACAAAAAAATACGTATGTCTTTGTAAGCACGGGTGCCTGGCCCGTTAATACGGCCCGGCCTGTGCGCGCTACGATTCAGGGATTCGTTGCTTCCCCCAGAAAAAAGAAAATACGTATTACTTCCGTCCGTCCGGCTGCAGCTAGGGCTTCATCTCCCGTAGTCCCGTACGCAGCTGGATATGATTTAATCACCTGGCAGGCACGAAGCTTCTTTATTTACGACTACATATAAGAGGCGCCGTTCGATGGATGCTAACTAGGAAGAGATGACATCGTCGAGAAGCAACTACCGCGTGATGACGGCGGAGGAAGAGGAGGAGGCCGGCTTGTGCGTGGGCTGGATCTTCCTCTATATGGCGGTGCTCTACCTCGGCTTCTTCGCCTTCTCCGCCGTGATCTCCTACACACACGTGTTCGCCCGCGCCACCAGGTTCGACAAGATCTTCTGGGGGGTCCTGGGAGTGCCCTGTCTGCTCATCGCCGCCGGCATCATCTACCTGCTTCTACGGGAGGACTCGCCCTTCCGCAACAAGCGTGCCACCGCCCGTGTCGCCGACCTGCCGACCGCCGATGTGTGCTAGTCATCCTTGATTATTTCTAGTGCATGAATTGATTGATGATGTTTTACGTTTCATTGAGTTTATTTCACTTTCCGCTTGCTAGCTGTGACTATCTTTTTCTTCCGTTAGAATATGCTTTTGCTATATCTTAGCTGGTATTACTAATTTTGGGTCACGATAACGTTCACATGTGTGGATATTAAGGGGTTTGGCCACACGTTTCATGTGGTATCTGAAGAACTAGTCCACAGTGTGGGCAAAACAAGTAATGCCCACACGCCCGGTTTTTGGCCTCGCGGTCCCTCTCACACGCTTACGTGTGAGCAAAATAGATAACGCCCACATGCCCGTACTCACGGCCCCGCACGCTCCGCGTGACAGTCATCACGCGTCCCCGCAGTTGCCGTGGTCCGGACCCTCTTTCAAGTTCGTTTAACTGCAGTTACCATATTTGACAACTATAGTTGCCATGGTTGCTCAACTGCAGTTGCCATCTCAGGTCGAGTGTTGGATGCCATTTTTAGACGACTGTAGCTGTTGCCATGTATGGTCTAGCCTACTACAGTTGCCATGATTTAAAAACTTTAGGAATTGCCACCTATTAACACTAGACAGTTGCCATGTAGCACTACAAAAAAGGCATGACAAAAAAACATGTTCAGGTAACGAGAAAGTTGCCATGTGCTTACAAACACACCAGGGCAGTTGCCATGTACTCTGCAAAAACACATGGCAACTCGGGTAAAAGAGAGTTGCCCTCTGCTTACAAGCACGCTAGGGCAGTTGCCATGTACCCTGCAAAACACATAGCAAATGACAGCTTTGGGTGTGGGAGAGGAGATGGCGTGTGGATGAACTGATACACGCCCACACACCACTCCCTCCGCGGTGCTTGAAAACTGACGTGTGGGCGAACTGCTAAACACTCACACACCAGCCCATTCGCGTGGTTGAACAGACGTGTGGACTACCGGATGAATGCCCACACACCAGCCTAGTCCTACGTGGCATAAAAAATCTGGCAAAATATGCCAAGATTCGTGCAAACAGAAACGGACGTTGATTCATGCGTGTGGGCGAGATGCAAACGCCCATACGCGTGGGCGTTAGTATTTTCGTTAATTTTCTTCGTGAAGAGGGGAACCGGGAACGTCCTTGGCTCAGCCGCTATTACTTACCGCTTAGACGACACCGCATATCATAGATCTCATGTTGATATCTTTGCAGTTGTTTTCCAGAAAGTAGGTGCTTGTCCGGCTTGGGTGAACTAAAGCTCTTAAATCAGATGATGTAAAAGTTAGTGCCAAAAACAAGTTGGGATTTCGCTACAAATTCATTTGCCGTGATTAAAAATCTAACGCCAGATTTTGATCAGTACCAAAAAGTTTCAGGGCAGGAGAGAGAAAGTTTTAGGACACAAGAAAATTTTCTTCTCTAACAAACGATGTAAAATTGGTGTAGGCGTGGTACGCGTCCGCCAGCCGATCTTTTTCAAAAATCGACCAGGCTGCAAGCCGTTAGATTTGACCCATCGAATGGCGCGTGTTATTGTCCACCATTGCAACACATGCTTTGTTGTGAAAATTTCTTACAACAAATTTCTTGTTGCAGAATATTTTACAGTAGACTTGTTGCAGATTTTTTTGGCAACAGTTTTGTTGCTGAACTTTTTTGCAACAACCGTGCTGTTGCGGATTTTGCGACATAGTACTTGTTGCAGAATTATATCTACAAAATGAAGCTGCATTGCATCACATTAGTCGTTCTTAAGGTTTGCAACAACAACGTTGTTGTTGAAAATAGGTGTCGCACTTGACTTCGTGTCAAGGACATGTGGCGGACAACGGAGGTGGCGGACGCACTATGATTATCAGCCGGACGATGTCAATCATTTCCCAAATTGGTGCCAAATTTGTTGGCCTACTTAAACTATGAAAACATGTTCAACAAATATAAAATTAAACTCATGCCAAATGAAACCAAAACAAATATAACATAAATAATACTCACTATCAAACATGCCCATGCATTGCACCGTAGAAAAATATTATCATACGGACATTGTGCAATAAGCATAGCTTAATATATCCTCCCAATATAGATGCATGTCCTTTATTTCAACATAGTGTTCACATGCGTGCTTTGCAAGAGGAGAAATAAAATCACATGTCCCTAATCCAATAAACATGCCTCAAGACCTACACAAGACTACATTATCTATTTCAACGTAGCGCCTCACTTATGTGTCACATGCCCCTAATCTAATAAGCATGCCTCAATACCTATACAGGTGTACGTTATCTATTTCAGCATAGCGCCCCACTTGTGCTGCCGCTTGGCTGGGCATATTTTACATAATTTTTAGTTACTCTATTTGAGCTTACAATTCTATATTGTAAAGATAAATTAGTTTTTGTATGCTTCAAGTCAGAATGTCATAATTGCTTAAGCAACAAATAGCAACACATCAAATATGCCATCCCACATAGAAAACACGCGTTGAAATTTTTTTGAAACGTACAAAGAGTCGAAAACTTATAAATGTTGTGCAAAATTATTTTTGGAGCTTTTATAATTAATTCATTTGGATCAAGTTCTCATGCGTGGTCATGATTTGCCAACTCGCATCACTTCACCGTGCCTCCCTTCTAAATGAAATATCACTTGAATTAGACGAAATAGATGAATGCAAACATGTATAGAAGTTCCTTCCCTTACATTGCTTTGACCTTTCCATTACAAAGAATAGATTGATGATGTTGGAAATATTAGCACCTTATCGATTAATTTAATCCACGAGTAAATAGTAAGCATGACAATCACAATATGCATATCATACTGATACCAAAGCATGTGAGTACGTACAATACATAGAACCGAAACATCTATGAACACAACATATACGGCTAGCACATGAACGAGCAAATAGGGGATGAACGAATAATACACTCCGGTTGACCAGGCCAACGCAGGCCTCGGCGTCATCCGTGGGCTTCTTCTTGGCAGCGGCGCCGTCGACCATGGTGTCGATCCAGGGGAAGTAGTGGAAGTAGAGGAGGACAGAGACTGTGACGGATTGGGAGCACTCACGTCGAGACGCTCCTCAAATACCTTATTGGCATTCCCCCAGGCAGGATCTCGAACGACAGGGTTGCAGAGGCACTTGCTCTTCCTACCAACCATGCACGCAGTCCTCGGGATGGGATCGTCGGATGCAGCACACAGAGAGGAACAATAGATGACGACTAGAGTTGTGCAGGAGTGAGTGAGTGTGTTAGGTTTCACTCCACAAGCCAGCGCCTCCTTATATAGGCCTTCAGGTAGATGGGCTAGGGCTTAGGCCCACGACCGAGTCCGCAAACAGCCCACGGTCCAACGTCTCAGACAGTGGAATAGTGGAACTTCCGTTAGTGACTCGTTAATTAATCCACAATTAATTAACCATCCTTGACCGGCAAAAATAAGGCTTGGCTCGGCTCGGCTCATTCTCGCAACCCGCGGTGCACGCATACGTCGTGACACGGCGTGGCATGGCATGGCGGGGAGAGACGAGGCGTGCGATGGAGGATATAATTGTCTTATATGAGCCAAAGCCCATCTATAATCCAACAACCCCCAAGCAAATCTCGATGCACATAAGTTTGTCAACTGTTCCAAACAACATTTTGATATACCTGAATTTTCAGTGGAGACTGTTAAGTTGAACTCCCACCTAGAGCAACCATATTAGATTTCTTCACAACTGAACAACGGAGTATGCCTTGAATTGTCAGTTTAGCATGTAGAAGTTTCCCTAGTTGCCAGCCGATACGTGGCTGCCGAAGGCTAAACCCCATGGGTGGAGCGTAATAGTCATACTCCCGACCTTCTCACGAGCTTACTAGAGATTACCCTATCTCATAGACTATGACTAGTAGTCAAGCTCACACAGGCCAGATCCTCCAAAGATCGCTCTGTAGGATAACATCTTGCTTATACAAGCTTTGGTACACATTACGACAAAAGTGAACCTGCCTTACCAATTAATGGAGCATTGCATCTCCAACAGAGTGGGTTAGTAAGGATACTCTCCTCATTGACCACTGGATTGTTTTCCAAGGTCGTAATACATGGGATCTCCGATCACATAGGTCAGGTTACCCTCATGGAAACTTACGTGGGTCTCATGCCCATCTCCTTCGATGCATTTTCTCTATCACAATCTGTGATAGCCCTTGATGACCCACAAGTATAGGGGATCAATCATAGTACTTTCGATAATTAAGAGTGTCGAACCCAACGAGGAGTAGAACGAAATGACAAGCGGTTTTCAGCAAGGTATTCTCGACAAGTACTAAAAGTAGCTATGATGACCCACAAGTATAGGGGATCGCAACAGTTTTCGAGGGTAGAGTATTCAACTCAAATTTATCGATTCGACACAAGAGGAGCCAAAGAATATCCTCAAGTATTAGCAGCTGAGTTGTCAATTCAACCACACCTCAAAGACTTAATATCTGCAGCAAAGTATTTAGTAGCAAAGTAATATGGAAGTAACGGTAATGGTGGTAAAAGTAATAGTAACAGTTTTGTAGCAATTGTAACAGTGGCAACGGAAAAGTAACTAAGCAAAGATCAATATGAAATGAGCTCATAGGCAATGGATAAATGATGGATAATTATGTCAGATGTAATTCATCATGCAACGATTATAACATAGGGTGACACAGAACTAGCTCTAGTTCATCAATGTAATGTAGGCATGTATTCCGAATATAGTCATACGTGCTTATGAAAAAGAACTTGCATGACATCTTTTGTCCTACCCTCTCGTGGTAGCGGGGTCCTATTGGAAACTAAGGGATATTAAGGCCTCCTTTTAATAGAGTACCGGACCAAAGCATTAGCACTTAGTGAATACATGAACTCCTCAAACTACGGTCATCACTGGGAAGAGTCCCGACTATTGTCACTCTGGGGTTTGCCGGATCATAACACGTAGTAGGTGACTATAACTTGCAAGATAGGATCAAGAACTCACATATATGCATGAAAACATAACAGGTTTAGATCTAAAATCATGGCACTCGGGCCCTAGTGACAAGCATTAAGCATGGCAAAGTCATAGCAACATCAATCTTAGAACATAATGGATACTAGGGATCAAACCCTAACAAAACTAACTCGATTACATGGTAAATCTCATCCAACCCATCACCATCCAGCAAGCCTACGATGGGATTACTCACGCACGATGGTGAGCATCATGAAATTGGTGATGGATGATGGTTGATGATGACGATGGCAACAGATTCCCCGCTCCGAAGACCCGAACGGACTCCAGATTAGCCCTCCCGAGGAAGAATAGGGCTTGGCGGCGGCTCCATATCGTAAAACACGATGAATCCTTCTCTCTGTTTTTTTCTCCCTGAAATTTATATATAGAGTTGGAGTTGAGGTCGGTGGAGGTCCAGGGGACCCACGAGGCAGGGGGCACGCCCCAGGTGGTGGGCGCGCCCTGCACCCTCGTGGACAGGGTGTGGGTCCCCCTCTGTAGATTCTTTCGCCAATAATTTTTATTAATTCCAAAATGTGACTCCGTAGAGTTTCAGGACATTCCGAGAACTTTTATTTCTACACAAAAATAACACCATGGCAATTCTACTGAAAACAACGTCATCCGGGTTAGTTCCACTCAAATCATGCAAGTTAGAGTCCAAAACAAGGGCATAAGTGTTTGGAAAAAAAAGATACGTTGGAGACGTATCAACTCCCCCAAGCTTAAACCTTTGCTTGTCCTCAATCAATTCAGTTGACAAACTGAAAGTGATAAAGAAAAACTTTTACAAACTCTGTTTGCTCTTGTTGTTGCAAATATGTAAAGCCAGCATTCAAGTTTTCAGCAAACATTATGAACTAACCATAATCACAATAACACTTAGGTCTCACATTTACTCATATCAATGGCATAATCAACTGGCGAGCAATAATAATAAATCTCGGATGACAACACTTTCTCAAATCAATCATAATATGATATAACAAGATGGTATCTCGCTATCCCTTTCTGATACCGCAAAACATAAATGCAGAGCACCCCTGAAGATCAAGGGCTAACTAGACATTGTAATTCATGGCAAAAGAGATCCAGTCACAGTCGTACTCAATGTAAATTAATAGCAATGCATACAAATGAAAGCGGTGCTCTCCAACTGGTGTTTTTAATAAGAGGATGATGACTCAACATAAAAGTAAATAGATAGCCCCTTCGCAGAGGGAAGCAGGAATTTGCAGAGGTGCCAAAGCTCAAGTTTTGAAATAGAGATAAATAATATTTTGAGCGGCATACTTCATTGTTAACATAACAACCAAGAGATCTCAATATCTTCCATGCTACATACATTATAGGCGGTTCCCAAACATAATGGTAAAGTTTATACTCCCCCACCACCAGCAAGCACATTCCATGGCTGGCCCGAAACAACTAGTACCGTCCAACTAACAACAATCCTGGGGGAGTTTTGTTTGCAATTATTTTGATTTGATTTGAGCATGGGACTGGGAATCCCGGTTACCGGCCATTTTCTCGTGAATGATGAGCGGAGTCCACTCATCATGAGAATAACCCACCTAGCATGGAAGATACATACAACCCTAGTTGATGCATGAGCTATTTGAGCATACAAAACAGAATTTCATTTGAAGGTTTAGAGTTTGACACATACAAATTTACTTGAAACGGCAGGTAAATGCCACATATAGGAAGGTATGGTGGAATCATATGGAATAACTTTGGGGTTTATGGAAGTGGATGCACAAGCAGTATTCCCACTTAGTACAAGTGAAGGCTAGAAAGAGACTGGGAAGCGACCAACTAGAGAGCGACAACAGTCATGAACATGCATTAAAATTAACCAACAATGAGTGCAAGCATGAGTATGATATAAATCGCCATGAACATAAATATCGTGAAGGCTATGTTGATTTTGTTTCAACTACATGCGTGAACATGTGCCAAGTCAAGTCACTCGAATCATTCAAAGGAGGATACCACCCTATCATACCACATCACAACCATTTTAATAGCATGTTGGCACGCAAGGTAAACCATTATAAACTCCTAACTAATTAAGCATGGCATGAATAACTATAATCTCTAATTTTCATTGCAAACATTTTTCATTCATAATGGGCCGAATAAGGAACGATGAAGTAATCATATTTACAAAAACAAGATAGGCCGAGTTCATACCAGCTTCTCTCATCTCAATCATTTCATCATATATCGTCATTATTGCCTTTCACTTGCACGACCGAACAATGTGGATAATAATAATAGTGCATGTGCATTGGACTAAGCTGGAATCTGCAAGCATTTAATTCAAAGGAGAAGACAAGGTAATATGGGCTCTTGGTTAGATCAACAATAACGCCTATGAGAGCCACTCAACATTTTCATCGTGGTCTTCTCCTCTCGACCCCCAAAGAAAAGAAAAGAAATTCAAAGAACGAGAAAAATTATTTACATGATAAAGCTCCCAACAAGCAAAAGAAGAACGGGGAAATCTTTTTGGGTTTTCTTTTAATATTACTACTACAAGCATGGAAAGTAAACTAGCTAAAGGCTACAACTAATTTTTTTGGTTTTTCTCAAAGTTTTCCAAAAACACAAGAAGAAAGCAAGAAAAGAAAATAAACTAGCATGGATAGTACAATGAAAAAGTATGAACACTGACAATTAGAATGAGTGTTTGAACATGAATGTAATGTCGGTGAGAAATACGTACTCCCCCAAGCTTAGGCTTTTAGCCTAAGTTGGTCTATGCCCATGGATCAAAGTGATCCTCTCCGGTGTATTGAGGAGAGTCCTTGGGGTTCCACTGGTTAGCGAGCTCCTCCGGATCCCACTGATAAACAGACTCTCGAGATGGATCAAGAGGTGGCTCTTGCTCAGGCTCTGGGACTCGTGTCAGCTCTCAGTATGCATAAATGTCCTCGGGCATGATGAGGTACGTGCCTGAATGTATATTAAACAAAGAGGGTGCAGGCAAGATAATAGTCTCACACTTAGTTTTAGCAAATATCAAGTTATACTTAAGTATCTTCTTCTTATTTTTAACAATAAAGTCATGTGCTACCATACTCTTATAGCCTAGCAAAATAGTGGGCAACAACTTTTCCTCTTTCTCATAATGCCTAATTGGTATCTCAAACTGTTTAGCAAGGCGTGAAGCAAATATACCTCCAAAGATGGGGCCCTTTGTACGGTTCAGACTTAACCGTTTGGCAACAATAAAGCATCGCACAAAATAGCAAGGTTAGGAGCACTAAGGCTCCCACTGTTCCCGCGACCAATTAAGCATCTACTAGCAAATATTGCAAAGTAACATAAAACAGGAAAATGTACACTAGTAGTCCTTGCATCCGAAACCTTTCTCGTCTCCCCTACAGCAATTTGATCAATGAATTCATCCACATCTCTAGGATGTCGTTCCTCGACGCTGCCCTCAAAGTGCAACTTGCAAACCACACAAAAATCATATAGTGACATCTCCTTAAACTCATCATATAAATAAAAATCCACCGAAGGTGGTGATCCTCTAGCATGGAAATGAAAGTTTTGCACGAAAATATTAGTGAGTAGGAGATACTGTTCACACTGATCGTGGAGGAAGTCGGTGAGGCCTGCATTCTCAGCCAAATAATAGAAGTTGTCGTGAATTCCGGAAGCTCTCGAGAATGCATCACAAGGCCATTCACACGGCCAAACCTCCGCGATGCGAGGAAGATTGTACTTGGGCTTTTTATCCTCTTCATTCTGCTTTTCCTTCGAGCTTCAGCTAGAGGAGCCTCTCAACAATCTCTTTATCATTTTTTTCCTCTGAAAAATTTCTGAAAATTTTAGTGACACAAAATAAAAGTAAACCAAACTCAACAAGATTGATATCAACTACTCCCACAAGTGCCTAGATGCTATATCATGCCTTAAAACTACTTTGGACCATATAAATTTGACATGCAAGCTCAAGAACAGGGTCACCTCAGCAGCAAAAATTTGCAATAAATAAAGCACTAGAACAAAAACTAATTGGACCATTGGAGGGGTCACATACAGAAGAACAATCCCCCAAAGCAGTTTTGTGAATGGAGCTTTGAGCAAGGAGATCGAAAACAGCAGCCAAACGAGCGAGAAAATGAGTTTGAGCTACGGGATGATTTTTCCTGGAGGAAGACGAAGTGTGTGGGTGCTGGAATAAGTGGAGGGGGCCACGTGGGGCCCATGAGGTAGGGGGCGTGCCCAGGGGGGTAGGGTGCGCCCCCACCCTCGTGACCAAATGTTGGGTCCCCTAGGTGTGTTCTAAGTGCTAGAAATTCTCAAATATTCTACAAAAAATCATACTCTATTTTCAGGGCATTTGTAGAACTTTTATTTTCGGGGTATTTTTTTATTGCACGGATAATTCAGAAAATAGATAGGAAAGTACTAATTTCGCTTTATTTAAACTAAGTAACAGAAAGTAAAAGGAGGTGCTACCTCTTGAGCACTGTGTGTTGGGGAACGTTGCAGAAAATTAAAATTTTTCCTACGGTTTCACCAAGATCCATCTATGAGTTCATCTAAGCAACGAGTCATGGGAGAGAGATTGCATCTACATACCACTTTGTAGATCGCACGGAAGCGTTCAAAAGAACGGGGTTGAAGTAGTCGTTCTCGTCGTAATCCTATCACCGGAGATCCTAGCGCCGAACGGACGGCACCTCCGCGTTCAACACACGTACGGTCAGCGTAACGTCTCCTCCGTCTTGATCCAGCAAGGGGGAAGGAGAGGTTGATGATGATGGCTCCAGCAGCAGCACAACGACGTGGTGGTGGTGGAACAGCAGCACTCCGGCAGGGCTTCGCCAAGCACGTGACGGAGGAGGAAGAGGTGTAGCAGGGGGAGGGGGCGCCAGGACTTCAGGGTGCGGCTGCCCCCTTCCTCCCCTCCTTTTATATAGGCCCCCAGGGGGGGCGCCAGCCCTGGGAGATCCAATCTCCCAAGGGGGCGGCGGCCAAGGGGGTGGAGTACCCCCCAAGGCAAGTGGGGCGCCCCCCCACCCTAGGGTTTCAACCCTAGGCACAGGGGGTGGGCCTAGGGGGGCGCACCAGCCCACTAAGGGCTGGTTCCCCTCGCCACTTCGGCCCTTGGGGCCATCCGGGATGGGTGGCCCCACCCGGTGGACCCCCGGGACCCTTCCGGTGGTCCCGGTACAATACCGGGTGACCCCGAAACTTTCCCGATGGCCAAAATACCACTTCCTATATAGTTTTCTTTACCTCCGGACCATTCCGGAACTCCTCGTGACGTCCGGGATCTCATCCGGGACTCCGAACAACATTCGGTATGCTGCATACTCATATTCATACAACCCTAGCGTTACCGAACCTTAAGTGTGTAGACCCTACGGGTTCGGGAGACATGTAGACATGACCGAGACGGCTCTCGGGCAATAACCAACAGCGGGATCTGGATACCCATGTTGGTTCCCACATACTCCTCGATGATCTCATCGGATGAACCACGATGTCGAGGATTCGAACAACCCCGTATACAATTCCCTTTGTCAATCGGTACGTTACTTGCCCGAGACTCGATCGTCGGTATCCCAATACCTCGTTTAGTCTCGTTACCGGCAAGTCACTTTACTCGTACCGTAATGCATGATCCCGTGACCAAACACTTGGTCACTTTGAGCTCATTATGATGATGCATTACCGAGTGGGCCCAGAGATACCTCTCCGTCATACGGAGTGACAAATCCCAGTCTCGATCCGTGTCAACCCAACAGACACTTTCGGAGATACCTGTAGTGCACCTTTATAGTCACCCAGTTACGTTGTGATGTTTGGTACACCCAAAGCACTCTTACGGTATCCGGGAGTTACACGATCTCATGGTCTAAGGAAGAGATACTTGACATTGAAAAAGCTCTAGCAAAACGAACTACACGATCTTGTGCTATGCTTAGGATTGGGTCTTGTCCATCACATCATTCTCCTAATGATGTGATTCCGTTGTCAATGACATCTAATGTCCATAGTCAGGAAACCATGACTATCTGTTGACCAACGAGCTAGTCAACTAGAGGCTCACTAGGGACATGTTATGGTCTATGTATTCACACGTGTATTACGATTTCCGGACAATACAGTTATAGCATGAATAAAAGACAATTATCATGAATAAGGAAATATAATAATAACCCTTTTATTATTGCCTCTAGGGCATATTTCCAACAGTCTCCCACTTGCACTAGAGTCAATAATCTAGTTACATTGTGATGAATCGAACACCCATAGAGTTCTGGTGTTGATCATGTTTTGCTCGCGAGAGAGGTTTAGTCAACGGATCTGCGACATTCAGATCCGTATGTACTTTGCAAATATCTATGTCTCCATCTTGAACATTTTCACGGATGGAGTTGAAGCGACGCTTGATGTGGCTGGTCTTCTTGTGAAACCTGGGCTCCTTGGCAAGGGCAATAGCTCCAGTGTTGTCACAGAAGAGTTTGATCGGCCCCGACGCATTGGGTATGACTCCTAGGTCGGTGATGAACTACTTCACCCATATTGCTTCATGCGCTGCCTCCGAGGCTGCCATGTACTCCGCTTCACATGTAGATCCCGCCACGACGCTCTGCTTGCAGCTGCACCAGCTTACTGCTCCACCATTCAACATATACACGTATCCGGTTTGTGACTTAGAGTCATCCAGATCTGTGCCGAAGCTAGCGTCGACGTAACCCTTTACGACAAGCTCTTCGTCACCTCCATAAACGAGAAACATGTCCTTTGTCCTTTTCAGGTACTTCAGGATATTCTTGACCGTTGTCCGGTGTTCCTTGCCGGGATTACTTTGGTACCTTCCTACCAAACTTACGACAAGGTTTACATCAGGTCTGGTACATAGCATGGCATACATAATAGATCCTATGGCTGAGGCATAGGGGATGACGCTCATCTCTTCTTTATCTTTTGCCGTGGTCGGGCATTGAGCCGAGCTCAATCTCACACCTTGCAGTACAGGCAAGAACCCTTTCTTGGATTGATCCATTTTGAACTTCTTCAAAATCTTATCAAGGTATGTGCTTTGTGAAAGACCTATGAGGCGTCTCGATCTATCCCTATAGATCTTGATGCCTAATATATAAGCAGCTTCTCCAAGGTCCTTCATTGAAAAACACTTATTCAAGTAGGCCTTAATGCTGTCCAAGAATTCTATATCATTTCCCATCAAAAGTATGTCATCTACATACAATATGAGAAATGCTACAGAGCTCCCACTCACTTTCTTGTAAACGCAGGCTTCTCCATAAGTCTGCGTAAACCCAAACGCTTTGATCATCTCATCAAAGCGAATGTTCCAACTCCGAGATGCTTGCACCAGCCCATAAATGGATCGCTGGAGCTTGCATACTTTGTTAGCATTCTTAGGATCGACAAAACCCTCCGGCTGCATCATATACAGTTCTTCCTTAAGATGCCCATTAAGGAATGCCGTTTTGTCGTCCATCTACCATATCTCATAATCATAGTATGCGGCAATTGCTAACATGATTCAGACGGACTTAAGCTTTGCTACGGGAGAGAAAGTCTCATCGTAGTCAATCCCTTGAACTTGCCGATAACCCTTAGCGACAAGTCGAGCTTTATAGATGGTGACATTTCCATCCGCGTCCATCTTCTTCTTAAAGATCCATTTGTTTTCTATCGCTCGCCGATCATCGGGCAAGTCAGTCAAAGTCCATACTTTGTTTTCATACATGGATTCTATCTCGGACTTCATGGCTTCTAGCCATTTGTTGGAATCTGGGCCCGCCATTGCTTCTTCATAGTTCGAAGGTTCACCGTTGTCTAACAACATGATTTCTAGGACAGGGTTGCCGTACCACTCTGGTGCGGAATGTGTCCTTGTGGACCTATGAAGTTCAGTAGCAACTTGATCCGAAGTACCTTGATCATCATCATTGTTTTCCTCTTCAGTTGGTGTAGGCATCACAGGAACATTTTCCTGAGCTGCACTACTATCCCGTTCAAGAGGTAGTACTTCATCGAGTTCTACTTTCCTCCCACTTACTTCTTTCGAGAGAAACTCTTTTTCCAGAAAGGATCCGTTCTTGGCAAAAAAGATCTTGCCCTCGGATCTTAAGTAGAAGGTATACCCAATGGTTTCTTTAGGGTATCCTATGAAGACGCATTTTTCTGACTTGGGTTCGAGCTTTTCAGGTTGAAGTTTCTTGACATAAGCATTGCATCCCCAAACTTTTAGAAACGACAGCTTAGGTTTCCTCCCAAACCATAATTCATACGGTGTCGTCTCAATGGATTTAGACGGTGCCCTATTTAAAGTGAATGTAGTTGTCTCTAGAGCGTATCCCCAAAATGATAGCGTAAATCGGTAAGAGACATCATAGATCGCACCATATCCAATAGAGTGCGATTACGACGTTCGGACACACCGTTACACTGAGGTGTTCCAGGCGGCGTGAGTTGTGAAACGATTCCACATTTTCTTAAGTGTGTACCAAATTCGTGACTTAAATATTCTCCTCCACGATCCGATCGTAAGAACTTTATCTTTCGGTCACGTTGATTCTCTACTTCATTCTGAAATTCCTTGAACTTTTAAAGGTCTCAGACTTGTGTTTCATCAAGTAGACATATCCATATCTACTCAAGTCATCAGTGAGAGTGAAAACATAACGATATCCTCTGTGAGCCTCAACGCTCATTGGACCGCACACATTGGTATGTATGATTTCCAACAAGTTGGTTGCTCGCTCCATTGTTCCGAAGAACGGGGTCTTGGTCATTTTGCCCATGAGGCATGGTTCGCATGTGTCAAATGATTCATAACCGAGAGACTCTAAAAGTCCATCAACATGGAGCTTCTTCATGCGCTTGACACCAATGTGACCAAGGCGGCAGTGCCACAAGTATGTGGGACTATCGTTATCAACTTTATATCTTTTGGTATTTACGCTATGAATATGTGTAACATTACGTTCGAGATTCATTAAGAATAAACCATTGACCATTGGGGCATGACCATAAAACATATCTCTCATATAAATAGAACAACCATTATTCTCGGATTTAAATGAGTAGCCATCTCATATTAAACGAGATCCAGATACAATGTTCATGCTCAAACTTGGCACTAAATAACAATTATTGAGGTTTAAAACTAATCCCGTAGGTAAATGTAGAGGTAGCATGCCGACGGCGATCACATCGACCTTGGAACCATTCCCGACGTGCATCGTCACCTCGTCCTTTGCCAGTCTCCGCTTATTTCGCAGCTCCTGCTGTGAGTTACAAATGTGAGCAACGGCACCGGTATCAAATACCCAGGAGTTACTACGAGTACTGGTAAGGTACACATCAATTACATGTATATCAAATATACCTTTAGTGTTGCCGGCCTTCTTATCCGCTAAGTATTTGGGGCAGTTCCGCTTCCAGTGACCCTTCCCCTTGCAATAAAAGCACTCAGTTTCAGGCTTGGGTCCATTCTTTGACTTCTTCCCGGCAATTGGCTTACCGGGCGCGGCAACATCTTTGCCGTCCTTCTTGAAGTTCTTCTTACCCTTGCCCTTCTTGAACTTAGTGGTCTTATTGACCATCAACACTTGATGTTCTTTCTTGATTTCAACCTCTGCTGACTTCAGCATTGAAAATACTTCAGGAATGGTCTTTACCATCCCCTGCATATTGTAGTTCATCACAAAGCTCTTGTAGCTTGGTGGGAGCGACTGAAGGATTCTGTCAATGACCGCCTCATCCGGGAGGTTAATGTCCAGCTGGGACAGGCGGTTGTGCAACCCAGACATTTTGAGTATGTGCTCACTGACAGAACTATATTCCTCCATCTTACAACTATAGAACTTGTCGGAGACTTCATATCTCTCGACCCGGGCATGAGCTTGGAAAACTAGTTTCAGCTCCTCGAACATCTCATATGCTCCGTGTTTCTCAAAACGCTTTTGGAGCCCCGGTTCTAAGCTGTAAAGCATGCCGTACTGAACGAGGGAGTAATCATCAGCGCGAGACTGCCAAGCATTCATAATGTCTTGGTTCTCTGGGACGGGTGCATCACCTAGCGGTCCTTTTAGGACATATTGTTTCCTGGCTGCTATGAGGATGATCCTCAGGTTCCGGACCCAGTCCGAATAGTTGCTGCCATCATCTTTCAGCTTGGTTTTCTCTAGGAACGCGTTGAAGTTCATGTTGACATGAGCGTTGGCCATTTGATCTACAAGACATATTTTGCAAAAGTTTTAGACTAAGTTCATGATAATTAAGTTCATCTAATCAAATTATTTAATGAACTCCCACTCAGATCAGACATCCCTCTAGTCATCTAAGTGTTACACGATCCGAGTCGACTAGGCCGTGTCCGATCATCACGTGAGACGGACTAGTCATCATCGGTGAACATCTCCATGTTGATCGTATCTTCTATACGACTCATGTTTGACCTTTCGGTCTCTTGTGTTCCGAGGCCATGTCTGTACATGCTAGGCTCATCAAGTTAACCCTAAGTGTTCTACATGTGTAAATCTGTCTTACACCCGTTGTATGTGAACGTAAGGATCTATCACACCCGATCATCACGTGGTGCTTCGAAACGACGAACTTTAGCAACGGTGCACAGTTAGGGGGAACACTTTCTTGAAATTATTATAAGGGATCATCTTATTTACTACCGTCGTTCTAAGTAAACAAGATGCATAAAACATAATAAACATCACATGCAATTATATAGTAGTGACATGATATGGCCAATATTATATAGCTCCTTCGATCATCTTCGTCACCGGCATGACACCATGATCTCCATCATCATGATCTCCATCATTGTGTCTTCATGAAGTTGTCACGCCAACGACTACTTCTACTTCTATGGCTAACACGTTTAGCAATAAAGTAAAGTAATTTACATGGCGTTCTTCAATGACACGCAGGTCATACAAAAAATAAAAACAACTCCTATGGCTCCTGCCGGTTGTCATACTCATCGACATGCAAGTCGTGATTCCTATTACAAGAACATGATCTCATACATCACAATATATCATTCATCATTCATCACAACTTCTGGCCATATCACATCACATGACAATTGCTGCAAAAACAAGTTAGACGTCCTCTAATTGTTGTTGCATCTTTTACGTGGTTGCAATTGGGTTCTAGCAAGAATGTTTTCTTACCTACGAATAACCACAATGTGATCTTGTCAACTTCTATTTACCCTTCATAAGGACCCTTTTCATCGAATCCGCTCCAACTAAAGTGGGAGAGACAGACACCCGCCAGCCACCTTATGCAACTAGTGCATGTCAGTCGGTGGAACCGGTCTCACGTAAGCGTACGTGTAAGGTTGGTCCGGGCCGCTTCATCCCACAATATCGCTGAAGCAAGATAAGACTAGTAGCGGCAAGCAATTTGATAAGATCTACGCCCACAACAAAATTGTGTTCTACTCGTGCAATAGAGAACTACGCATAGACCTAGCTCTGATGCCACTGTTGGGGAACGTTGCAGAAAATTAAAATTTTTCCTACGGTTTCACCAAGATCCATCTATGAGTTCATCTAAGCAACGAGTCATGGGAGAGAGATTGCATCTACATACCACTTTGTATATCACGCGGAAGCGTTCAAAAGAACGGGGTTGAAGTAGTCGTTCTCGTCGTGATCCTATCACCGGAGATCCTAGCGCCGAACGGACGGCACCTCCGCGTTCAACACACGTACGGTCAGCATAACGTCTCCTCCGTCTTGATCCAGCAAGGGGGAATGAGAGGTTGATGATGATGGCTCCAGCAGCAGTACAACGGCGTGGTGGTGGTGGAACAGCAGCACTCCGGCAGGGCTTCGCCAAGCACGTGACGGAGGAGGAAGAGGTGTAGCAGGGGGAGGGTGCGCCAGGACTTCAGGGTGCGGCTGCGCCCTTCCCCCTACCTTTATATAGGCCCCCAGGGGGGGCACCGGCCCTGGGAGATCCAATCTCCCAAGGGGGCGGCGGCCAAGGGGGTGGAGTACCTCCCAAGGCAAGTGGGGTGCCCCCCCACCCTAGGGTTTCAACCCTAAGCGCAGGGGGTGGGCCTAGGGGGGCGCACCAGCCCACTAAGGGCTGGTTCCCCTCCCCACTTCGGCCCTTGGGGCCCTCCGGGATGGTGGCCCCACCCGGTGGACCCCCGGGACCCTTCCGGTGGTCCCGGTACAATACCGGGTGACCCCGAAACTTTCCCGATGGCCGAAATACCACTTCCTATATAGTTTTCTTTACCTCCGGACCATTCCGGAACTTCTCGTGACGTCCGGGATCTCATCCGGGACTCCGAACAACATTCGGTATGCTGCATACTCATATTCATACAACCCTAGCGTTACCGAACCTTAAGTGTGTAGACCCTACGGGTTCGGGAGACACGTAGACATGACCGAGACGGCTCTCGGGCAATAACCAACAGCGGGATCTGGATACCCATGTTGGTTCCCACATGCTCCTCGATGATCTCATCGGATGAACCACGATGTCGAGGATTCGAACAACCCCGTATACAATTCCCTTTGTCAATCGATACGTTACTTGCCCAAGACTCGATCGTCGGTATCCCAATACCTCGTTTAGTCTCGTTACCGGCAAGTCACTTTACTCGTACCGTAATGCATGATCCCGTGACCAAACACTTGGTCACTTTGAGCTCATTATGATGATGCATTACTGAGTGGGCCTAGAGATACCTCTCCGTCATACGGAGTGACAAATCCCAGTCTCGATCCGTGTCAACCCAACAGACACTTTCGGAGATACCTGTAGTGCACCTTTATAGTCACCCAGTTACGTTGTGACGTTTGGTACACCCAAAGCACTCTTACGGTATCCGGGAGTTACACGATCTCATGGTCTAAGGAAGAGATACTTGACATTGAAAAAGCTCTAGCAAAACGAACTACACGATCTTGTGCTATGCTTAGGATTGGGTCTTGTCCATCACATCATTCTCCTAATGATGTGATCCTATTGTCAATGACATCTAATGTCCATAGTCAGGAAACCATGACTATCTGTTGACCAACGAGCTAGTCAACTAGAGGCTCACTAGGGACATGTTATGGTCTATGTATTCACACGTGTATTACGATTTCCGTACAATACAGATATAGCATGAATAAAAGACAATTATCATGAATAAGGAAATATAATAATAACCCTTTTATTATTGCCTCTAGGGCATATTTCCAACATTGTGTTGGTTTTCCCTTGAAGAGGAAAGGGTGATGCAGCAAAGTAGCGTAAGTATTTTCCTCAGTTTTTGAGAACCAAGGTATCAATCCAGTAGGAGGCTCCTCAAAAGTCCCACGCACCTACACAAACAAACAAGAACCTTGCAACCAACGCGATAAAGGGCTTGTGAATCCCTTCACGGAAACTTGCGAAAGTGAGATCTGATAGAGATAATAAGATAAGATAAATATTTTTGGTATTTTTATGATATATATTGGAAAGTAAAAGATGCAAATAAAAGTATATTGGAAACTTATATGATAAAAGATAGACCCGGGGGCCATAGGTTTCACTAGTGTCTTCTCTCAAGATAGCATAGGTATTACGGTGGGTGAACAAATTACTGTCGAGCAATTGATAGAAAAGTGCATAATTATGAGATTATCTAGGCATGATCATGTATATATGCATCACGTCCACAACAAGTAGATCAAAACGGTTCTGCATCTACTACTATTACTCCACACATCGACCGACTCCTGCCTGCATCTAGAGTATTAAGTTCATAAGAATAGAGTAACACATTAAGAAAGATGACATGATGTAGAGGGATAAACTCATGCAATATGATATAAACCCCATCTTTTTATCCTCGATGGCAACAATACAATATGTGCCTTGCTGCCTCTACTGTCACTGGGAAAGGTCACCGCAACATTGAACCCAAAGCTAAGCACTTCTCTCATTGCAAGAAAGATCAATCTAGTAGGCCAAACCAAACTGATAATTCGAAGAGACTTGCAAAGATAACCAATCACACATAAAAGAATTCAGAGAAGATTCAATTATTTCTCATGGATAAACTTGATCATAAACCCACAATTCATCGGATCTCGACAAACACATCGCAAAAAGAGTTACATCGAATAGATCTCCAGGAAGATCAAGGAGAACTTGGTATTGAGATTCAAAGAGAGAGAAGAAGCCATCTAGCTAATAACTATGGACCCAAAGGTCTGTGGTAAACTACTAACAACTCATTGGAGAGGTCTTGGAGATGATGTAGAGGCCCTCCGTGGTCGATTCCCCCTCCGGCGGAGCGCCGACAAAGGCTCCAAGATGGGATCTCGTGGATACAGAAGGTTGCGGCGGTGGAAATAGTTTTTCGTGGTGCTCCTGGATGTTTTCAGGGTACGTGGATGTACATAGGCAAAGGAGGTAGGTCAGGGGAGCCACGAGGGCCCCACAAGGGTGGGGGGCGCGCCCACCCTCCTACGGCGCGCCCTCCTGCCTCTTGGCTGCTTCTTGACGTCCACTCCAAGTCTCGTGAATTGTGTTTGTTCCAAAAAGATCACTCCTGAAGTTTCCATTCCTCTTGGACTCTGTTTGATATTCCTTTCCTTCAAAACACTAAAATAGGCACAAAAAACAGCAATTTGGTCTGGGCCTCCGGTTAGTAGGTTAGTCCCAAAAATGATATAGAAGTGTAAAGTAAAGCCCATAAACATCCAAAACGGGTAATATAATAGCATGGAACAATCAAAAATTATAGATACATTGGAGACGTATCAAGCATCCCCAAGCTTAATTCCTGCTCGTCCTCGAGTAAGTAAATGGTAAAAACAGAATTTTTGATGTGGAATTCTACCTAGCATAATTCTCAATGTAATTTTCTTTATTGTGGCATGATTGTTCAGATCCAAATGATTCAAGATAGAAGTTCATAAAACATAAAAGAGTAATACTTCAAGCATACTAACAAGTAATCATGTCTTATCAAAATAGCATAGGCAAAGAAAGCTCATCCCTACAAAATCATATAGTTAGGCCATGCTTCATCTTCATTACACAAAATACTCCCATCATGCACAACCCCGGTTTTAGCCAAGGAATTGGTTCATACTTTTTAACGCGCTTCAGCTTTTTCAACTCTTATGCAATACATGAGCGCAAGCCATGGACATAGCACTATATGTGGAATAGGGTGGTGGTTGTGAAGACAAAAAGGGAGAAGATAGTCTCACATCAGTTAGGTGTATCAATGGGCTATGGAGATGCCCATTAATATATATCAATGTGAGTGAGTAGGGATTGCCATGCAACGAATGAACTAGAGCTATAAATATATGAAAGCTCAACAAAAGAAACTAAGTGGGTGTGCATCCAACTTGCTTTCTCACGAAGACCTAGGGAATTTTGAGGAAGCCCATCATTGGAATATACAAGCCAAGTTCTATAATGAAAAATTCCCACTAGTATATGAAAGTGACAACATAGGAGACTCTCTATCATGAAGATCATGGTGCTACTTTGAAGCACAAGTGTGGAAAAAAAGATAGTAACATTGTCCCTTCTCTCTTTTCTCTCATTTTTTTCTTTTTCTTTTTTTATTTTGGTGGGCTTCTTTGGCCTCTTCTTTTTTCTCTCTTTTTATTTGTTTGGGCTTCTTTGGCCTCTTTTATTTTTTATAAAGTCTGAAGTCTCATCCTGACTTGTGGGGGAATCAATAAAAGTGTGATGATCTTCCCACTAGTATATGAAAGTGACAACATAGGAGACTCTCTATCATGAAGATCATGGTGCTACTTTGAAGCACAAGTGTGAAAAAAAGATAGTAACATTGTCCCTTCTCTCTTTTCTCTCATTTTTTTATTTTTTTATTTTTTTTATTTTGGTGGGCTTCTTTGGCCTCTTCTTTTTTCTCTTTTTTATTTGATTGGGCTTATTTGGCCTCTTTTATTTTCTATAAAGTCTAAAGTCTCATCCCGACTTGTGGGGGAATCATAGTCTTCATCATCCTTTCCTCATTTGGGACAATGCTCTAATAATGAAGATCATCACACTTTTATTGATTTACAACTCAAGAATTACAACTCAATGCTTAGAACAAAATATGACTCTATGTGAATGCCTCCGGCGGTGTACTGGGATATGCAATGAATCAAGAGTGACATGTATGAAAAATTATGAAGGTGGCTTTGCCACAAATATGATGTCCACTACATGATCATGCAAAGAGCAATATGAAAATGAGGAGGCGTGTCATAATAAACGGAACGGTGGAAAGTTGCATGACAATATATCTCTGAATGGCTATGGAAATGCCATAATAGGTAGGTATGGTGGCTGTTTTTGAGGAAGGTAAATGGTGGGTGCATAATACCGGCGAAAGTTGCGCGGTATAATAGAGGATAGCAATGGTGGAAGGGTGAGAGTGCGCATAATCCATGGACTCACATTAGTCATAAAGAACTCACATACTTATTGCAAAAGTCTACTTGCCCTCGAAGCAAAGTACTACTACGCATGCTCCTAGGGGAAGGGTTGGTAGGAGTTAACCATCGCGTGATCCCGACCTCCACTCATAAGGAAGACAATTAAAAGAGCACCCCATGCAATAAATTTGTCACACAACTTTTACCATACGTGCATGCTACGGGACTTGCCAACTCCAACACAAGTATTTCTCAATTTCATAACTACCCAACTAGCATGACTCTAATATTACCACCTTTATATCTCAAAACAATTATCAAGCATCAAATTGATCATAGTGTTTAATGCACTTTCTATGATAGTTTTTATTATACCCAACTTGGATGCTCATCATTCTAGGACCAATTTTATAACCATAGCAAATACCATGCTGTTCTACAAGACTCTCAAAATGATATAAGTGAAGCATGAGAGATCAACAATTTCTACAAAATAAGGCCACCACCGTTCTCTAAAAGATATAAGTGAAGCACTAGAGCAAAACTTGTCTAGCTCAAAAGATATAAGTGAAGCACATAGAGTATTCTAATAAATTCCAAATCATGTGTGTCTCTCCTAAAAGGTGTGTACAGCAAGGATTATTGTGGAAAACTAAAAAGCAAAGACTCATACCACACAAGACGCTCCAAGCAAAACACATATCATGTGGCGAATAAAAATATAGCTCCAAGTAAAGTTACCGATAGACGAAGACGAAAGAGGGGATGCCTTCCGGGGCATCCCCAAGCTTAGGATTTTGGTTATCCTTGAATATCTTGGGGTGCCATGGGCATCCCCAAGCTTAGGCTCTTGCCACTCCTTATTCCATAGTCCATCAAATCTTTAACCAAAACTTGAAAACTTCACAACACAAAACTCAACAGGAAATCTCATAAGCTCCGTTAGTGCAAGAAAGAAAAACCACCACATAAGGTACTGTAATGAACTCATTATTTATTTATATTGGTGTTAAACCTACTGTATTCCAACTTCTCTATGGTTCATACCCCCCGATACTAGCCATAGACGCATCAAAATAATCAAACAACACACGAAAAACAGAATCTGTCAAAAACAGAACAATCTGTAGTAATTTGTAACTTTCGAATACTTCTGGAACTCTAAAAATCCTACCAATATAGGAAGTCCTGGGAAATTTGTCTATTTATCTACTGCAAAAAAGAATCAATGCAAAAGTACGTTTCTGTGTTTATTAAAATTATTCTCGTGCGCACAAAAGTTTCTGTTTTTCAGCAGAATCAAATTAACTATCACCGTTGGTTATCCTATAGGTTCTACTTGGCACAAACACTAATTAAAACATAAAACCACATCTAAACACAGGCTAGATGAACTATTTATTACTAAACAGAAGCAAAAAGGAAGAAACAAAAATAAAATTGGGTTGCCTCCCAACAAGCACTATCATCTAACGCCCCTAGCTAGGCATAAAAGCGAGAATATATCTAAGTATTGCCATCTTTGGCACTCAAATCTTCAATAGAGCACTTATAGCTTTTAGGAGTTTCTTTCCTTTTAGCAATGATTAAACTCCTAGGCAAGATATCGAGAAATTCACTTGAAATAAAAGGTTCCTTTATGATAGAGAGACAATTGGGGTGAACACTTATTGATTTGAGATCCACATTTTCCTTACTAGAGGATTCACCCTTATTTTTAGGAACATAAATAAATTTGGCAGTTTTGGTGGAAGGAGTTGGAGTATTTTTCACGGATGAAAAGGCCGACCCTAAGTTGGTAATAATATCCTCAACTTTACTAATTCTCATAGAATCTAGATCTATTCTTTCGTTAACTATAGGTTCTTTCTCTTTAAAAAAATTCAAAGTAACTCCAACCCTAGATCCATATTGGGTAATTTGGTTGTGGATCTTTTTATCTAAATTTTGAATTAACTCAACAGTGGCAACTTTATTTTCAATAATCTCAAGCCTTTGCATCACATGTTCCAAAGTTAAAACAGTTCCATTAACCAAAAGAGGGGGTGGACCAAACAAATCTAACAAAACATTATAAGCATCAAAAGTATGGCTACCCAAGAAATCCCCTCTGGTAATGGTATCAAGAATGCATCTATTCCAAGGGGTAATGCCTACATAAAAATTGCGAAGAAGAACCTAAGTACAAAACTTCCTAGTAGATATATTTTGAGCATTCCAAATTCTATGCCACACATCTTTTAGATTTTCTCCCAACCTTTGTTTAAAATTGAGAACTTCATGTTCGGGGGTAGTAACGATGATGGGAGGACTAGCCATAACAACGAGAATAAACTAACTAACACACGAGCACACAAGAAGGCAAGCGAAAGAGAGAGGAGATTGGGAAAGAGAGGGCGAATAAAATGGCAAGGGTGAAGTGGGGGAGAGGAAAACGAGAGGCAAATGGCAAATAATTTAATGCAAGGGAGATGATTTTGTGATGGGTACTTGGTATGTCTTGACTTGAGCGAAGACCTCCCCGGCAACGGCACCAGAAATCCTTCTTGCTACCTCTTGAGCACTGCGTTGGTTTTCCCTTGAAGAGGAAAGGTTGATGCAGCAAAGTAGCATAAGTATTTCCCTCAGTTTTTGGGAACCAAGGTATCAATCCAGTAGGAAGCTCCTCAAAAGTCCCACACACCTACACAAACAAACAAGAACCTCACAACCAACACGATAAAGGGGTTGTCAATCCCTTCACGGAAACTTGCGAAAGTGAGATCTGATAGTGATAATAAGATAAGATAAATATTTTTGGTATTTTTATGATATATATTGGAAAGTAAAAGATGCAAATAAAAGTAGATTGGAAGCTTATATGATAAAATATAGACCCGGGGGCCATAGGTTTCACTAGTGGCTTCTCTCAAGATAGCATAGGTATTACAGTGGGTGAACAAATTACTGTCGAGCAATTGATAGAAAAGTGCATAACTATGAGATTATCTAGGCATGATCATTTATATAGGCATCACGTCCGCAACAAGTAGATCGAAATGATTCTGCATCTACTACTATTACTCCACACATCGACTGACTCCTGCCTGTATCTAGAGTATTAAGTTCATAAGAACAGAGTAACACATTAAGAAAGATGACATGATGTAGAGGGATAAACTCATGCAATATGATATAAACCCCATCTTTTTATCCTTGATGGCAACAACACAATATGTGCCTTGCTGCCCCTGCTGTCACTGGGAAAGGTCACCACAAGATTGAACCCAAAGCTAAGCACTTCTCCCATTGCAAGAAAGATCAATCTAGTAGGCCAAACCAGACTGATAATTCAAAGAGACTTGCAAAGATAACCAATCACACATAAAGGAATTCAGATAAGATCCAATTATTTCTCATAGATAAACTTGATCATAAACCCACAATTCATTCGATCTCGACAAACGCACCACAAAAAGAGTTACATCAAATTGATCTCCAGGAAGATCAAGGAGAACTTGGTATTGAGATTCAAAGAGAGAGAAGAAGCCATCTAGCTAATAACTATGGACCCGAAGGTCTATGGTAAACTACTCACAACTCATCGGAGAGGCCTTGGAGATGATGTAGAGGCCCTCCATGGCCAATTCCCCCTCCGGCGGAGCGCCGACGAAGGCTCCAAGATGGGATCTCACGGATACAGAAGGTTGCGGCGGTGGAAATAGTTTTTCGTGGTGCTCCTGGATGTTTTTAGGGTACGTGGATATATATAGGCAAAGGAGGTAGGCCAGGGGAGCCACGAGGGGCCCACGAGGGTGGGGGGCGCGCCCACCCTCCTAGGGCGCGCCCTCCTGCCTCGTGGCCGCCTCGGCTGCTTCTTGACGTTCACTCCAAGTCTCCTGGATTGCATTTGTTCCAAAAAGATCGCTCCCGAAGGTTTCATTCCGTTTGGACTCCGTTTGATATTCGTTTCCTTCGAAACACCGAAATAGGCTAAAAAACAATTCGGGCTGGGCCTCCGGTTAGTAGGTTAGTCCCAAAAATGATATAAAAGTGTAAAATAAAGCCCATAAACATCCAAAACGGGTAATACAATAGCATGGAACAATCAAAAATTATAGAGACGTATCAGGAGGGTACAGAGAGTTGTATCTTCTAACTTCATCGATCTCATGCTCATCAAAAGGAATCCATTAACAAGGTTGATCAAGTCTAATTAACAAACCTCTTTCGAATAACTGAAACAGGAGAATTTTCGAATAACACTATGTTACCTCAACGGGGATATGCATGTCCCCAGAAATAAGAATATCATATTTCCTTTTGACAGTAGGAAGAGGGAATTCAAAACTCCAATAGTAATAGTTGAAATTTTTCCAATAGAATTGATACTATGAACTTGAGGTTGTTTCTTCGGAAAGTGTACCGTTTGCTCCTTACCATTAATATGAAAAGTGACATTGCCTTTGTTGCAACCAATAATAGCCCCTGCAGTATTTAGAAAAGGTCTACCAAGGATGATCGACGTACTGTCGTCCTCGGGAATATCAAGAATAACAAAGTCTTTTAAAACAGTAACGTTTGCAACCACAACAGGCACATCCTCACAAATACCGATGGGTATAGCAGTTGATTTATCGTCTATTTGCAAAGAGATTTCAGTAGGTGTCAACTTATTCAAATCAAGTCTACGATACAAAGAGAGAGGCATAACACTAACACCGGCTCCAAGATCACATAAACTAGTTTTAACATAGTTTATTTTAATAGAGCATGGTATAGTTGGTACCCCCGGGTCTCCAAGTTTCTGTGGTATTCCACCCTTAAAAGTATAATTAGCAAGCATGGTGGAAATTTCAGCTTCTGGCATCTTTCTTTTATTTGTAACAATATCTTTCATATACTTCGCATAAGGATTCATTTTAAGCATATCAGTCAAACGCATACGCAAAAAGATAGGTCTAATCATTTCAGCAAAGCGCTCAAAATCCTCGTCATCCTTTTTCTTGGATGGCTTAGGAGGGAAAGGCATGGGTTTCTGAACCCATGGTTCTCTTTCTTTACCGTGCTTCCTAGCAACGAAGTCTCTCTTATCATAACGTTGATTCTTTGATTGTGGGTTATCAAGATCAACAACAGGTTCAATCTCTACATCATTATTATTACTAGGTTGAGCATCAACATGAACATCATCATTAATATTATCACTAGGTTCATGTTCATTACCAGATTGTGTTTCAGCATCAGAAATAGAAATATCATTGGGATTCTCGGGTGTGTTAATAACAGTTTCACTAGAAGCATGCATAGTCCTATCATTTTTATTTTTATTTTTCTTAGAAGGACTAGGTGCAGCAACATTAGTTCTCTGAGAATCTTGCTCAACTCTCTTAGGATGGCCCTCAGGATACAAAGGTTCCTGGGTTATTTTACCACCTCTAGTCATAACTCTAACAACATTATCATTATTCTTATTATTTAACTCACTGAGAAAATCTTTGAGGGAGTCCTGGATTAGGGGGTCCTCGGATAGCCGGACTGTGTACTTGTGCCGGACTGTTGGACTATGAAGATAAAAGATTGAAGACTTCATCCCGTGTCCGGGTGGGACTCTCCTTTGCGTGGAAGGCAAGCTTGGAAATTCGGATATGTAGATCTCCTTCTATGTAACCGACTCTGTCTAACCCTAGCCCCCTCCAGTGTCTAGATAAACCGGAGGGTTTAGTCCATAGGACAACAACAATCATAATCATAGGCTAGCTTATAGGGTTTAGCCTCTACGATCTCGTGGTAGATCAACTCTTGTAATACTCAGATCATCAAGATCAATCAAGCAGGAAGTAGGGTATTACCTCCATCGAGAGGGCCCGAACCTGGGTAAACATTGTGTTCCTCGCCTCCTGTTACCATTAGCCTTAGACGCATAGTTCAGGACCCCCTACCCGAGATCCGCCGGTTTTGACACCGACATTGGTGCTTTAATTGAGAGTTCCACTATGCTGTCACGGTAAGGCTTGATGGCTCGCCTTCTTATCAAGGACAACATCACCTCTGGGGGAGCCCTGGATGTAGGCCAAACTCTCCGACTAGGCGGTTTCGTCACGACCGCCCGTTCGGCCGCCGCACCGACGATGATTTCTCGGGTCATCAAAAACAGCCTCCACGACAACTCGGAATTCACCGAGCAAATGGATCCAATGGAGCTCTCCTCCCCGAACGAGCTCTTGGATCACATCGCCGCGCTGGGAGTCGCTACGGACTATGATCGGATCGGGCTTAAACCGGACCAAAGGGAGATTAACTCTCCGCCGGTCACCCACCAGATAGCGGTGGTGGAGGAGCAATGCAGTGATTCTTCCTCTATTTTGAGGACGAACTATGTCCGGATTCCTAAGCTCTCCGAGCCGGATACCCGTCTACGGGAGGACATGGCCCAAGATCCGAGCTTAGAATCGGACAATGGGCCAGAAAAATTGGGCAACATCCCGGAGCCCGAACTGCCAAGCTCGGAAGCTCCTCTGCCCCTGGGTCTCAGATTGGGCCACGGTTTGGACTTAAATCTACCCACCCACCCAGATACAAGCGATCTTTCCCACATTAGACAAGAGCCCCAAGACACAGTACATCAGTTCTGGGCCAGGTTCCTCCTTGTAATGAGAAAGGTCAAGGACTATCACGAGGAAGACGCAATCTCATTCTTTCGCAAAAATTGCACGAACAAGGGAATACTCAACACCATAAGTCGCCATGACATAGCATGCTTCGCTGACTTGGCGGCCATCGTACAGAAATACTGTGCGATGGAAAGCTCCTGGAAAACCCAAACAAAATTCTGGGATCCTCCGGATCTCACTAAACCTCTCGTCTGAACTAAAAGGGTGCACTCTCGCAAGTCACCCGATCCAATTACAAAGAAACCAAATCCCACTATAGGGCGTGGAACTGTATTGGAGGGATGGCACAATGGGCCATGCAAAATTCACATCACACCGGATACAATACAAACACACATCCTTAGAGCATGTTGGATACTTCGGCAGGTGGCCAAGAGCGGCGAGGATCTCCTCATCAACAATTCCGTAGAGCATCATCCCGAGGGAAATAAAAATACAATATTGACAGTCTTTGAGACTTCCGCCTCAAATAACAGGTGCAAGCGAGCACTCCGCAGCCTCGCCGAATTCTGCCACATTGTAGCAATAAATCCATGGAACGTCACGGCCATAACCTTCAATGCCGGTGACGAACCTCAATTCCGAATAGTTCGAGCACCAGCCGCTTTGGTCCTTAGTCCAATGGACGGCTTCTGGCTTACTAAAGTGCTCATGGACGGTGGCAGCGGATTAAACCTCATCTACGAGGAAACTCTTAACAAAATGGAAATAGACAAGAGCCGCATTGAGCAAAGCAGCACGACCTTCATTGGAATCATCCCTGGTCGGGAGGCACGATGTGCGGGAAAAATCACACTAGATGTGGTATTCGGCACGCTGGAGAATTATAGGTCCAAAGAAATCACATTCCGAGTGGCCCCGTTCAGTAGCGGATACCACACCCTTTTAGGACGGGATGCATTCACGAGCTTCCAAGCTATACCCCATTATGGGTACATGAAGCTGAAGATGCCCGGGCCCAATGGAATCATCACTCTAGCTAGTGATCCGGACGTAGCACTCCGCCGAAAATAAAACCACTGCACTGGCCCTTGAGGCATTATCCGAAGCCCTCGCGGTCGGAGAACTAACTGCGCTGCGCTCCACAGTAGATAGGGACGACGTGATACTCGATAAACGATCCAAGTCCACCTCTTTCAAACCAGGGGATGAAATAGTCAAATTCCCGGTCCACCCAATGGACCCTACAAAAACATCATCCATCGGGGCACAGCTGAACCCCACAATAGACGCCCCATTGCGAGAGTTCTTGCGTGAGAATTGGGACATCTTCACCTGGCATCCTTCAGACATGCCAGGTATCCCATGCAGGCTGGCCGAGCATAGCCTAAGCATACTGAAGGGATACAAGCCGGTCAAGCAGACTCTTCGGCGCTTTTCAGAACCTAAGTGACAAGCCATGGGAGAGGAGCTAGCCAAGTTACTCGAGGCCAGATTCATCAGAGAAATAAAACATCCGGACTGGCTAGCAAACCTGGTGATGGTACCAAAGAAGTACAAATCCTGGCGCCTATGTGTCGATTTCAAGGACCTTAATAAGGCTTTGTCAGGACCCCGACTCAATGCCACATCGATCTAGCATGTAACACCTCATATCACTTTGCGGCCTCACGCACGGTATCCCCACGGGTGTCGCCTTACCTTTGCCCGGGATCGTTTGCGTCTTTTGGCACACGTATATGATAGTGTCGCTAGCATCCATATGATAAGGAGCCCGGGCTGACATGGCTAGTCGTAAACCCAAAGTGGCACAAACTTACAGGTACAGGCATCCATGACCCAACATCGAACGTGTCGGTCATCAGCGAGTGAATCCAGGCTGTAGCACTGGGCTAGCAGGACTCCGGTGAACCGGGCTGTAGCGGGCTAACAGGACTCCGGTATTCATCGCGTGACATTTCCCCGAAGGGACAGACACAGGAACAAAGGAGGACACATGCCGGCCAGCCTAAGTGTTCCGGAGCAGTAGCAAGCTACCATGGCTCAGTGGAAACACTAGGAGACATTTCCCGGTAAGAGAGGCTACTAAGGATAAACAACTAGATAGTCAGATCCCACACATACCAAGCATTTCAATAACATACACACAATATGCTCGATATGTGCAAACACAACATGGCATCACAACATGACTCTACAAATCAAGTATTTTATTCAATAGGCTCCGAGGAGCGAGATATTACAAACATGGGTCTCATGACCCAACAATCAGAGCATACAAGTCAAAGCACATGCGGAAGCTTAACATGTCTGGGTACAGACATCTAGAAATGAAAAAGGCTGAGAAGCCTGACTATCTACCAGATCCTGCCGAGGGCACAAGATCATAGCTGAGGTAACAAGCTAAACGTCGAAGTCCACACGGTACTACTAGCGAGACTGAAGTCTCTCTGCAAAAACATAAATTAAGCAACGTGAGTACAAATGTACCCAGCAAGACTTACATCAGATCTAACTACATATGCATCATTATCAACAAAGGGGATGGTGGGGTTTAACTGCAGCAAGCCAGCTTTGACTCAGTGGCTAACCTGAACTACGACTGCAAGTAACTCTTTTGAGGTGGCGCACACGAGTCCACATATTCACCATATCAATACGCCACTATGGATCCGCTCCCGTCTCCCTACGAGAACGCCATCCATAGCACTCACGCTTATCTTGCGTATTTTAGAGTATCCACTTTCACTTGTCTATGAACTGTATAGGCAACCCAGTAGTCCTTTACCGCGGACACGGCAATTCGAATAGATCATATTAACCCTGCAGGGGTGTACTTCTTCACACACGCTCTCACCACTTACCGCCGTTTACACGACATGTACTCGGCAACCTTCAAGCGGAAGCCCAGCGAGGGTGTCGGCCACGACCTGACTAACCACACAAGTCTCTCGTCCAGGTTTATTGCCTATTCGGGTTCCATCCGCAAGGAGATCCGGCTGGGGTGTCGCTCACGGCCCCAAACGATGTGTGCAGGGTTCCCAAGCCCACCATCCGGGTGCCACTTGGTACACCAGGCCACTGTGCCTAGTCTGTCCCAAGCCCACCTATACGGGGTGCCACTTGGTAGACTACTAACACTACCTACAAACACCAAAAACTAGTTGCAACTCCTGGACAGAGATCAAGTTGATTAATAAGCCGAGAGGGGCCGAGTTACCGGAACCCAATGTGTGGTAGTAGCTGTTCATGGATCACAAACACAGAACTTAGTTCCTGAGGACGGCTGCAATGAGACAACCCACCATGTACTCCTACATGGCCTCTCACCGCTACCTTTACCAAATCGTGTTCACACACTTAGCTCTCAACAATAGGACATGTTCACACACCTCTGATTCATCCCTGATGAATTAGACCTGACTCAAATCTAAGCAGTAGCAGGCATGACAAAAAGCATGAATGAGTAGGCACATCAGGGCTCAAACAACTCCTACTCATGCTAGTGGGTTTCATCTATTTACTGTGGCAATGACAGGTCATGCAGAGGATAAAGGGGTTCAGCTACCGCAGCAAGTAACAGATGAATCCTGTTGTCCTAATGCAGTAAAAGAGAGCAGGGGCGAGAGAGTGGGATTTTATCGGAATGAACAAGGGGGTTTTGCTTGCCTGGCACTTCTGAAGATAGTATAGTTCTTCATCGGTGTCATCGAACTCATCGTCGGAACCACGTCTATCGAGAGGGAACAATTACCGCCAACAGAGAGGAAACACAATCAATGCAATGCACATTATGATGCATGATCATGACATGGCAACATGCTGGTGTTTTGAGCTAATGCAGCTAGCAACAAAGTTAAATGAAGTTGGTTTGAACCGTAAGTTCAAAACCAAACTCCATATGTGAAATTCGAATGCCATTTATATGATTTGTGCTAAACAGCAGCTATAAGTTGTTCTAACATGCATGAAAATGGTACAGATGGATAGATTGGATTTTTCTGATCATTTTTCATATATAAATCATTTCAATCTGAGCTACGGTTGAATTTCTATGAATTTTTGAAGTTTGCAACATTTTCTGGAATTTTCTATATAAGAATAAATCCAGAAAATAAGTTACTGCATCAGCATGACATAGGTGTGACGTCAACAGGTCAACTGGGTCGGCCAGGTCAAACCTGACCTGTGGGACCCATACGTCAGTGGCTGGGGCTGGTTGGTGTCGCTGACTTGTGGGTCCAGTCAACGGCCACGTCAGCAAGGTCAACACCGATGCGTGGGGCCACTGTGATGAACCAAAACTAACAGAAGTTTAAGCCGTGGTTAATTAAGGGCGTGGGACCCATATGTCAGTGAGAGATGGGGCTATTAGCAAGGTCATTAGTGGCTAAGTAAGTGTGCCACGTCGGCGTCACCGGAGTTCAGCCGGCGGCGACCAAAACCGTGGCGGCAACACGCCGGAGTTGCTCGGGTTTCGCGTACAGGCAGAGGTTTGAGCCGCGGTTGGTCTCTACGGGTAGCTGGTGTTGCAACGCGTCGGCTGGTGGCAGTAGCCGGGCCGGCGGTGGCCGGAGTGGACGGCCACGAGCTCAAAGGCGGTGGCCGGAGTTCGGTTGTGCACGGGATCGCATTGTAGTGCACGGGGAGGACGATGGTGGGGTGATATGTGCTACTGGGAGCGTGCTGAGCATGATGGAGTGCTCGGACACGAGCTCCAGTGACTAGCGCGGCGGCGGCGACATCGCCGGCGGTGGTAAGCTCGCGGCTCCGGTGGATTCGATAGCTACGCGATGCAAACAAGGCAGGGAAGAGGGGGAAAGATTCCGGTGCTCACGGTGAACTCGCAGAGCAGGCTAGTGGGCTCGGGGATGGCTTGGTGACGACGAAACAACAACGGCAATCTCGGGTGCCCGAGGAGGAAGACGAGGGCAAAGGCGGCTCCACAGGGCGTCCGGCGTCTTGTGGCTCGGCGGAGAGGACGGGGCGTCACTGCAGGGCTCGGAGGCGTGTCGGAGGGGCTCGGAGATGGTTGTGGCCGTGGTGGAGCTCGGCGGCAGCGACGGTTGCGCTCTGTTCTTGCGAGAGAGAGGGCCAGAGGAGAGGATGAGGACGGGAGGAGAGTGAGAAAGGTCCAAAAGGGTGCGTGGCGCGCATAGAGGCGTCCAGGGCGTTGGGGACGCAGGCAGCCAGGCAGGAGGTGGCTCGGGCGCGTGTGCGCGCGCGACGAGCACGCGCTCTACCTACTGGCCTAGGGAGGAAGACGACAGGGCAGGTGGAGGTGGGCTGGGCCGGCACAGCGCCAGGCCGGATGGGCTGCACAGTAGGTAGGTCCAGGTAACTTCTCTCTCTCTCTTCTGCTTTCTAGTTTAAATTGTTTCTGTTTTTCTATTTCTGACATTTGTTTTAATTTGGTTTTTGAACCAAACTAATTTTGTTGCTTCTGATAAATTTTGCATGGACTAAAAAGGATTATTCCAAAGCCTCTCAACAAAAATCAGAATTATTGGAGCAATAAATTATTTATAGTATTTATTTGCTCCAATTCAAAATACAATATGTGTTAATTCAACAATCCAAAATGTCATGCAAAAATGTGCATCACCTTTGGTTGCTGTTTCCAGCATTTCCAAAAATGATGAACATTTTTGAAGGCCATTTGGGTTCACTGAAAAATATTTTAGTTGAACCTGGTGGATTCCTTTTATGCTAGGGTTTGAACATCCCCCATTTCAAGTTCATTTGAAAAGTTAAACATGATGCACACATGAAGGGCTAGCCTACTGCATACCAGGACTAGGGATGTGACAGGCTTGCCCCAAGGATCCCTTCCCCCTTCCCCGCATCGATCAAATCATCGATGCTACTGCAGGACACGACTCATTGTGCTTCCTCGACGCATACTCCGGATACCATCAAATCAAGATGGCGGAGTCCGATCAAGCCGCAACGACATTCATCACACCATACGGCCCCTTCTGTTTTAACACCATGCCTTTCGGGCTCAAAAATTACGGTGCAACCTATCAACGCATGATTCAGACATGCCTGGAAAAACAAATTGGCAAAACAGTGGAGGCATACATAGATGACGTGTTCATCAAAACCAGACACATCGAATCTTTAATAGATGACTTGAGGCTTACGTTCGACAATCTCTGAACATATGACATCAAGCTCAATCCGGAAAAATGCGTTTTCGGCGTGCCTGCCGGAAAGCTCTTGGGCTTCATCGTTTCCAATAGAGGAATTGAAGCAAATCCAGCTAAAATCCGAGCTCTGTCTCAGTTGGCTACCCCAACAGACCTCAAGCAAATCCAGAAATTAACCGGATGCGTGGCTGCCCTAAGCCGCTTTATCTCCCGATTGGGAGAAAAGGCACTACCTCTTTAGCGCCTTCTTCGACACACCGAACACTTCGAGTGGATGTATGCGGCTACGGCTGGACTGGAAGAAATAAAGGCCCTCTTGGCCAGCAATCCAATCCTGGCCGCGCCAAATATCGGCGAACCCATGCTGTTATATATAGCTGCAACACACCAAGTTGTAAGTGCAGTGCTCGTCGTCGAACGAGAGACGGACGGACATAAATTCCCGCTTCAAAAGCCGGTATACTGCGTATCCACTATCCTCACTCCATGCAAGTCACGGTACCCACATTATCAAAAGATAGCATATGTGGTCTTCATGGCATCCCGGAAACTACGACACTACTTTCAAGAGTGTTCAATCACGGTGGCCTCTGAAGTACCACTAAACAATATAATAAATAACTGCGATGCCACGGGCTGGATTGCTAAGTGGGCTATCGAGCTCCTCCCGTTCGACATCATATACAAACCACGGCGAGCCATTAAGTCGCAAGTACTAGCTGACTTCGTCGCCGAATGGACAGAAGTCGAACTCCCTAAAGAGTACGACGCGTACTCCAATTGGATCATGCACTTTGACGGCTCTAAGATGTTGGCTGGTCTGGGAGCAGGCGTTGTCCTGACATCCCTCACCGGAGACACGGTCCAATACGTACTACAAATATTATACACAGACTCCAATAATGCAGCCAAATACGAGGCTCTGTTGCATGGTCTTTGGATAGCAATCTCCATGGGCATTCAATGCCTAGAAGTGCATGGGGATTTGAACCTTGCAATATCTAAAATAAATGGAGACTTTGATGCCAAGGACCCAAAAAAGGCGGCTTACCGCAATGCCATCCTCAAAATGTCACCTCAGTTTGAGGGGCTCGAATTCCACTATGTGGTCCGAGAAAACAATCAAGCGGTGGATATCCTCGCCCGCATCAGTGCTAAGCGTGACCCCATCGCACCTAATATCTTCTTGGAAAGGCTGTTCAAGCCATCTGTGGTGTGGAAAGGGGAGACCGGCAATACCAGTCTGGATCCGAACACAACCCCAGATCCTGAACACTCTGACGTAATCGGAGGCTCCGCCACCTAAATAACACCTTTGGCCCACGTGATTATGGATGTCATCGCCCCATGGACAGAACCCTGCTTAGCCTACCTAAATAGGCAAGAAATCCCTGAGGACCAAAATGAGGCACGTTGCATTGTGCGGCGCTCTAAAGCCTACAAGGTTCATGAGGGAGAGATTTACAAGAAAAACGCGACCGGAGTGCTCCAAAGGTGCATCTCCGAAGTGGAAGGACGATAGCTACTGGCCAAAATTCATGCTGGACTCGGTGGCCACCACGCCACAGCTCAGGCCCTTATAAGCAAGGCCTTCCGTATAGGTCTCTACTGGCCGATAGCCCAAGCAGTCGCACAGGACCTCGTCCAACATTGCGTCGGTTGCCAGCTTTTTGCAAATCAAAGCCATATGCCACCTACCGCTCTCCAAACAATCTCCATAACTTGGCCCTTTGCTGTCTGGGGGCTCGATATGGTTGGATCCCTTAAAGGAGGAAGCCATAAGAAAAAATACTTGTTGGTCATGGTGGATAAATTCACCAAATGGATAGAAGCCAAACCAGTTAAAATGGCCGAATCCGAACCAGTGATAGACTTCATATCCGGGGTCGTACACCGTTACGGTGTCCCCCACAGCATCATCATCGATAACGGCTCCAACTTCACAGCCAACGAGGTGAAAACTTGGTGCGGCAACATGGGCATTAAGCTCGATTATGCCTCCGTCTATCACCCCCAAACAAACGGTGAAGTTGAATGAGCAAATGGTCTTATTATGAGCGGCACAAAACCCAGACTAGTGCGATCCTTGAAGGAATAAGATACGCACTGGGTCGAGGAGCTCGACTCCATACTATGGGGGCTGCAGACCACGCCGAATCGCACTACCAGATACACACCATTGTTATGGTGTACGGCGCAGATGCGGTATTACCCTGCGATATCATTCATGACTCACCTCGAGTGCGCATGTATGAAGAGAGAGAAGCCGAGCTTGATCGGCAGGACAGTTTAGATGCCCTGTAGGAGGAGCGTGACGTCGCAAAGGCCTGTTCCGCATTCTATCAGCAACATGCTCGAAGGTATCAAAGTAGAGAAGTACGGGCCAAAACTTATAATGTTGGCGAACTCGTTCTACGCCTACCGGAGAACAAAAAGGACAAGCTCAAGCCCAAGTGGGAGGGTCCCTTCATCATTGATAAAGTTCTCACTAGAGGGGCGTACCGTCTGCGTGATGCATCTGATAATCGACTCAAGCAAAACCCATGGAACGCGGCCAGACTCCGAAGATTCTACGCCTAGTGCCGAACTCTGTGTTCGTCTCCTTACCTCCGCCTTTCTTTTTCAAGTTATATCTTCTTTCTTTCTTTCTCTCTTTCTTCCTTTTTTATAGCCTTAAAAGCCTCAAGTGTGGCTCGACTACACACTCTTGCCACGCTAGGCGCGCTCAATATACCTAGGGGACTTCCTATACATAAGCTTAATATAATTATCTTCCGGGCTTCATGCCCACTACATATGCGTCACTTTTCCATATGTACCTTTTATTCGCCATTATATGCATCGATATGACTTAAGTTTTGGCCAAGCTGGGTTGCCTGGCTCCTGTGTTTATGCCCTATGTTCCCGTTAGTTCGGCTAGGGAAAATGGGGAGCACCTCTGCGATTGTTACTGCCGGATCAGCCGGATGTGTACCTCAGACTGGGTGAAGCCGAAAGCTAGCGTTCTTAAGGGAATATTCGGTCGGTGAACAAAAGATGTTTCATACCTATTACAATATATAACCCCAGATGTTTATATCCTGTGTCTCTTTTCGCAGTTCGGACATGCACATTAATGCATGCATGCCCGGGGAAAGGAACCCTTAACGGAACTATTCTCCCTGGAAGATGTTTCTTACTATCCATGTAATATAACATAGCTAGTTGGGTACTTGTCTGTTCAAGCACTTATGACACCTACACCTGGTTTCCACGCGTACCCCGGTTTTTACATAACTGAGCGGGTATTCGGATACACTCCGGACTATCGGGTCCGGAGGTTGAAGCGAAAAGATCCGCCATGACAAATGATTTACAATCCGGCTAGGGACAAAATATGTCATTTGAAGTACACAGTCACTTAGGCTGACTAAACTATCTTCTATACCATCCAACAGGCTGACTAGCCTACAATCCTGTTGGCAATACTTTGCGGCTAAACCTACCTGGTCATATACCAGACTAACGGGGATCTCTTTCCCATCTGACCCTATAGGTCCAACCTTGGCCATGTGATTCGGGTCAACCTTGGTGTACCACGTTTTCACCATGGCCCAGGCTTCCCTCGCACCTTGTCGGCAGGTTGATACCTTCCATAATCGGAAGCGCCGCCGCGCTCCCTTGAGCATCGCTACAAGCTCCCCCATGCCTCCAGGCAGGGAGGCGGAGGGCCACAAGGCCTGGGAAATACCCTGCATCACCTGCCGAACTTGTTCGTGCAGTTGTGAGGGCTCTTGCGGAAGATCTCCTGTGGATCCGGACATCTCCTCTTCGGGATGACCTGTCAGCATACCTACAGACATAACTCTGTTAGCCCGCTTCTTCACCGAACTGTATAAAGGTTCGTTTGAGCACTTACTAAAAATGCTGCACCGAAGCCTCTTATTCTCCTTCACGGAGTCAGCAAGCTGGGCCCGAACATCTTTTAGTTCAACGCCCAGCCGGGTATGTGCATCCTGGAGATCATTTTTCTCTCGAATAACCCGTGTAAGCACGCGCTCGCCAGCCTCTAACTGTCATTGAACATGTTGCTCATCCCCTGGTACGATCTCCGGATTACCTCCGGGATTGTCTGCAGAATCTATTGTTAGATTTGCATGCATGCCGAATACTAACTGGTACATGTCATTACATTCTTTTTGATCAAGACAAGCATTACCAGATGAGGCCTTCTTGGACTCCTCCATTCCGGCAACTGCGGCCCGTAGCTGGGCTTTGCACTCCTCAAGCTCTTGAGACAACTGGGTATTCTTCTTTGTAAGAACCTATGCATACAATGATCCTTAAATCAGTTGTGCCAACTGTTTCAAGTCTCAGGGGCTACTGATATACCTAATTATCAGATTTTCTTACCCGTATATCCTTTACATACTCGTCCGTGGCTCTAGCAAGACCATCTTGAGCAGCTCGGATGTACGCGTCTCCTGAGTTGAAGGCATTGAACGCCTCTTCGGAGAAATTAGGGCCGCGGAGTAGGGCCCGTCGACGCCTGTGGTTCATGGCGCTCTCCACTTGGGAATTCGTAGAGGACATTCTATCTGCATCCTCTGTAGGAGGACCGTCCGGCGGGTTCCCCGTGTTAGCCTCCGCCCCTGAGTCCGGCTCTGGAGTCCGGCTGGTGGAGGCGTGGCCGGCAGGCTCTCCAGACACAGTCCGGCGAGCATTTTTTCTGCCAGGAACCACAGACATTATTATATTTTAAAGACGATAATCACGGAGCAGGTTTTTAATCATACCTCTACGACGGTGTCTCCATCCTGACCGCCTTCCTTTTAAGCCTACCTGGCTTCGGTGCCCCGTGTTGGCGAGTCACCGCGGGTTCGGCACGGCGCCCCGATGGCCTTCCCTGTAAGGCACAATACATGTGCGGCGGGTAAAGCGCAAAGAAGGGATCCTTCTCAAAAGTTGGGACCCCGGTTTTACTTACATGTGATGCAGGGAGTAGGCTAGGATAATCAGCTATGATGGCCACCAAGGCACCGTCACAGCTTAGTTGATAGAACGTCTTGTCGACAAGCTCCACAAATACGTCCGGATCTTCTTCGAGTCCGGGGTCGAGGGCCCGGTCAGGGTCCTCTGGCTGTGGAGACGGGATGTGGACCTCCCGCACAGCTTTTCGCAGTTCCTACTATGAATTAGCAAGGTAAATATTTGTGATGAAGAATGCGGGAATGACTGGAGTAAAAGATAGCAGCTCACCCAGCTTGGGGGGTTGTACATGGAAAATCCATCTCGTGGCTTAATACGGATAAACTCCTCTTCTTCTCCTTTGTACAAATCAGACAGTATTTTCGCCAGAGCGGTGGCGGAGTCCGGACCATTACGACCGCAGCGGGTGGCATCGTCTTCTCCATTGAAGTGCCACATGGGTTTCCCCCGATACTGAAGTGGTTGCACCCTCGCATTATACATCTTGACATAACCTCGATTATGGCCAGTCCTGATTTGGCCAACACTTTTATCCTGCCCATCAAGTAAAGGACCTCTCTGTTATCTTCCTCCTGTGGGCTCCGGGGGCGCCAGCTGTGGCGTTTCTTCAACGGGGCATTAGCAATCTCAGGAAGGCCCATCCGAATAGGGTCCGGAAGGGGGACGTCCTCCATATAAAACCACTCCGAAGGCCAGTCTTCGAATGTCTTCTTCAGAGTACCGGACAGGTATCCGGTCCCGGCGATGCGCCATATTTCGGCTCCGCCCACTTGATATATTAACCCCTCCTGAGTGTGGGGGACGAGGCAGAATAACCTCTTCCATAGCTCGAAATGAGCTTCGCAGCCCAGAAATAGCTCGCACAGGGCGACGTAGCCTGCGATGTGTAGTATGGAGGCAGGAGTGAAGTTATGCAGCTGGAGGGTGTAGTACTCCAGGAGCCCGCGGAGGAATGCGTGGACTGGAAATTCGAGGCCCCTCAGCAAGTAAGGTACAAGGCATACCCGCTCCCCCCTGGATGGGTTGGGAAAACTCTCCGCTCGCTCCCCGCCATTGTAAGTTGCTAGTCCGGCTTGGACGGGGACCATATATGCAGGCGGGACAAACCCCAGGGTCTGCAACTCTACAAATCGGTCATGGGGGACAGAACACTTCTCCCAGTCGTGTGGCTTAGCGCCACGGGAGCGAGAGGAGGAGCTGCGGTGGCCGGCCATGATGGGATGGCTTTTTCCGGGCGCGCTCTGATGGATACTCGTTGGGGGAAGATGGTGTGGTTTGGATCTGAGGATCCCCGTCTCTTTAATAGATGATTTACTAACATGGTCAGGGTGGCAGATGTAAAAATGTCCCGACTTCTCACATTCGCTCGACGCGTGGAGACTGCCATTATTAGGGTACAGAAGACGAGGAGTGCAACATTAATGGGAAGCCGGACACTGCTCGTTACAACATGTACTCAGGGATTTTGGAGAAGAACTCGCCTTGCAATGCCGAAGACAATCTGCGCGCCGGACTCATTGTAATTGAAGCCTGGTTGAGGGGCTACTGAGGGAGTCCTGGATTAGGGGGTCCTCGGACAGACGAACTGTGTACTTGTGCCGGACTGTTGGACAATGAAGATACAAGATTGAAGACTTCGTCCCGTGTCCGGGTGGGACTCTCCTTTGCGTGGAAGGCAAGCTTGGCAATTTGGATATGTAGATCTCCTTCTCTGTAACCGACTCTGTGTAACCCTAGCCCCCTCCGATGTCTATATAAACCGGAGGGTTTAGTCCGTAGGACAACAACAATCATAATCATAGGCTAGCTTCTAGGGTTTAGCCTCTACGATCTCGTGGTAGATCAACTCTTGTAATACTCATATCATCAAGATCAATCAAGCAGGAAGTAGGGTATTACATCCATCGAGAGGGCCCGAACCTGGGTAAACATTGTGTCCCTCGCCTCCTGTTACCATTAGCCTTAGATGCATAGTTCGGGACCCCCTACCCGAGATCCGCCGGTTTTGACACCGACAATCTTCTTGTGCCTTCAGCACTTGTTCTACTTGAGTGGTGACCATGGAAGCATGTTTACTAATAAGCTTAAGGTCGCCTTTAACTCTAGACATATAATCAATCAAGTGTTCAACCATATAAGCATTGCGTTTCAATTGTCTACCAACATAAGCATTGAAGTTTTCTTGTTTAAGAATAAAATTATCAAACTCATCCAAGCATTGACTAACAGACGCATTACGAGGAATATCACCTTCATCAAATCTATAAAGTGAATTTACCTTTACTAACTGTGTCGGGTTAACAAGACCATGTATTTCTTCAATAGGTGGTAAATTTTTAACATCTTCAACTTTAATACCTTTTTCTTTCACAGATTTCTTTGCCTCTTACATATCATCAGGACTGAGAAATATAATACCCCTTGTCGGTGTCAAAACCGGCGGATCTCGGGTAGGGGGTCCCGAACTGTGCGTCTAGGCGGATGGTAACAGGAGACAAGGGACACGATGTTTTACCCAGGTTCGGGCCCTCTTGATGGAGGTAAAACCCTACGTCCTGCTTGATTAATATTGATGATGTGTGTTACAAGAGTAGATCTACCACGAGATCAAGGAGGCTAAACCCTAGAAGCTAGCCTATGGTATGATTGTTGTTCGTCCTACGGACTAAAGCCATCCGGTTTATATAGACACCGGAGAGGGCTAGGGTTACACAGAGTCGGTTACAATGGTAGGAGATCTACATATCTGTATCGCCAAGCTTGCCTTCCACGCCAAGGAAAGTCCCATCCGGACACAGGACGAAGTCTTCAATCTTGTATCTTCATAGTCTTGGAGTCCAGCCGATGATGATAGTTCGGCTATCCGGACACCCCCTAGTCCAGGACTCCCTCAGTAGCCCCTGAAACAGGCTTCAATGACGACGAGTCCGGCGTGCATATTGTCTTCGGCATTGCAAGGCAGGTTCCTCCTTCGAATAATTTATAGAAGATTGTGAACACTAGGATAGTGTCCGGCTCTGCAAAATAAATTCCACGTACCACCATAAAGAGAATAATATTACACAAGTTCAATCTGCTGACATATTTGGCGGCGTGACGTCACTCCACTACCAAGCCTTTACTCAAATTGTTTTATTGTACCACCTCAGCGCGTTTAGCGAAGCGGTTTCCTTGGCACGTCTTGTCGAAGCGAGATCGTGTTCCCCTTATTCCGGGATTCTCATAAATATGGACGTGGGTAACCCAACCGCGCGCGTTGCCACGCCCCCTCCATCGAAGGCGGGTTCCAAACGGTCACGGGGACGGCTCTTGGTATTCTTCTTTATAATGAGACCAAGGCCCGTTCTTTTTCTTCAATCCACAATCGAATCCGCCCCTCGCCCCGAGTTCCAACACCCAGGGCTCCAGATTCGGGTACCTTCGACCTTTGACAATGTCCGGCTCCGACCTACGAGGCCGGTGGATGCCCTCTTCCGTCACGAAAGAAGACGTGCTAAAGCTGAGAGACGCTAGGTACTTGACCTACGAGATTTCGCATAGGTTGCCTGCCCGAGGGCAAGTTATTCCTACTCCCGAGCCCGGCGAGAGCGTCGTGTTCGTGTCTCACCTCCGTCGGGGTTTAGGCTTCCCGATGGATCCCTTCGTGAGGGGGCTCATGTTTTACTATGGGCTAGAATTCCATGACTTGGCTCCGGAGTCCATCCTCCACATCTCATCATTCATTGTCGTCTACGAATCCTTCCTCCGCACTACCCCTCACTTCGGCTTGTGGCTCAAAACCTTCAACGTGGAGCCGAAGATTATTGAGGGGCGTCAGGCAGAGTGCGGTGGGGCGGTTATAAGCAAGAGGGCCAATGCTCCATGGCCCGAAGGCTCTTTTCAGGAGGAGCTCGACTTGTGGCAACAGGAGTGGTTCTATATCACCACTCCCAGGGGCAGCAGGCAGAGCCCGCCGCCCGTCTTCCGCTCGGGCCCTCCACAACGGTTGACGGCATGGGTCAACAAGGGGCTTAACAGGGGGCCGTCCAAAGACGTACCCCTGTTGCAGGACCGGATTCGAGGCCTCCAAGAAAGGGAGATTAATCTGGTCGTAATGGCACAGGTTATGCTGATTTGGTGCCTTCTGCCCTGCAAACGTCGCCCCCTCTGCCTGTTGGAATTTAATCCGGAGGGGCCACGAGCTCTCCAACACTTCATGGGTTTGACACCCGCGGAGATGTACAAACTGTTCTTCGGATCGCAAGAGATGCGTCCGGATTTGACCGAGGACGCTGGCCTAAGCTGCAATCGCCCGGATACTCAAGTAAGTAGCCCTGTGTCCGGACATATTATCCATTTATTTATCATTGGTTTGCCTTTTAACCAGCTATCCCTTGGACATGAGTGGATAGCACAAGCAAAACTGATACGGTGTCCGGCCCCCCTCCCTGAGACCACGCCGGATCCCGTGTTAGTCAAAATGTTGGAGGTTGCGCCTTCGGAGGAGAGCGAATGGGGGCACAGGGAAACTACTACCTCTACCAAGGAGGCCTTTAATAAGGGGGGAATCGAGAATCCCTCCTTCCAGGGGGAGAAGAGGACCGCTTCCGAAGACCCGGAGGCCAAGGCCTCAAAGCGGGGAAGGAAATCTGTGCCAGAAGGTCGTGCGCTGGGAAGAGCGGCCTTGCCGCACAGTCTCCCCATAGGAATCAGCCCTCCAGCGAGCCGTAAGTAAAAAAGGGGGAATTTTGTAATAGGGGACGCCCCTGTATTATTTCCAAAGGTAACCGAAGTTTGCACCTCGCAGTTCGGATCTCAGCCCATCTCAGCAGAGCTCATCTTCGGGGGACCTTCGTCCTGAGATGATGGAAAGCGAGACGCCTCCATATGCCGCCCCGTCGGGCAGGGTGGATGACCCTGAGGTGTCGTCACAGAGGTCTTCCCGAGTCCGGCGGGGCCGGAGAGTTCGGCACCCATTGGAGTACGGCTGGTGGAGCTGCAGGATTTGCTCAAGAGGGCGTCTATCTCAGAAGATCACCGCGCATTAAAGAGTATGGTGATTGAAAGGATCTCATCCTCCGAAAGCGGGTTGTATGAGGCCGTCGGAAGTTTGCTAACGGGGTTTGAGGTACGCAAAAAGTGACATACCTTTTGACAGTTTTGCACATGGAGTGCGCCCTGTATAGATAGTAGCCCCTGAGACTTGGTATGCTGTCAAAAGAGACAGCGTTCCAAGGATCATAATCTCAGTTATAGAATGTTGCCTTTCCTATGCAGGTGGCGGAAAGTTCGGTGGCCAGCCGGACTGATGGAGTTGCCGAATTGAAGAGGCAACTCGATGTTGCGGATGCGGACATCGCGCTGGTCAATAAACGACTTGATGATTCACAAGGTAGGTGGTTGCTCCGCGATCGCCTAGTAAGGGAGCTGACGCCCATTCCTTACAATTTGTATGCTTGATGCAGATGATGCCGCTGCTGTGGAAGACCTTCGAGCAGAGCTTGCTCGAGCCAAGGAGCAAGCCAGGAAAAGTGATGCGGCTGCCTCGAAGGCAGCGGAAGAGCTAAAAGCCGAAAAGGCTGCCCACTGCCGAAGCAGGGAAGAGATGGCCGGAATGGCCTTGAAATTAAAAGATGCTACCGACCGCTGTGAGGTTCTTGAAGGAGAACGCCGAGCGGAACAAGAGGGCCTGAAGAAGGCTGCCGCCGAAGTCAAGGATGCCCGGAGTGCGATGCGGGCTATGAAGGAGGAACTGCGTCAAACCGGAGACATTGCGGCTGGAAAGCCCTTTCTTCTAGGTAGGAAGTTCACGGATCCGAAGTATGCTCAGCTGGGCCAGTTGTGTGGTGCGGAGGATCCTTATTTGGATTTGGCGGCGAGTGCGGCGGACGCAGTCGTGCACTTCCGAAGCCAGAAGGATCACGAAATGGAAGAGCTTTACTGGTCTCAATTCCATACTCCGGAGCGTCCACTTCCATTGACTGATCGGCTGGCTGAGTGGGCTGAGCTAAATAGATTGTCCGGACTTGCCATGATGGATGTGGTCGCTCATCTGTGGCCGGAAAGGCCCAAGCCGAAGAGTTATTTTGGCTTGTTGCAGCAATTCCTTGGGGCGGTGCCGCATATCAAGGCGATGAAGCGGCCGACATGCATAGAAGGTGCACGGATGGCTCTCGCCCATGTAAAAACATACTGGGCGGAGATGGATGCCACCGCTGTTGCATCCCGGGGTTCGGACAAAAGCCGATTACCCGCCGAGCACTATTTTGAGGAAGTCCTGCAGGGCGCTCATTTAATAGAGTCCCAGTGTTCGAAAGATGTTATGTTTAAATGACATGTATGATTTCTGAGATCATGTTTATAATGCAACGGCTTTTTATACTTGTGCGTTCAAGTATTGAACTATCTCATGTGCGGCCGTATATGTATGAATAACCTGAAAGTTGCAGTCTTTGGCTTCAGCCCCCACGAACATGGTGCGGGGGTGTTTGCAGAAAAGAAAAGCGCTTTTTCACACTTAATCCAACGTCTTGGTCCTTTGAAGGAGGTGATAGCATAGCAAACTAGGCAACTGGACTATAATGCTTTATCACTTTCACTTAGCCATAGGAGCTCGATGGTGGGGCTACTATATAGCCCCTAGAGGCACCGCGCTCTCTGAACTCGGGGCGCGTATGTGCCTGACCGGGAAGCAGTCCTTCGTCAAAGCGGAGGAATTCTAAACATTCCAATGGTCGATTGAGTGGTTGACCAGTCTCTCGCTATATCATGACAGTCAGTTTTCGGCTTTCTCTACTGAGGTGCTCGCCCGGCCAAACCGGGGCACAATCGCAGTAGTTCTCCTGGTGCCGTGTTAGCCAATGGAGCGGAATGTAAGGCAACAAAACACAGGAGCCGGGCAAACCCAACATTTGACCAAAGACATGATTCGGAGCTGATGCATATAAGGCCTAACTCGAGACGCCGAACACTCCCTGAGGTGTTCGGTCTTTATGATACCAGGCAGAACAATGCCCTAAGCCCCTAGTGTCCAGGTACAGGCGGGAACTTCTAACGCGGCCGATGCCAAAACGCCAGCCTCCTCCTCGGTTATGGTAGAAAACCGGGGGATGTGTATCAACAGAGACAGTAAGAAAGGTTTACGCAGGGTCTTAATCTGAAAAGAATCCTTGCAACGGGTCCCTGCTGCACGTCTGCGCCTGTGTCTCCGTTGTGCTGTGTCCTGGACGGGTGTAGCACGTGCTTCATCTGTAAAAGAGAAGGACTTAGTTTGGAAGAAATATCGTGCAAAGGTTGTATTTTAAAATAAGGTATAATTTGGAAGATGAATAAAGTTGAGCTTTATTGGCTCTCATCGTTTATACGCGTAGCCCCTTGTAAAGGGGTATGCGGCTGGGAAGCCCCTTGTTTATTTACGCCGGACTCGCCTAGCCGTGTCCGAGGTCTGAATGACCTGTTTTTGGGGGCTTTGACCTGCAAGGTCGGATTAGTGTGTGGCTGTCAAGGCGGCCTCACGTTCTCCGTGGTCGAGGGACACTCGGAGTTACTCTTTAATGAGATTATGCCGCGTGGACCAGGCATTTTAAGCGTAAGAGACGCGTAATGTGGTATTGCATTAAAGCGGGCGAAAGCTTTGCGTCCCAATAGTGCTTTAGGGCCACTGTTAAATGGGGCGATATGGAGAGTGAGCTTTTCGCGGCGGAGGTTGTCAGATGAACCAAACACAACCTCTAGTGGTACAGAGCCTGTACAATTGGCTTAAAGGCCTGGCGTCACTCCTTTGAAGGAAGTGCTGCTACAGCGAATTTTGGTAGGGTCTATCCCCATTCTGCGGACGGTGTCCTGGCATGGCAGGTGCCACACTATGTTTTCGTGTTATCACATGAAGCGAGTTCACTGTTTTGAATTCTATTGGGAAAGTCTTCTGTTTTCCGGCGTGCTGCTTGTGGGGCTCGTCATCGTCTTCGCTTGGTGTGTCGAGCCCTTTGCGTTCGGCGTTAAGTCGGCCGGAGTGCTTGAAAACCCAACAATCTCTGTGGGTATGGTTTGGAGGCCTCCCGGAGGTACTATGTATTTGGCATAGCCTATCCAGAATTTTGTTTAGGTTGGATAGCTCGTCACTGTTATCCTTGAGGGGCAGTGTTTTATTGTTCGGCTGAGAGCTTTTGAATCCGGCATTGACCGCCGTGCTATTTGGTCCATTTTCCTTATTCCGGCGCTGATCTTTTCTGCGTCGTGATTTCCCATTTCCATCCCTAACTTCGGATGTACTCGGGTCGCTGGTGCTGCATCTAGCAGCCAGCTGTCTTCCCCCGCGCAAAAGCGGGTCATGAGGCTTGTTAGTGCGGCCATTGTTCTTGGTTTTTCCTGGCCGAGGTGTCTGGCGAGCCATTCGTCTCGGACGTTGTGCTTAAAGGCTGCTAAGGCTTCGGCGTCCGGACAGTGGACTATTTGGTTCTTTTTGGTGAGGAACCTGTTCCAGAATTTGCGTGCTGACTCTCCGGGCTGTTGAGTTATGTGACTTAAATCATCTGCATCCGGAGCGCGGACATAAGTCCCCTGAAAATTTGCTCGAAACGCATCCTCGAGCTCTTCCCAACTTCCAATGGTATTTTCTGGGAGGCTTTTGAGACAATGCCGAGCTGGCCGTTTGAGCTTGAGGGGTAGGTATTTGATGGCATGGAGCTCGTTTCCTCTGGCCATATGTATGTGTAGGATATAATCCTCAATCCAGACTCCGGGGTCTGTTGTTCCGTCATATGCCTCTATGTTTACGGGTTTGAATCCCGCTGGAAATTCATGATCCAGTACCTCGTCGGTGAAACATAGTGGGTGTGCGGTGCCCCTGTATTTGGGTGTGCCGTTGTCTTCAAACGCTCGGCGGGCTGTGTTGCTTCCTGGAGTCTTCTTTTTTGGCCCATAGATAGACCTGACCGGGTTATCCTTTTTCCGAGGATCTTTATGCTGATCGTGTGCCGGCTTGTGTGCGGCGCCCCTTGCTACTCTTAGCCTATCATCTGGTCGTCTATCCGGCCAGGCGGCCTCTTTCTTTTTTGACTGCGGGGGCTCTAAGGCCTCCTCGTCGAATTTGGGCAACAACTTGCGCTTCGGGTAGCTCTTTGCCTGGCGACTAGCACCATATTTATCTGCGGTATTGAGTACTTTGCTCCATCTCATTCTGAGTGCGTCCTCCGCTGTTTTGAGCTTCCGCTTTTGCTTCTTCAAACTTCTTGCAGTAGCGACGAGCCTTTTATGAAGGTTCTTATGTTGTGGTGATGTGTTCGGCGTGAGGTCGTCTAGGCTCTTGTTTTCGCCGGGGATGGGTTGCTTGTCCAGTTCATCATGTTCGGATGGTTGCTTGGTGGCATGTTCGCCATCCACTGCTTCGCCCTGCTCTAGGGCCGGGTCTGTATGGGTGCCGTTTTGGTTGTCGTCCCATTGTTCCTCATTATCACTTCCTTGTGGTGTATCCACCATGTATACATCGTGAGTTGGGGTGGCTTTCCAGTGCCCGATAGGCGCTGGTTCTTGGTCGTCTCCGGCATCGTCGTCCATACCGTCGAAGTCTTCGGAGTCGAAGTCTAGCATGTCGGTTAGATTGTTGACAGTGGCTACTAAGTGGGTGGTGGGTGGGCATTGAATTTCTTCGTTGTCCGCATCCCAACCGTCCTGACCGTAGTCCGGCCAAGGCTCTCCTGATAACGAGAGATACTTTAGCGAACTCAAGATGTCGCCGAAAGGTGAATGTCGAAAGATGTCCGCAGCGGTGAACTCCGCGATCGGCGCCCAATCGGATTCGATTGGAGGGGGCGCGGGAGGTTCGGAGTCCGGCGAGGAGTCCGGCACCTCGGAGTCACGTGCTTCATGAGGGACAAGGTCAGTGTTCGGCTCTGTCGCCGTAGAGGTTGCAGCCCCCGAGGCGGTGTCTAGCCACCCGTCCTCGATCTGCGCAGTCGGCTCCGAATTGAAGATTGGAGCGGACTCGAGTGCGGCCTCCAGGGTACTGTCCGGCTGCAGAGCTAAATCATGCCCGTCGTGACAGTGCGGCGCGCTTGGCTGTGGCTCGAATCCATCGAAGATCAAGTCCTCGCGGATGTCAGCCCTGAAGTTCAAACTTCCAAATTCGACCGGACGGCCAGGGGTAGCTTTCGATCTGCTCCAGATGGCCAAGTGAATTGGCCCGCAGTGCAAAGCCGCCGAATACAAAGATCTGTCCGGGGAGGAAGGTCTCACCCTGGACTGCGTCGTTGATGATGATCAAAGAAGTCATCGAGCCTATTGGTGACGACACAGAGGAACTCTCAATGAAAGCACCAATGTCGGTGTCAAAACCGGCGGATCTCGGGTAGGGGGTCCCGAACTGTGCGTCTAGGCGGATGGTAACAGGAGACAAGGGACACGATGTTTTATCCAGGTTCCGGCCCTCTTGATGGAGGTAAAACCCTATGTCCTGCTTGATTAATATTGATGATGTGTGTTACAAGAGCAGATCTACCACGAGATCAAGGAGGCTAAACCCTAGAAGCTAGCCTATGGTATGATTGTTATTCGTCCTACGGACTAAAGCCATCCGGTTTATATAGACACCGGAGTCGGTTACAATGGTAGGAGATCTACATATCCGTATCGCCAAGCTTGCCTTCCACGCCAAGGAAAGTCCCATCCGGACATGGGACGAAGTCTTCAATCTTGTATCTTCATAGTCTTGGTGTCCGGCCGATGATGATAGTTCGGCTATCCGGACACCCCCTAGTCCAGGACTCCCTCACCCCTTTTCTTTGGAGTTGGCTTAGGAGTTGGTTTAGGAAGTGTCCAATCATTATCATTACTCAATATATTATTCAATAGCAATTCAGCTTGCTCGACAGTTATTTCCCTGAAAACACAACCAACACAACTATCCAGGTGGTCTCAGGAAGCATCGGTTAGTCCATTATAAAAGATATCAAGTATTTCGTTTCCTTGAGAGGATGATCACGCAAAGCGTTAAGTAATCGGAGAAGCCTTCCCCAAGCTTGTGGGAGACTCTCTTCTTAAATTTGGACAAAATTAAATATTGCCCTTAAGGCAGCTTGTTTCTTATGAGAGGGGAAATATTTTGCAGAGAAGTAATAAATCATATCCTGGGGACTACGCACACAACCAGGAGCAAGAGAATTAAACCATATTTTAGCATCACCCTTTAATGAGAAAGGAAACAATTTAAGGATATAATAATAGAGAATTTTTTCCTCATGAGTAAATAGGGTGGCTATATCATTCAATTTAGTAAGATGTGCAATAACAGTTTCAGATTCATAGCCATAGAAAGGATCAGATTCAACCAAAGTGATTAACTCAGGATCGACAGAGAATTCATAATCCTTATCAGTAACACAGATAGGTGAAGTGGCAAAAGCAGGGTCATATTTCATTCTAGCATTCAAAGACTTTTCTTTCAGGTTAGCTAACAGTTTCGTAAGATCTTATCTATCATTGCAAGCAAAAAGGTATCTAGCAGTTTCTTCATCCATAACATAACCCTTAGGCACAACAGGCAATTCATATCTATGGGGAGAATCTTCATCATCACTTTCAATAATATCATCAGTTTCAATAATTTCATTCTCTCTAACCCTAGCAAGTTGTTCATCCAGAAATTCACCTAATAGCACAGTATTATCAAGCAGAGAAGTAGTTTCATCATAAGCATCATGTATAGCAGAAGTGGCATCATCAATAACATGCGCAATATCAAAATCAATAGAAGGTGTAGGTGTCGCAAGTTTACTTAAAACATAAGGTGAATCAAGTGGAGAGCTAGATGGCAGTTCCTTACCTCCCCTCGTAGTTGAGGGGAAAATCTTGGTTCTTTCGTCTTTTAAATTCCTCATAGTGATCAACAGATATAAATACCAAGTGCCTCAAAGAACAGAGCTATTCTCCTCGGCAATGGCGCCAGATAAGGGTCTTGATAACCCACAAGTATAGGGGATCTCAACAGTTTTCGAGGGTAGAGTATTGAACCCAAATTTATTGATTCAACACAAGGGGAGCCAAAGAATATTCTCAAGTATTAGCAGCTGAGTTGTCAATTCAACCACACCTGGAAGACTTAATATCTGCAGCAAAGTATTTAGTAGCAAAGTAATATGGAAGTAACGGTAACGGTGGCCAAAGTAATAGTAGTAGTTTTGTAGCAATCGTAACAGTAACAACGGAAAAGTAACTAAGCAAAGATCAATATGAAACGAGCTCGTAGGCAATGGATCAATGATGGATAATTATGCCGGATGTAATTAACATAGTGTGACACAGAACTAGCTCTAGTTCATCAATGTAATGTAGGCATGTATTCCGAATATAGTCATACATGCTTATGGAAAAGAACTTACATGACATCTTTTGTCCTACCCTCCCGTGGCATCGGGGTCCTATTGGAAACTAAGCGATATTAAGGCCTCCTTTTAATAGAGTTTCGGACCAAAGCATTAGCACTTAGTGAATACATGAACTCCTCAAACTATGGTCATCACCGGGAAGTCTCCTGACTATTCTCACTCTGGGGTTTGCCGGATCATAACACATATTAGGTGATTATAACTTGCGAGATAGGATCAAGAACTCACATATATTCATGAAAACATAATAGGTTCAGATCTGAAATCATGGCACTCGGGCCCTAGTGACAAGCATTAAGCATGGCAAACTCATAGTAACATCAATCTTAGAACATAACGGATACTAGGGATCAAACCCTAACAAAACTAACTCAATTACATGGTAAATCTCATCCAACCCATCACCGTCAGCAAAGCCTACGATGGGATTACTCACGCACGATGGTGAGCATCATGAAATTGGTGATGGAGGATGGTTGATGATGACCATGGCAACAGATTCCCCTCTCCGGAGCCCTGAACGGACTCCAGATCAGCTCTCCCGAGGAAGAATAGGGCTCGGCAGCGGCTCCATATCGTAAAACGTGATGAATCCTTCTCTCTGATTTTTTTCTCCCCGAACATGAATATATATAGTTGGAGTTGAGGTCGGTGGAGGTCCAGGGGACCCACGAGGCAGGGGGCGCGCCCCAGGGGCGTGGGCGCACCCTGAACCCTCGTGGACAGGGTGTGGGTCCCCCTCTGTTGATTCTTTTGCCAATATCTTTTACTAATTCCAAAACGTGACTCCGTGGAGTTTTAGGACATTCCGAGAACTTTTATTTCTGCGCAAAAATAACACCATGGCAATTCTGCTGAAAACATCGTCAGATCGGGTTAGTTCCATTCAAATCATGCAAATTAGAGTGTTTGGAAAAGTAGATACCACTAATAAAAAAATACACTTCCGTGATGATACGTGTTTGTCACAGTAGGTCACGTTTTCTGTCATGCATGTACATCCATGACAATTTTATGACAGAATCAAAATAGTCATTCATGTGCTGTCGTAGAAGTGTTCCATGACACTACCAAAATTATCATCACGGAAGTGTCCACTTCCATGACGATAAATCACGCGTCATAGAAGTGCTTTCACCAAGGGTGACCAACACGTGGTATCCACCGTAACTGAACGCCGTTAAGCTATCGGGTCCGGTTTTGGATCCGATAACCCGTTAACAGCCCCGTCCAATGGAGATTTTCCACATGTAAAATCATCATTGGCTGGAGGAAACACGTGTCACCTCACCGTTGGGACAGATGTCATCCACTCATTGGACCAAATGCGCCTATGATACGTCGACACATGGCATGACCCAACAGAGGCCCATTCCTGTTAAAAGGCCGGCCCGTTTGACATGGTAAAAAGGTGGCGGGCCAGCCCACGGAAAGCCTGTTAACGGCCTGTTCACATACAACCCATTTACACACCGCTAACCCAGGGCCTGTTACGACCTATCTGAATTAGGCCCAGTAGCGTCATCTGGGCCGTCCAATATAATTCCAGCCCGTTTTAACTTCCGGCCCATGTATGTCCCATGACGTCTTTCGGCCCATATGAGGCCCTTTGTAACTCTTGGCCCATTAACGGCCCGTGGGGAAACTGGCCCGTAATGAACAGTGTATCACTTTATACCCATTAACGGCACGTGGTGAAACTGGCCGGTAATGAACAGTGTATCACTTTATACCCATCAACGGCCCATTATTCTGTTGGGCCATTTCCAGCCCATGTTATCTTTTGGCCTTCTCAGGGCCCATTTATTCTTGGGATCATTTCCAGCATTCGTTTACTTACGGCCCGTTACTGTCATTTTCTGCTTGTGGGCCAAATTCAGCCCGTGGTTACAGTCGGCCCGTTAATACGTTGGGCTGTTTTCATAGTGTCATCAAATATGGCCGATTAATGATGGCCCATTATGGTCGGCCCATGAGTGGACGATTCCAACTCTAGCCCATTTACGGCCATAATGTGGTCTGTTATTGGCCCATGTTTGGCCAACCGATCATATGGCCCGTAGAAGGCCCATTGATGATACGGTCCGTAGAAGGCCCATTGTCTCTACGGCCCGTAGAAGGGCCATTGTTTCTACGCCCCGTAGAAGGCCCATTGTTTCTATGGCCCTTAGAAGGCCCATTCTTTCTACGACCCGTAGGAGGCCCATGGTAACTACAGTAAATATGTAGCCCATGGTTATTGTGGCCTAGTTTTAAAAAATAGGTTATTGCGGCCACTAGCAAACCGCGGAAAAAGAAATGCACTAACTACAAGCAAACAAGTAAACAAGACAATAAGGAAATAAATAAGCAAGCAACTTACGCTAGGCTATCACGGCTATTACACATATTACATCCACTGGGCATTAAAGTTTGCCACCAGTGCAAATATAGGGAACAAAGCAGCATATAAACACCACAGCAAAACAAGTCCAGAGCTAAAACCACTTCATAAGAGCTCAAGAAACAATATCCTGGGTACCCATAATGCTGGCAAGATGCTTAGCAAGCTTATTAACTTTCTCTTGTTTGGCGCTTAAATCCTCCAGCACTTGCTGTTGCACCAGAAAGTATGCATCTAAATTCTACAGGGACTTCCTTAGTCCTTCGGCCTCCTCTCGCATAACATCTGATCGATGTCTTTCAACTTGAAGTTGAGACTCAAGAAGCCGAACTGATTCAGGCAGCGAGTTCGAAAAGCTGGTGCCAGCAGTAGTAGCCAGTAACTCGAACACTACATCAAGATAGGACTTTGGGGTTGTCTCAGCGTCTTCAATATAGTTTTTATCAGCTTTCTTGGAGACCAATAGGGATGTCTCACTATCTTGAACCTTATCTTTATTACTTACTTTACCATTGCATAACGGGGTACTCTTCTCCAATGTTTTATCCATGTTCTAAAAGAGAAACAAACAAACACATCACAGGTTTACAATGTAGTATACGAAACTCATTTTGGTAAACCAGTTCAGTAGTAAGGTGGACAGGATAACAACATGAAACAAACATATCTATTTAAGACAAAGCAACATAGACAGAATATAAGTGTGGGAAACTACACAACAATAACAACACTTGTAATGTGCATGGCATGAGAACATAATTGTTTATTCAATTAAAACTAAAATCAACATAGAGCAAGTTACAACAGCAAATATGTTAAAGAAACATGTTTAAAACATACCTGTTGCGCCATTGGAGTTTCAATTGCATCCTTCAAATTTCAAATTAGTTGGTATGAGTAAATACAGTGATGCGAGAGAAACGTAGTATGAACCATAGCTATGGAACCTGACCTGAGAATAATTATTCTTTTGCTTTAATCGTTGACTTGGGGTTCGGAGTGGTGGTCCTCGTGCTTGGGGCACTGCAGTTGCCTTACTAACTGCTCGTGTTTGGGTGCTCCGTGGTGGAGACGGTGCTGTGTCAATGGGAGTTGCGTTACTATCTGCTGGGGTTGGGGTTAGAAGGGGTGTATCTGGTTCTCTGTCCAACTGGGTAGGGGTACAATCTGCGTGAGTCTGGGTTATGTGTGGCGGGGCTGGTTCTTGGGCAAGTACAACCGTGGTTATATCTGCATTGACAGGTAGCCCGATCTTTTCTAAAGACCATATTTTTACTCCCACAGATACTGCCATCACCCCCTCCAATTGAAATGGCTGATAAACAAGAAAAGTAATTGAATGTATAGACATTGTAAGATAGACAGGTGCAATGGATAGTAGGGAAGAAAACATGGCATGAAATAATTCACATTTATGTTGTCTAACCAAACAGAATAGCAGGACATAATTTCACATACATGATGGCTAATTAAACAGGATAGCATGACACAATTTCACATGTATGATGGCTAACTAAATAGGATAGAATGACATACTTCAAAATATGATGACTATGTAAACATGATGACATGATATAACTATAGGATGTGTCTATTAAAGTGGTTGGCATGCCATAAATCACAAACATGTCGTCGATGGAAACATGATGGCATGATATTATTCACATATAGAATGCCATAATTCAAAATATGATGACTATGTAAATAGGATGAGGTGATATAACTATATTATGTCTTTAGAAAATGGGTTGGGATGCCATAATTCAGATACATGCTGTCTATGTAAACATCATGGCATGATATAATTCAAATATATGATTTATATACTAAGGAAGTTAGCAGAGGGTAGTCGCATATATGATGTGTCAACTAAGGAGACGGCATTCAATATTGTGTATATGATGTAAAAACTAAGCATTGCAATACAACATATGCATGATAGGAGTAATATAACCCTGCCAAGTTTGAGCATACACCTCAGGGGGATAATAGGACTGGTCATCTGCCTATGAATCGTCCTCTGAAGAGCTATCTGTAACCAACAAGATATCTGCTTCAGCAGGTAGCATTGTCTGCCCTGAAGACCTTGTTTTCACTCCAGATTTCTCCATCACCAATTCAAATGGCTAGTGCACAGGAAGAGCAGTTGAATATACAAACATTGTCGACAAAAGCAATGAGAAATACAACAAAAGGACGGCATGATATAATTCACATATATTACGCTTGGCTAAACATAATGGCATTGCATAATTCACATATATAATGCCTTGCAACAAGATAGCATTGCATAATTCACATATATAATGTCTTGCAACAAGATGGCATTGCATAATTCACTTATATGGTAATTAGACACTAAAGAGGTGGCATTCACACAAAGCATGTCTAAACTAAGCAAATGACATAGCAATGCAATATACCATAAGCACAATATGAGCAACATAACCCTGCTAAGTTAGAGCATGCACCTCGGGAGGAAATAGGACTGGTCATCTGTCTCTGAATCCTCCTCTGAGGAGCTATCCTTAACCAGCAAGACATGCGCTTCGTCAGATATCATTGTCTGCTCTAAAGACCTTGTTTCCATTCCAGATTTTTCCATGACCGTGCCAAATGGATGAGGCACAGCAAGAGTAATTGAATGTACTAAAATTGTTGACAAATTTAACACGTAATAAAAAAATGATGGCATGATATAATTCACATATAAGATGACTGGCTAACATGGGTGGCATTGCATAATTCACATATATGATGCCTGGCTAAACAAGATGGCACTGCATGATTCACATATACGATAAAGAAAATAAACAGATGGCGTTGACACAAAGTATGTCTAAACTCAGAAGATGACATCTTTGATGTATACAGTAAGCAATGCAAGGCACCATATGCATGATATTACCAACATCAGCATGCCAAGTTAGAGCGAAGACCTCATGCGGTAAATAGGAGTGGTCTTCTCCTTCTGAATCCCCCTCAGAACAATTATCTTCCTCTTGATTACGATCCGAAATGGGTGGAGGGGGGCTGCCTTTGCGCCCACCATGGAGCGACGTCTGCATGAGATTTTATTGCCACGCAAGGCTTGTCTCTTTTGATCTACATGTTCAGTTCCATTATGTACAATAACTGACAGGCATAGGAATAAAACATAGTAAGATTATGTAAGGAGTGCATGCACAAATCCAGAGTGATATTAGCAAACTATGGATAGACCCAAAACCAAAGATAGCAGCCAGATAATAGCTTTAGTTAAAAAATATAGATAATGGCTCCTTTAATGTTTGTTTGCACCCAACATGAAACTCATAGTAGACACCCGAGATTAACCAGATAGTAGCCAGATAGTACTGATTGTTGTCCCAATATGTACCCCACAACCATTTAAAAACTCAAGTTTCAACATTAATTTGGACCTGACTAGGAGTCTAATAGGTGAACACGACGATAAAGTAGCATGTCATCATATTAAGCGATGCATAATGTAAGCAGACACGGAAGAGTGCGACCTCTCTTGCGGACCCGTGTAGTCCTCAAGGTCATATGCTCAGTTGATCATGGTAATGCAGTTGTCATGGCTGCCAGCAGCGGGGAAGAAGATCTGAGGCAGCGATAGACAGTCTGGAGAGTGGATCCCTGCTGTGGTGAACCCTTCCGTCGTTGGAGCAACTGAGCTGGGGTGGAACACAGCGCCGCAGGAGCAGGACAAACCACACAAGATTTTCTTTAACACATATCTGTAACAGAAGTAATTGTGTAAGGGCTTGTTTGAATTTGAGGATTCTAACAATGCAGGGATAGGAAATAGACAGGAATAGGATAGGAATGCACGTGCAAAACAGAGAATTTAAAAACACGGGATTTTTGCCAATTTGGATGTTTGATTCATAAGAATTGGAAGATCACAGGATGAAAAGAAGCATGGTGAGATTAAGTCAAACCACAAGAAAATGTATGATTTCTGCCAATCTTAGTCTTGTGCTTCATGAATAGGATTTTGAAAATGAGGACAAGTGGAAATTAAAATTCCTACGGTTTTTCTTTCAAGCACCATAGGAAACTTTCCTTTGAACCAAATTCATGAATAGTAGCACCATAGGAAACTTTCCAATTCCTATGTTTTTCATTCACTTTTCCTTTCAAGCACTGGCGATTCTAATAGGCAGGCTTGAGCAAGGAAAAGACTACACTAAAAAATATTTTTGTGCTACTTCTATTACTTTGGACCCAGGCCACTGCCCTACTAGCTCAACTCCCAGGCCCATCGACAAATGCACAGCTCAAACGCGCAGAGATAAATAATGATGGCGTTCAAGAGAGTCCATCACGGATAGCTAAGTTGCATGGTACCTCACTGCTTGTCATATAGTAGGATAGAATAATCATATTTCACGTTACTATGTGTGCTCAGTGGACAATATATATAACATGTAGAGTAAAAAAGAGATGCAACAAGTGTACAACCTCTTTGGCGAAGCCATGTCGATCTCAGCGTGATTGGGTTGGCCGGTGAGGATGCTCCGGCTGACTTGGCTGTCAGAGGAGGGGAAGAAGATCTTAGGCATCTAGAGATGGAGCCCGAGGTACTGCTCCGCTGTGATGGAGGGTTTTGTCGTTGGAGCAGCTCCGGTGAGTTATACGATGCCAAGGCTGAAGCAGGATAAGAGAGACAACGTGAACATTAATCTGAGTGGAATTCTAATAACATCTCGAATAGATGACGTAAAATACATAACCAAAAAGTGCTAGATGTAAAATACATCAGCCGCTCATCTATGAACTTAACTGTCAAAACTGAATTTAACTGTCGAAACTGAACTTAACTGTCGAAACTGAATTTTGCTGTCGAAACTGAATTTTACTGTCGAAACTGAATGCACTAGAGGTGAGGCTACACGTCAGTCGACTGACATTTTCATCTCTGGTCAGTCGATTTTGCAGTCATTGGATACAAAATCAAGGGCTTGCAGTTCATCTTCAACCTCCACCCACCTGAGTCGCCAGCCACCACCGGCCAAACAACCGCCCCCCGCCGCCCGTGGCCGGCGGTGCGCCGCCCCGCCCTCCCCGAAAACACTCTCCACCGTCGGTCTGCCACCGCCCCGGCCATCCCTCTATCCCCCCCCCCTCGTGCCGAGCTTTTTCTCCGGCGATCCCCACGCCACTGCCCCACCACCGCTGGCGACCACCGCCCCCACCCTGAACCCTAAGATAGATAGTGGGGTACCTCTCCTGCGAGCCCTTCTCCCTGCTGTGGCTGGTTCTTCCTTAACCCCGGCGATCCCCTCCCCACCCACTAAAAATCGACTGACCCAAAAGTCGATTAAGTCGACTAAAGTGTAGCTAAATCGGAGCAGCATCGCAAGCAACAGCAAGAGCGAGAGCAGCAGTGCGAGCAAGAGTAAGAGCAAGAGCAATAACAAGAGCAGACCAGGCAGGGGACCGAGAGCAAGAGCAGAGCAGCAACGTGAGCGAGAGCTAAAGCAGCAGCAGCTCCTACTGATGTGGGCGTCACTATCGAGGGAGCGACACCATGGAGGAAGTGGCCGGCGACGCCGTCGTGGATGGCGTTGCGTCGTGTCGGTTCGGGACCGAGCGCCGGCAGCACCGAGAGATCGAATCAAGAAGAAAATGCGGCAATTAGTGTACAACCTCTTTGGTGGCATCGATTAGGCTGCAACTGCATCCGAGGAAACAGTGATGATGCTGCTCTTCCAGTGGTGCAGGTGAAGACGGCGGTGTAGGAATGAAGGTGGCGTGAAAGATGAGGGGAACGTTGGGGCAGCTCCTTGGAGGTGGAGGATGGGGTGGCTGAACCGGCGGGACGACGAGATCGACGACGAATCCTCATTTGGTACGGTGGATGAGGGACGTCGAGGTATTGTTGTGGACGACATCATTGGGGAAGAGGCTCCGGCTGGGTGGCAGATGAAGGAGGGTGTAGGGCTTCGCGGGTTTTCACGGCCTCGGTGTACGAATGGGTGGGCGGATGGGATGGGAGTGTGGAACCATGGCTCAGGGACGCGCTTGTCCGAAATGTGGGGTAAGTTACAAAAGTACCCCCACCGATTTGAGGTGGTTCTTTCGGTTCAGGGGTATCACACGCATTTCACATGTCGGGATTTCACATGAGGTGGGAGTTTTCGCGTGCGTTGTAATTTTGGAATAGCAAGGCGCGCGTTGAGATGGAGGGAGTTGTCGGAGCACAACGAGACAAAGATATATCTTCAATATTTCGGGCTAGCAAGGCGCGGGTTCAAGAGGCAGGAGTTTCGCAGCATGATAGACAAAGACGCCAGCTGGAAATTTTGGCATAACAAGGCGCGGCTTGAAATTTTGGGAGATCAAGCTTAACGTGTACCCCAAAAAAAGACAATTCACATCTCATCACTAGAGAGAGCCATGTCCCGCTTTACTATATTACTAGAAATGCATTCAAATACAACAAAAAAACTAAAAAAAATGGGACAACAAACATAAGGTGTACAATACAAAAACAATTTGCACTTCCCTCAACAATAAAAAATATGTGTGTTGTCTAGCATATGGACTAAATTTGAGTACATTTTCCCTGTTTGGATTGTACTCGGGTTAGTTATACAACCATCTAAATATTATCTTCACAACACATGACATGAATATAGGAGAAGTAAATTCCTATATAAATACGAAGTACATGTACATACAATCTCGAATTCAAATATACGTATCCATTTTGTGTTGAATTCAAATCATAGTACATGTATGCTCTAGCTAGATGTTCGGAATCTAAACCATGTATGATATACTATGTACAATGTGTTTAACACGCACAACACACACACAAACACCATTTAGAATGGTATGGTACACGTGCATTGCACGCATGAGATTTGGAAACCAAATTATGAATAAATACCACATTATAGCATGTAAGCTTTGAGTCATATATGCATGATGTAGATGTTCGTTTAATTCGTATAGTTCATTTCATTCAAAATCAGCTAGTTTTATAAGAAAGCTAATCTATTTTAAGATTCATGGAACTGTGCGTTGTTAGGCATAAAGTAAAAAACAAATAATGGCAAATCATTGAGAAAAACATTTGGGCAATTCTGATATAGAAGATTCTAGAACAAAGAAGAAGTGCTTGTGTTTTGAGGTTTGTGCATTATGCTTAAGTTCAACCATGGAGTCTTCTAGATTGTACATGTGGCAAAATCTTGTGGAATCTAGATGATATTCAACAGCTAGTAGTGCTCAAATTTGCCATCTCTGCACCATCGGATTGGCCTCATCCAATGACCATCTTTCAAAGTTAAAGTTATCCGCACACTATATA
>NC_041389.1:545274059-545291608 GCF_002162155.2 Triticum dicoccoides
TGATGCGAAAGCCACCCATCATCTCCAATTAGAATAGTGTGTCCATGCATGGATGCAATGTGGCCAAATGATGTCTGCCATCGGTATCTCAAATTCAAATCAGTCTGACCTTGTTCAATGTGTATACATTACAACATGCTCATTTCCAAACCACACCGCCCAAATCTCCGTTATATTCATGCATGCATGGGTTTCAAACATCATGATCTCTTATTCAAATATATGAATTCAACTTTACATTGATTATGACCTCACCTAGTCTTTTACACCCACACAGTCATCTTCTCTTTATAATTGTACCACCAACTTTCTCTCGTGCATGCATGCACACACACTACCAGTCGACATTATCCATCGCACACATGCAATCTTTTTCTTCAGGTCGATCTCCCATGCAGGCACACACACACATATACATCCCCCTCTCCATCATATCGGGCATTCTTTATCTCTCACATGCAGGTGCAATGATCGATGTTCCTCTATGTGTGTGTATATATAGCTAGGTCTTTCATAGTTTTCCACACAAACCGATCAATCTACATATCTAGTGAGGTCTCACCCTCTATCCCACGTCCACATCGATCAATCTATACCTCTCTAAATAGAATTACATATATAGATAATACACCCACATTAATTATATATCCAACGTCCCCCTCTCATCATCCATGCCTTTTGCTTCATCTCTCAGTCGCGCGCACAATGGAGAAGATAGGGGGCAGCAAGGGCCCTCCCCCCTAACGTCACTATATATCGAGACTATTATGCATGTGATCATTAGACAATTGCTGGTAAAAATGGTTTAAGTTGATGAATTGGCCCTCCTCGTAAAGGATTAGCAATGCTTGTCCCCCTAGCTCATTTATTTTTCATGGCTCCGCCACTGCGCGCAACAGCGCACGTTCTCGTCCCCTCTCTCTAAATATCAATCTCGCACTTGTGCACTCCTACATAGTTTCCCTCCACTCGGCCCCTCACACCATCTTCTAGCCCCCCACCGTATTTTGCCACATGTAAAATCTAGCAGACTCCATGGTTGAACTTAAGCATAATGCACAAACCTCAAAACAACAGTCGTTCTCCTTTGTTCTAGAATCTTCCGTATCATAACTGCCCAAACTATTTTTCTTGATGAATTGCCATTATTTGTTTTTACTTTATGCTTTACAACGCACAATTCCATGAATCATAAAATAGATTAAGGGCTTCTTTGATTCAAAGGATTCTCAAAGGAATTTTGGAGGATTCTAATCCTTAGGAATTTTTCCTATCTTGGTTGTTTGATTCGTAGGATTGTAAACCATAGGAATTTTCCCATATGATTCATTTGCACTAGATTTCATAGGAAACATCCCATCCACTCAAACCTCTTTGAAAGAATTAAGCTTTTTTATGCACAATCAAACACTCATACAATCCTGTAGCATTCAAGACGACATTCCACTCTAATCCCATGTTTTTCCTATTCCCGCGTTTTGGAAATCCTACGAATCAAAGAGGCACTAGCTTTTTTATAAAAACTAATTGATTTTGAATCAGATGAACTATAAGAATTAAACGAAGGTCTACATCAGGCTATATGACTCAGAGCTTACATGCTATAGTGTGGTATTTATTCATAATTTGGTTGGAAAATCTGATGTGTGCTATGCATGTGTACCTTACTAGTACTTTGAGTATGTGCAGAACACGTAAATTGGAATTCCAATGGCACGCTACACAGCGTCTCTCTTACAGTTCATGAAGCCACGTGGCACAGGTGGAGGCGTTGTCGCGACCTCCTTGTGTGGATTGATCACAGTGATGTGCTGCTAGTTCCAGAAGAATGTACTTGTCCTCTCTGACCCACACTGGCGGTACATGAATGAAGCGAAGATGTGCACGCATGCCACGCACGCACTCATACCCTCGCACGCACACGCGGGTACACGGGCGGATGCAATTTTGTACCAAGATCCACCCCATGTGATAATTTGACGCATGTAAAAGTCCTTCACTTCATTTATGGTCAATTAATACAGCGCATGCAAATTGAGTGGACGTGAGGGCGGAAGAAAGACATTACTACTTCACTGCGTGCATGCGAGTAGTTAAATCATGGGTTGCTAGTAGTACTTCCATTGGTCTCCTTCGTATTTTCTGCCAATTTTTGACAGTAACATAATATTTATGCATTGGAGCAGTGTAGTCTACTTGAAATCTATGTTCCATTAAACTCATCAGGAGTTGTCTCGGGCCTCGAATCCAAAACCTCAATTAATCTTTACCTTGTTGCCATCACATTTGAAAGTACTAGTGCTACAATTAAGTGCAAGCCTGCTCACACCTACTAGTACGTACCAAACCTGAACGTGTTCCCACTATGCATGTATTAGTACTAGTGCTAGTACTTAGGTTAAAAAGGGGAACTACCTAACCGAAAATTACTCTACCTTTCCTCCCCATAAGTCCTTCTTCTTCATCCGTCCTTGCCATGGTCGGTGCACAGAGCTCTAGGTCGAGAACTACTTGTAACAAGGGAGCGGCAACCAACGTTGCGGAAAAAAAGAGGGCTCACCACCACGCAAAGACCTCGAAAGATCTCTCACGGGCAGATGATGGCTCCCAGGAGCACCCTAGCAGCGGAGGCAAACATGCCGAGCTAGCGGCGCTGGAGTTGTTACCCCTCGACGGCATGCCCGATCAGCTCAATAAGCACCTCAATAAGTAGAAGGAGTTCATCCACGGCTTGGTGGAGCTGCTGAAGGAGAGCCTCGACAACAAGCCCGCTGAGCTCAATAAGCAGGGGGAGTTGACCGCCGGCTTGGTGATGCTGCTGAAGAAGAGCATTGCCTCGGAGAAGAAGGCGACCGGCAAAATCCTACAACTTCAGGAGGACAAGGTGAAGCTCTGCCACGAGCTCGACCTGCTGAAGGAGAAGAACACTGGATGGAAGAAGCTGCATGAGAATAGTAGTTCCTCGATGAAGATGCTGTAGGCCCTCATCATGGAACAACTCTACATCAAGCACCCGACTGCTATCAAGGTATGTAATGCGGCCGTGGAACAGATGATGAAGGCTCGCGTCGATAAATCCCATGTCATGGACATAATGAACAAGATGGCGGAGGAGACAGGCAAGGTGATGGAGGTCATGGAGGCGATGAAGAAGCAGTTATGACTCCGCGGCGAATTAGATCATTTGGGGTGATAATCTTCCTTCTTCTTTTGCTCCTGTGTTTCTTCTTTTGCTTCGGGTGCTTCACCACACGTGTCATGTTCTCTGCGAGGCATGAATAGAACAATGCTAACAATGAGATGACTAGCAAATTAGATCATTTTTATCGCCATATGGCACTGGGATGTCGTGTTTCGTGCTCCTCTGTCGTAGTACTACTCCAGTGGAAAACTTGAGTATACCACACGATTCTTTGCAACTCCTCAGGTCGTCGGCACATTTATACGAGTAGTCAAATCACAAGGCCCCGCCTTCCAGCAGTAATGAGCTGTAAAATCACAAAGGCCCTCGCCTCTCATGAAAACGACCAAGCTAGACTGCCCCACCCTCTAGCCCTTTAAAAAATGTATACTTTTGTATAGTAGTAGTATCGATGGATTGCGCCATTGAGCAAAACTAACAGGTTGAAATTAAAGAAAAAAGGTGGTACATATAGAGAGCGCTCGTCGCCAAATTATGCATATAGTACTATTAAAGAAATAAATAAATTAGCATACCTATTTAATTCTTGGGTTCTTATTATTTATGCCACTAGTTGTGTATCACTACTTAGTTTTGCCATTAGAAGTTATAACTACTCAAAAATGCCATCAATCCATGAGATGCCTGCTCAAAAATGCAATTAGATATCTCAAAAATGCCATTGTTAAGTTAGATGTTTGCTCAAAAATGTCATTAGACATTGTTATTTTCATGCCAAACCCGTTGACCATGTTACATGACAAAAATAAGCCGATTCTCACAATGATAAGTGTGGCCCCGTTTGTCAGGAGTAACCAAGCAAATAATTTTACAGGAATATAAGAACGCTGTTTGGATCAAGTAGGCCCCACACTTTATTTTACTGTAGTGAGGTAGAGGGAGAGCTGGCATGCTGGTCCATCGGTATTTATGTCATTATAACATGGAAAAGGAGATTTGAGTCACAATAGTGGTGTCCATCACAACACACCCCTCAAATAAAACTAAGCACCCTGGAATTTTTTGACAAAACTAAGCACCCTGAAATTCTTTGAGAACTAAACTGCTGGCTATATGATGTTGGCCATATATATTGTATGTATATAATGTGAAGAAACAAGTGGTAGTACTATACCAACTAAAAGATGAAATGTTAGAAATATAACGAGAAGAAAAAATAACATAGTTCAGCTGGGGGCTCAGCACAACACATCCCTCAAATTAAACTAAGCACACCTGAAATTAAACTAAGCAACTAATCCGTTAGACACTGCATTAGAACCACCATGAGCAACGACACTGCCACCTTACTCAGAGTCCTCGTCCACGTCCTCAACTTCGTCCTTGTCCCTCTTCCTCTTGGCCGATACTTTGCTTGAACCACACACTAGGATCTTGCTCTTCATCCAACCCTTGTAGATATTGAAAGAAAGGTAGCCATTGCAGCATACTGGATGTGGTTTATATCTAGTACATACCACTGCCATGCATGACGATGAAATGTGTGTGGAGGTTTCTCCAGTTTACCGTACGAAGGATGAACCATGGCTCCTGCCAGGGTCAACATTGAAGGCTGATCACGGGAGGGTAGCTGATTCTTCTGGAGGTCAAAGGGGTTGCCTACAATGAGGCCTATCTGACCCAGGACTCTTCTGTCGTTCGTAAAGTCTACAGTAATGAATTTAACTAGGTCGTCCTTGAGGAAGTTCTTAAAATCCTGGCACTGAACATCGGCATGGTATATGTGGTAGACCAAGCATAAGTCATGCACGCAAACCTGGATCACGGCGGGCTTCTTCTTCACTTCCTCCTTTAGATCCTTCTCTTGTCCCAGGACTGTGCTGTACTCAACATCTAGCCCACCAACCCACTCATCATTTGAGTTTTCAAACATGCATCTGAAGCAAGCAAGGCATCCTTTCATCATCGCGGAAGAACGGGTGTAGATGACGTCGAACTCATTGCCGGTGATGGTTCTAACCTTGTACTCACTGCCGATCATGGAGATTTGGGACGCCATGGATTTGGGAGGAGGGTTAGGATTAGTGGAACTGCTGTAATGTGAAAGGACGGGACGACTAGTAGCGAACTGCCGTAATGTTAAAGGACGTCCGGGGACGAGTAGGAGGACATGGATCTTCTAATGTGGCTATCACTACCTTGCCCTGCCTTTCCTTCACTGACATGTGGGACCCACACTTGGGACGACCCACATGTCAGTGACCCAATGGTAGGATTGTTCACGTCAGGGGATCCTCATCCCGAGTAGGAGCGAACTGCCAGTGGTTCTTCGATTGTAAAAATGCTGAGTGGGGTGTGCAAATGGCAGGGTAGTGGCTTGCCTGGTGGATAAATGGATTCATGCACAGTACTATGGGGGCCCAAGTAGATGTCATGTCTACTCGACGCCCAATTAAATGGCTTTCGATGTCATGTCAAGCATTGGGAAAATTACAGGTGATACGAAGCTTTCCATTCTCCCATGATACGGGCTTCTGAGAGTCCTTGGATCTGAGATCGAACGGTTGCGTGGCGTGATTCTAGACCTATGGGTGAATATCCTATCCTGGAGGGTTATTCTGTAAATTTTCAGCAACTTAGCATGCGACCGTTCGATCTCAGATCCAAGGGCTGCCAGCAGCCCGTATCATGGTCGCGCCTACCACGACTGTCGCCTCGCTCGCGCGGTCGCGCCCTTGGAGATTTATAACATGGTGCGTTAGGCTATCTGATGTTGGCATGCCATACATAGTCATCACTTAGTCACTCATACTATAACAGGGTTATCTATAAGGTTGGCTATAAGAGTATTTTTTTACCTCTCTCTATCTCTTTTTTCATAGTATTTATTGCATTTGCCAAGGAGTGACCTCTTCCAATGAAATGGTACTTAGATGAGGTGCTAAGGGCATTAAATGGCTTAGCAATCAAGTCCCGAATGCATAGGTGCTTAGTTTTTTGTTACTAAGTTTGCTTCATTTAATTAGCTAAAGACTCAAAACTGTCTTTTCACCTAGGTACACACGCTTAGCACTGTTTCTTCCTTGGGTCACCAAACTAGTCTCTCTCTTCCTAATTAACTTGCCACATCAGACTTTATGCCTATGTGGCAAGCTTAGCACCTATAGGAGCAAGTATGTAAAATAGTGGGCTATAAGGCACCTCCCAATGCTCCACCTTGTACAGGTGCTAAGCCTTCCACGTAGGCAAAATATCTGATGTGGCAAGTTATTTAAGAGGAGAGTGATGAGTATGGTGACCCCAGGAAGAAACAATGCTAAGCGCGTGAACCTAGATAAAACATTTAAAGGGAAGGAAGCCCACCAATACATGAAGAGCCTTAGTTGCTAAATCATTAAATGAAGCAGGCTTAGCAACCATAAGCTAAGCACCTATGCATTGGGGAGTATAGTTTCTAAGCTATTTAATGTGCTTAGCACCTCATCTAAGCACCCATGCATTGGGAGCAGCCTAAGCCCGCTTTACATGGCATTTTTGCAAATGTGGAGGAAAGAGGCAAGGATAAAGTGGAGTGGGCTCTCATGCAAGAGCCAGCCTCTACATGGTGGAGCATTGGGAGAGGCACTTGTATGGAGGTGGTCAGGAATCGGGAGACTCACGCCGGCCGTAGCGCCGCAGTTAAAATGATAATGGCAAGTCAAATCACGGGGCCCCACTTGTCCAACAGTAAGTCGATGTCAAGTCACACAGCCCTACGTTTGCAGCAGCCTACTCCCTCATCTTCTCGCGTCTCTGCCGAACCGACTAGGCGGAACTGCCCCGCCTACCGCATAGGAAAGGCCCCGCCCTCGACTTTTAAATAGTACAGTATACTAATTTTGTATCCATGGATTGCACCATGGAGCAAAGCCTCAAGAAAATGGCGGCACACATGTACGAAGTATACAGCACGCCCGTCGCATTTGCGTCACACCCCAAACGGTCGGTCGGTTTGGCATGCCGCCCTCCGAATGGAACGCGCGTCATATTGCGTTTGCACATACATGTTGGACTGCAATTGAGAACCGACCATAGGCACACTCCTCGGCCCCGCAAGTCGGGTGAGTTAATAGAAGAGAGAGACGAGCGATAGTACTAGAGAAGTGTTTGTGCATACATTGGTGCCCGGACGATCCCTGCAAGACACGGAAAATCAGTTCGTCCATGCATGTGACCAGACTCCAGTACACATGCCTAGATTGGCTATCGTCTACATATCGTGCAGGTTGTGTTGTACATGGATGTAGTTCCAGTGAGAAATCTAAAAAAAGGTTTCTTATCATCTCGCAAAATTAGGTGTCATGTGCTTCGGATCACTGCGAGGGTTAAACATCGACAATTGAGTTGGGCTAGTCATTGGGGGCACATGCATGAAGACTACTCGGCTGCCATCTAGGTTAATCCGGCTATGTTAATTAGGACATCTATCGACGGACCCCTTTTGTATGAATTTATCTTTAATTTGAGCTTTGATCCTCGTCAAGTTTGTCCGTCGGGATTCATGTTGTCTCCTTTGGGCAGTGAGGTTATGATTTCTTGCCATGTGGCATTTTTTTGTGTTATATGTTATAATCCGGTGCTTCATATCAAAATGACGATAACTGCGCCTCTGGGGCACGTGCATGAAGACTTCTCGACAGTCATTGACGAGGTCAAGCCGGCTCCGATAGACAAAACAAAAATAGTACTCCACTATATAGGCAAGAGCCTCCGCGCTTGCTTGCTAGTGTTGCTCTCTTCACACCATCTCGTCCTCTCCAGATCTAAACACGACTTCAGTGGCCACACTCTCTCTCTGCTCACCGTTGGTCACAGATCCAGCCGGATCCTCTCCACCGGGGAAGGTGAGAAGGTGCAGCACTCACGCGGCCGTCCTCGGGCGATGGCTCTTACCCACCGCCGGCGCGTCCCAATCAGCGTGCCTTGTCGTTCTCTCCCAAGTACCACTGGCGAGGGAGGGCCTCCGACCCCTTCTTCCTTGCTGCCATAGTGTGGGCAGATCCGGCCTCCTGCCGCCAACCTAGCGACATCCCGGCGACCCTCAGGTATAACTTTCCTTCGAAACCCACCTTGCTCTACTTCCCGAGCTCCTGACGTTGCTGCATTTGTATCTTTTACTATTTCTCAAGCCCCCTCGTAGATAGGATCGATCGGCTGTTCGAAAACCACCTAAATTTGTACTGTTAAGAGGTAAAACTAGTTCATGCACTCGAATCTAGTACTACTTGGTTCAAACAAGGAAGAAAGGGGGTGGGGGTGGGGGAAGATTTGTTACCTGAATCTAGGACTTGGTCGAAAGAGGAAATAATGGGGGCGAAAAGTAGCAAAGACTGGCTATCCAACTGGTCTCTAGGTCTAATAGGGAAATAAAGGGAAACACAGTACAAACTGAATATAAACCCGATCTATTGGTTGAAAAAGGAAAGAAAGTGAGGACTGGGGGACAAGTCAACAGAGTAAGTCCAGCACTAGATTTGCTAGCCTCACACAGTATAAGGTAGCTATACCGAACAAAAATGGGACCAACCCAGATATCCTGTTCTGATGTTTGTTGCCCCGAGCCACTCTCGTGTAATGTCACTGGTAAAATGTAGCAGTCGCACTGTTAAAAGTAAGGACATGTTAAACCAATGTTGTTTTCAATGTAATGCCTCCAGTAATATGAATCAATGGCACTTTATTTCATGTCCCGCTAAATTTCCCATTAAGATAAGTTGTTTCTTTTCGTTAGAAATGCAACTGTCCTGGTCCTCCTACTCTCCCGTGCCCAAATATCGACTTTGTAGCAGCTGTAAATGTAATGTTGCTAGTAAAATGAAGCAATGTCACCATTAAAGTAATGTCGTATTTAACGGTTGTCATAGTTAATCCTAATGCCCACACTAATATCTAGCAATGCTGTTGCTTTAGAAATTCCTACTGTCCTTGTAGGATTGCCATTCAAATAAGGAACATGCTTCTTTTCATTTGATGCATGTTTCATCACTTGTTAGTCACCCTCCTTTCCACCTTTTTTGTGCAAACAGAGATATACATTTCACGCTTGATCTTAGTTGATCTGCACAAATGATATCCAAATTATAGTTAACATTCCAGGAGCTTCACAACCAACCTTGATGTTGCTCAATTTTATTGCAACTAATGAAGAAGAAGCTCTATGGGTTTCGTTTTCTGATGGAAATGGAACCAGGGTTGGAGCCCATTTCTTAAAAAAAAGAAGTTGCTAGCTCATGGGACATTGCTTCATTTTAGGTGAACTACACCAAAAGGTCCCATGAATTGAATCATCCATGTTGGTGATTGGGTTCATTCATTCTACGACTGCATTGACTTCAGATATGGTTCCCATCAGAGGTATGTTCCTTTTTGGTCTGACTGTTTGCCAAAGATCCTGCATGTTGATCCTGCTCTTGTGCTACTGTTTTGGCAATGCCATGATAAAACAGTAATGTTATTATTATGCACCTTAATGTAGTTGCACTATTAATTTGAGGCAATGTTTTGGCAGCGCTAGTGCCACTGTTTGTTTTATATATCGGAAGAGGGGGTTCCCTCCGATTTCATTAAAGTAACCCAACCATAGAGAACCATTATCCGACAACATCTCAGTGTAAACGGGCAGTTATGCAACTACTACTAGAACGGACTGAGTACTAGCAGGAGACAAGTTCGCCACATAAGCTAGGCAAGTAGGGGGACGCAGCACCAGCTCGACCAAGTTTGGATTACAACCCAAATGCCACCACAGAAACATCAGCGGGAAGATAGGAACTGAAAGAGCCAGCTTCAACATCCCAGTCTAAGCACTCCCGGCCTCCATCCTTGCGACGCACGGTACACCTCGTTTGCCACCTACTCGACCCTAGTGTCACCGATAAAATGAAGTAATAATACAGTTAAAATAGAGCGAGCGTCCTCTCTATCATTTCATTTCCAATGTAGATAAAGAAAGTGCTTCTCTTTGTTAATGTATGTTTCATCAACTAGTCCCATTGTTAATGTTTAAGCGTTTCTGCAAACTGGGGTGCTTAATTTTAGTTGATCTGCACAAAAATTGAGATTTGAATGTCTCAAGGCCCCTTCTTGTACTACCGCTGTACACTAATGTTCATCAATGGCAGAAGGTGTAAAGGGGAGACTTGGGACGATTTCCAGTATGAGGTGTATCGTATGAGGCGTAGCAGGGCCCATCTCACCCTCGCAGCATGGCATACTATGATACTGTCGCAATATTTTCTTCTATTTATTAGTGTATGTTTCATCAACTAGTGCCACTATAATGTAATCACGCTTTTTCATTATCTGTGCAAACATGGTTATTCAGCTGCATTTTGGTGGAACTACACAAATGTACGGATGGAACCGGCATATATGCAGAGTGTGAGGTGTGCCAAGTAAAAAATACTGACACCAACCATGATCCATGCACGCATTGGCATCCACCACCACCAGTGGGATGTGTGGCGCTCTCTGTTGACAGATCTTTCTAGGCAGCAAATCCTCTAACCAAATACTAGTAGTTTATATTGGTAGTTTTCTAGGGAGTACTCTTTTCTGAAAGAAGCACCAATCTATTTTTCTTTATTTGTACACAGTGTCACAACTTCGACCCAAAGGTCCAGAGCTATTTTAGGGTGATTGGCGTAGTATTCAGAGACTGATTGTAAGCATGATTTTCATTAGCTACCACACTGATTGTAAGCATGAGAAGATGGAAGATTAGGTTAGTGCGAAACTTACCTTAAACCCTATCGCCATTGTTGACACGAGGCGAGCGTCGAGGGAACCATGGAGAATGATAGGGAAGACACGTTGCGCCATTCGGCCTCCTCTTGTGGTGGGAGAATGAATACTCTTGTGCTTCTGGCTGGCTCTGCACCCTCACGAACGGCACACCGTACTCGATCGATTCGTTATCCTCTGGGTGCTCGACCTTCAACCTGTATGCTCACCACCTCCGCCTAACTTTCGCCTCGGGCGAATCTGTCTGCTCCATCGCCAAGAGGAGATACTCGATGAACTCGAAGGACTGCAGCGTGACTGCCGCCAAGGAGTACATCGCCGCCCTCATCGCCGGAAACGGACGGTCCTGCGCCGGAAACAATGAAGGGAGGTTCCAAACAATGAAAAACCGATCAAACATGGTGAGGTCAAAGGAAGATCCCCCCAAAAAATACGGTCGACCGGCTATAACCACATCGACCGTCAGGACAACATCAGCCATAGCAATTTTATTGCACTTGCTATCGACCCAATAGCTTGGGGGATCCATCCCACATGAACCCCCACGGGCATAAACCTATCAACAACATCTCCTTAAAGATGCAAGGTGAAAAGGCCAAGTTTTAACTGGCCCACCATACTAATGGTTGTCTTCGGACCACCAACCAAATAACACACCAAAGAATAAATCTTCGACACCGCCCCCCCTATACAGTAATTAACACATACTACCGGGATGAACCACGTTGGCTAGATTCAACATGGTACAACATTAGGCCAGCCCCACATGACATAGTCACAATTATGGGCAGGGCCGAACTCCACCCCCAGAGTGGAAATCCTACCCTGCTGGAATAGCGAGTCGTGCCTGTTTATCAAATTTTTGATTCGGAAGCCGACTACCCGGACACCAAATGAGGAGTCTGAGCTACCTTACGGCATGATAGCCTGGTTTAGCTAGGCTGCGACCAGGCACCCGCGGTTCAACCACAGGACATCCAGCTGCCTTTAAGCATTTGCCTTTACAGACTAACCTTGGCACAGAACAGGACTGGCGACGTGGAACCAGCTCGGACGCACAAGGCAGGAGCACATAAGCAAACCCACCCCCCAAGGGAGGCAGTCCGGATACAGTTCGGATCCACACGCAGCCTCCTCCAGTTTGGCCACGATAGGTTCCGCCAAACACACCTCTTTTTTATAACCCGTACTCATATGCATAGACATGTGACTGTGCCACAATGCATAGACTTAACTAACACTTACCAGCTGTCATTCCTCACTGATGACTTTCTGTCATAAACGGCACCCACGCCTCGTGTTACGCCCCAATATGCCAGGGGCTTCATAATATTTATGATATGGCAAAAAAGTCCGACCACCTTTTCAATCGCTCGGCACCCCGAACTTATAGCACTTATAGCATTATATGCATCAGCTCCGAATCATGTCTTGGGTCATTAGTTGGGTTTTCCCGGCTCCCATGTTTTGGTACCTCACGTTCCGTTCTATCGGCTAAGGTAGCGCTGGGAGAACTACTGCGATTGTGTCCCGGTTCTTCCGGACGAGCACCTCAGTAAGAAAGCCGAAAACTAACTGTCATGATACGGCGAGAGTTGGTCGCTGTTCGAGAGGTTGTAAAATCTTTAAAGATTCATTCCGCATAATGCCATTATAAATGCAAAGTGCGAGGGATCGGCCTTCCAATCAGGCGCCGATAGAGCCCCTAGTACGGTCTTCCGAACACTAGGGGCTGCACCAACCATACTCGAATTCCTATGGCTAAGTGAGAGTGTTAAAGCCCCTATAGTCTGATTGCCTGGTTCGCGGTGAGTAACACCTCCTTAAAAGGACCCAACACTGGGATAAAGAGTGTTCAGGTACACCCCGAACACCCCCGTACTTTTTACGAGGGGGCAGAAGCCAACGACTGGCCAACTCACAGGATTTATATACACTAAACAGCCGCACAGGAAGAACAAAAAGTTCACATAAATAGGCAATAAATAATAAAAGTGCCATTATCCTGCATTACAAAGAATGGCACGACTGCCTTCAGGTAAATATAGTGTATTTGGTACACTAATCCGCCACAAGGTGGGCTCCTCTCAGGACACCCTCATAGTACAACTCGGGCTTGCGATGCTCCTTACCCTCCGGCGGTCCCTCAGTCATCAGCTTCTCAGCATCAAGCTTCCCCCAGTGCACCTTCGCATGGGCAAACTCCATGCGTGCACCCTCTATGCAGACCGACCTCTTAATGACATCGAGCCGAGGGCAAGCTCCAGCAATCCGCTTCACGAGTCCAAAGTAACTGCTTGGAATTGGCTCCGCGGGCCACAGCCGGACGACCAAGTCCTTCATGGCCAGTTTGGCCGCCTGGTGCAGTTCGACCAGCTGCTTCAGCTGGTCGATAAAGGGCACCGGATAATTTGGCGCCAAATACTGCGACCATAAATGCCTCTCCGCAGACTTCTTCTCCTCAGTCCGGTAGAATTGGGCAGCATCTGATATGCTGCATGGCAGATCCGCAAACGCCCCTGGAGAAATAAGAATTCAGCTTGTCGCTTAGAGTTCCTCCCATTACTATGCAAAAATGGCCTTGTGTACAGGAGGCCTTACCAGCCGCAACCTTCCGGGCCTCTTGAATGTCATTCACGGCACCTCGGGCTCCTTTGTGAGCATCCTCCGCGGCTTGGAGAGCAAGGGCAAGTTCGGATTCTTTCCCCACCAGGCTCTGCTCCAAAGCCTCACTTTTATTCACGGCCTCCTGGAGCTCTCGCTCAGCCTCAATGACCCTGGCCTCATGCTTCTCACGAAGAGCCTGTTCGGCAGCGGCCTTATTGTCGGCTTCGGCCACAGCCTTCCTCAGTGCCTCCATTTCGGCACTCGCCCCTAGAACATACAATACAAATATTTTCGTCAAGCACAACTTCTAATTTGCGCTCAACTTAGCATAAGGTTTCGACATACCTTGCTTGTCCTCCAACTGCTTCTTCACACGGCCAAGTTCCTCGTCGGCCCGTTCCAGACGCTGCTTTAGTTCGGACACCTCCGCACTATGAGCGGAGGTCGTCTTTCCGGACGCCTGTTTTCAAACAAAGGGACACAAGTCATTACCTGAGTCTCCTGCACAACGGATGATTTCATCCCCTGTCCGGCTTCCTTTCCCTTTCACCGGACAGTGCAACAGGGGCTACTACTCATACTGTGACAATTTGCAAAAGGTTTCCCAAAACATACCTCAAAGCCCTTTATAAGGCAAAGGCAGGACTCATTCAGTCGGCTCTCGGTGGACTGAATCTTTTTAATCACTGCATCCATAAGGGTGCGATGCTCATCAACGATGGACACACTCTTTAGCACCGTCGATAGGCCGCCAGGCAGATTTGCTTGGACAGAGGTAGCTGGCGGAGCGGGCAGGCCTCCCCCCGTCAAAGGTAGCTGCACACCCGATCCTGGAGCCCCAAAAGTCTCCGGGACCATGTCCGGCCGTCGGCCGAATCCAACATCGCCCCCGCCGTCGACAAACATAGGAGCCGCTGCTCCCATGTGTACGGCCCCAGGGATACGCTCCCCTTGGTCCGAGCCCCGCTGATACGACACCTCAGTGTTGCACCTCAGCTCCGGGGAAGGGCCCACTAGAAGCATCTCGCTCGCCAGGGCATTGAAGCTTAGTGAATCCTCCGATGAGGACTGTCCGGCGTAGGACTTCGTCGGGCTATACAAAACATAGCGACAGTTACAACTACTATATCCTAATGACCTCGGGCACGTAGGTGTGTGCGGGTTTCGTATACTTACGAATTTACCAGGGGCTGGGCCCTGGGATCACACTACGGGCTGCTATCAGCAGCCATGGTGGACGCCTCGAGGAGGGGACCTTTCCCCCTTTTCGGCGATTTCAGCCTCCAGGGATGAGGAAGCCGTCCTTTTCTTCCCTCCCCCTACAGGGGACTCGTCTTCTTCCTCCTCCTCTTCATCTTCGGAGGGGAGGTCATCGTGGGAGTCTTCGGATTATGTGTCCGAAGCATCGCGACAACGGAGGCCACTCCAGGTCTTCTTGACCTTCTCGGAGACCTCTTTCTTTGGTGTCTTGTAAGGCGCTAGGACCAGCATCTTCGTCGGGAGAGGTCCGGCCGGTTCCTCCAGCAGTGGGGCCGGACAGGGTATCCCCTCCACCTTTCTTGTCCATTCCTGGGATTATTATAGAAAACATGATAAAGGTGTCTCTCTTAGGACACTTCAGCTAAAACATGGATCGACATAGCACAACGATGACTTACCGGACTCGCAGAGCGAGATAGTTGATACCCGCGCTCCTCGGCGGAGCCCTGCCACAATTTGCTGGACTTGAAGAGCACCTTCCAGATGTCCTTGTGGGAAGAGCCATAGAGCTCCCATAGAGTCTGGTGTTCATTCGGGTCATATTCCCATAAACTGCAGGCTCGACGCTGGCACGGAAGAACCAGGCGGACTAACATCACCTGGACTACGTTGACGAGTTTGACATCCTTGTCGACCATGCTCTGGACGCATGTTTGGAGCATCGACAGCTCGTCAGATGAGGACCAGTTCAGGCCCTTCTCGGGCCAGGACGTGAGCCGTAGTGGGGCTCCGGATCTAAATTCGGGGGCAGCAGCCCACTTTTTGCTGCGTGGCTCGGTGATGTAGAACCACTGCTGCTGCCACTCCTTGACGGAATCATTGAAGGCGCTGGTCGGCCATACGACCTTGGGCATTTTGCTCACCATGGCACCGCCGCATTCGACGTGCTCGCCATTCACCACCTTGGGCTTTACGTTGAAGATCTTCAGCCATAAGCCAAAGTGGGGCGAAATATGGAGAAAAGCCTCACACACGACGACAAACGTCGAGATGTTAAGGAAAGAATTGGGGGAAAGGTCATGGAAATCTATGCCGTAATAATACATGATGCCGCGAACAAATGGGTGGAGGGGAAACCCAAGCCCGTGGTAAAAATGAGGAAGGAACACGACCCTCTCGTGGGGCTCCAGAGTGGGGACGATCTGTACCGCCGGTGGAAGACGGTGGCCAATTTTCTTGGCCAAGTACCCGGCCTCTCGGAGCTTTTTGATATCCCTCTCCTGGACGATAGAGCCATCCATTTGCCTCCTGCTCCGGATCCAGACATTTTCGGAATATCTCTTCGGTGGAGAGGAAGGGGGCTTGGGCGCAGGTGCTCAAGCAAAAAGGGATGGACTAGCGAGAGGAACAGACGTGGGCAGAAAAGCGAGAGACCTTGTCTCCTTATAGAGGCAGTAAAAAGCTTTTGTGCCTCCCCACTTGCCTGGTGGAACCCGCTCATTTCCCACTTGCCGCAATTGACGGTGCGGTTGGGCTACCCATACCCGTATTGATGAAAATCCCGTAATAAGGGGGCACGATCTCTGCTTTGGCAAAACGCGTAGAGGAAACCGCCTCGCTATATACGATGTGGCTAGTTGTGTGAAAGCGGTCAGAATAATGACCCGACCGTAGTGTCGTGTCACGATTGTCTAAAATTGTCAGCAGATTACATTTGTGAAATATTATTCTCTCTACGATGATATGTGAAGATCATCTTGCAGATCCGGACACGGTTTAAGTGTTCGACAATTACTTTGGAGTATTCGGAGATCGAACCTGCCTTGCAATGCCGAAGACAAACTGCGCGCCGGACTCATCGTCATTGAAGCCTAGTTCAGGGGCTACTGAGGGAGTCCTGGATTCGGGGGTATCTGGAGAGCCAGACTTACACTTTGGCCGGACTGTTGGACTATCAAGATACATGACTCAAGACTTTATCCCGTGTCCGGATGCGGCTCTCCTTTGCGTGGAAGACAAACTTGGCGATTCAGATATTATATTTCCTTCCTTGTAACCGACTCCATGTAAACCCTAGACCTCTTTGATGTCTATATAAACCGGAGAGTTCGGTTCGTATGAGGACGATCACAACATTCGTAATCATCATAGGCTAGCTTCTAGGGTTTAGCCTCTATGATCTCATGGTAGATCAACTCTTGTAACACTCATATCATTAATATTAATCAAGCAGGAAGTAGGGTTTTACCTCCATCAAGAGGGCCCGAACCTGGGTAAACATTGTGTCCCTTGCCTCCTGTTACCATTGACCTTAAATGCATAGATCGGGACCCCCTACCCGAGATCCGCTGGTTTTGACACCGGTAGCGACCCTATGAAGCTAGCTAGGATGTTGGAGATACAGTCTTGGTTTGACAACAAGGACCAACTAGCGGCGACGGTGACATCCATGGCCAAATATCTGGAACAGAGCGAAAAGTCGGCGATACTCCCGGAGGGAGTCGCGCGGCAGTACATAGAGCTGCTCCTCTGGGCCATGGAGCAAACAGATTCACCGAATCCGATCGTGAGGGAGCGGTGGTGGGAGTATCGATCCCAGATGGAGCATCCACCAGAGATTGTAGGATCGAGCATCTACAGGGTGCCGTTTGTGAGGGTGTCGTGCCAAAGCGAGCCGGTGGAGTCTTCGTCGACCGAACCCAACTCCAAGAGGAGAAAAGCAGTTAGCCCAACGACGCTTCCCCGCCATCCTCTCCCTCGCTGTTCACATCGTCTCACGGGGCGGTTGTCTGGCACCGAGGAATAGGAGGGGACTGCC
>NC_041389.1:545291874-545331851 GCF_002162155.2 Triticum dicoccoides
TGTCAGTATTTACACATTGTGAATTGTGTTTTGTGTTGTGTATTTTGAGAGTACTTTCAGATATGAATTTTTTTTGAATTCCAGATTTGCACTATTGAGCATATGAAGTGTTTTCTGAATTCTAGATATCTATTTTTAGCACTTAAAAAATGTAGTTCCATAGGAGTATAAAAGTGCAGACAATGTGATTCTCAGAGAAGAAACTGCAAGTTTCAGTTTCAGATAAGAAACTGCAACTTTCAGAGGCAGAGCATTTATATTAACACGGCCTTTTCGAACAGTGTTAACATCATGTTGGAAGTTTTATTCGTGGTCGAAAATGGAACTACCAGCCAGTTAACATCATGCTGATCAACATTCATGCATAGCACATCTTCATATGATGCACGGTCAAAAAGATATGCTATTTTCAAAATGCCCACATAATGTCGAGTGTGCAATTTTCAGAGGCAGAGAATTTATATTAACACGGCCTTTTCAAAAAGTGTTAACATCATGTTGGAAGTTTTATTCATGGTCAAAAATGGAACTACCAGCCAGTTAACATCATGCTGATCAACATTCATGCATAGCACATCTTCATATGATGCACAATCAAAAAGATATGCTATCTTCAAAATGCCCACAAAATGTCGAGTGTGCGAAAAACAGAGAAAACGAGGGACAAAGTTTTGGCAAGTGTTGGACGTGGTGTGCGTAGATGACAATGGGGACCCACATGTCAATAAAGGCAGAGGCAAAAAATTTGGAGATATTTTCCCTGCATCAGGTGGAATCGAACCCGGGCGAAATAACTGTCGGGTAGTGTCACTTGGCCGCTAGGCTATTTCAGAAGTTTCGTTATTAATAAGGCACTTCCTTAGGTGATCGGATCTCCTCTTTCACCTTTGTGCACTCGCCGCGGCGCCGCTGTCTGCCGTTGTGAACATGCTGAACAAATGAGAGGAATCTGGAGAGGACTGTACGTGGAGAGGCGGACAGTCGGGACCCATCAGGTCTATGGCCATATGCAAGCAAGTGCCTCATCGAAAAAATACTTCCTTCTAATGCTATATTGAAGTTGGGGCCACGGGTTTGTCAACATAGTTACATTTTTTAGGTGCTTCAACGTAGTTACTATAGGAGATAAATTCACAACGAAGTCGGGGAGCTGGCAGGTATCATTTATTATCACTGGGACAGCAAGTATCAGGTGGGTTTTGGGCTGCCCCATCTAGGCTTTGTCTTTTAACATGTGTAACCCACGACATGCCAGTTTGTATTTTCTTGAGGGCCATCATGTATCGACCGGCCTATGGACCTCCCATCCGAGGTTTTATTTTTTCTGAAACATTGACAGCCCAATTTATGTATTTTTTAAAAGAAAACGCAGAGGTATGTTCTATTTTTCTATATAAGAATAGGAATGCCTGGTCCAACTTATGTTTCCCATCTAACTATATTATATATATTTAAATTATTTTATATGTTATTATATATTATTGTTATTGTCATCATATATTTAACAGATACTTACATATGTAAGAAAACAATAACCCACATCTTATTAACTTATAAAAATAATTTCTTAACAATAAAATCCTGGATTTTTTTGGCAACGAAAATCCTGGTGATTGTGTACAAAAGCTTGGTAAGATTAAGGATCAATGTAATAATAAATCACTTACTATTTAAATATAATTATAACAAAATGCTCAGCCCCTGTTTATTTTTTGATAACATTGCTGCGCCCAACCCAATATTATAATTAGAATCAGCCCAGCAAAATCGTGTATTTCGAGAAAGTGCAAATGGCCATTAATTTTTTAGGAAAAAATAAATGGGCCGCATGGACGCTACATTATTTGTTCACCCAGCCCAGCTAATGGACTGTAATTAAAAAAGATCAAATTGACTGTAAATTCTACCCCGCAAAAAAAAGACTATAAATTCTGATAAAATGGGTTGAATACGTGCCATGTTTTTGGAGGCTGAAATGGGGCCAATAGGTCGAAGCCAACGCAAGTCATTGTCAACTTAGTCAACAAATGATTCTGACATCGTTAGTCGTTGGATTTACATCCAACGACCGACATCCATCTTCAATCTCTCATCTTCTTCCTCCAGCGCCGCCTGGACCACCTGCTCCCGCCTCCTGCTGCTAGCAGCTCTGCTTAGAACGCTTCGCTGTGAAGTGTTACTCGATCGTTGGCCAAGCCATCCCTCCACCCCTCCACACCTCCTGTTCTTCTGCACCGACTGCCGAACCACACTGCACCAGACCCAGTTAACCCTCATACACCTCTCCGTCTATGACTCTACTCCCAAGTCTTCCTATCTCCGGCTCGTTGTTGTCCGGGGCCTCGCCATCGTCCACCACCTTGGATGCGCTCGGCGCGGAGTGGTCAACGTGGTCAATCAACAACACCATCGGAAGTAGACTGTGTGTGGAGAGGCTGATAGCTGGGTCCGCGGCCACACGCAAGGAAGTGCCTCCTTATTACGCGCAAAATAATGATTCCCCCACCTGACAGCTGGGACCCACCGGAAGGGCCTCTGTATTTCACAAAAAAACGTTCCCCCCGCTGACAGGTCGGACCCACCAGCTATATCTTCGCAAGCAAGGAAGTGCCTCCTTATTACGCACAAAAAATGAATACCCCCTGCTAGCTAGGACCCACCATAGTGGGAGGCTGACGTGTGGGCCAAATAAGTTGACGGGGATGGAGAGCTTTGTTAACTTTGTCAATATGAATGATTCTAGATCCAGTGACCGTACGATGTCCATCCAACGACCGTAGTGCTTCTTCAACCTCTGGTCTTCTTGCTCCAGCCGCCCGAACTAGCGCCAGTCATGCCGCATGCTCCTGCCTCCCGTGGCCGGCTGTGATGCCGCGGAGACCTCACCGCCCCCTGATACGTCTCCAACGTATCTATAATTTTTGATTGTTCCATGCTATTATATTACCCGTTTTGGATGTTTATGGGCTTTACTTTACACATTTATATCATTTTTGGGACTAACCTACTAACCGGAGGCCCAGCCCATATTGTTGTTTTCTTGCCTATTTCAGCGTTTCGAAGAAAAGGAATATCAAACGGAGTCCAAACAGAATGAAACCTTCGGAAAAGTTATTTTTGGAACGGAAGCAATCCAGGGGACTTGGAGTGCAAGTCAGGGAAGTTTCAAGTAAGCCACGAGATAGGGGGGCGCGCCCACCCCCCCTGGGCGCGCCCTCCACTCTCATGGGCCCCTCGAGGCTCCCCTGACCGACTTCTTTCGCCTATGTATTCCCATATACCCTAAAACCATCGAAAAAGAAGATAGATCACGAGTTCCGCCGCCGTAAGCCTCTGTAGCCACCAAAAGCCTCTCGGGAGCCCGTTTCGGCACCCTGCCGGAGGGGGAACCCATCACCGTTGGCCATCTTCATCATCCCGGCGCTATCCATGACGAGGAGGGAGTAGTTCACCCTCGAGGCTGAGGGTATGTACCAGTAGCTATGTGTTTGATCTCTCTCTCTCTCTCGTGTTCTCTCTATGGCACGATCTTGATGTATCGCGAGCTTTGTTATGATAGTTGGATCTTATGATGTTTCTCCTCCTCTACTCTCTTGTGATGAATTGAGTTTTCACTTTGAAGTTATCTTATCGGATTGAGTCTTTAAGGATTTGAGAACACTTGATGTATGTCTTGCCGTGCTTATCTGTGGTGACAATGGGATATTCACGTGATCCACTTGATGTATGTTTTGGTGATCAACTTGCGGGTTCCGTGACCTTGGGAATCTATGCATAGGGGTTGGCACATGTTTTCGTCTTGACTCTCCGGTAGAAACTTTGGGGCACTCTTTGAAGTACTTTGTGTTGGTTGAATAGATGAATCTGAGATTGTGTGATGCACATCGTATAATCATGCCCACGGATACTTGAGGTGACAATGAAGTATCTAGGTGACATTAGGGTTTTGGTTGATTTGTGTCTTAAGGTGTTATTCTAGTATGAACTCTATGATAGATTCAGCAGAAAGAATAGCTTCATATTATTTTGCTACGAACTCTTGAATAGATAGAACAGAAAGGATAACTTTGAGATGGTTTCGTACCCTACCATAATCTCTTCGTTTGTTCTCCCCTATTAGTGTCTTTGGAGTGACTCTGTGTTGCATGTTGAGGGATTGTTATATGATCTATCTATGTTATTATTGTTGAGAGAACTTGCACTAGTGAAAGTATGGACCTTAGGCCTTGTTTCCTATCATTGCAATACCGTTTACGCTCACTTTTATCACTTGTTACCTTGCTGTTTTTATATTTTCAGATTACAAAAACCTATATCTACTATCCATATTGCACTTGTATCACCATCTCTTCGCCGAACTAGTGCACCTATACAATTTGCCATTATATTGGGTGTGTTGGGGACACAAGAGACTCTTTGTTATTTGGTTGCAGGGTTGCTTGAGAGAGACCATCTTCATCCTACGCCTCCTACGGATTGATAAACCTTAGGTCATCCACTTGAGGGAAATTTGCTACTGTCCTACAAACCTGTGCACTTGCAGGCCCAACAACGTCTACAAGAAGAAGGTTGTGTAGTAGACATCACCCCCTACTACTCCCACCGCTGGACAGGCAATCCCTCTACTCACCCACAGCCCCTGTTATTCTGCAGCGACGGCAGCCTCACACCGCAGCCGAACCAGTGAACCCTCGTACTCCTCTCCGTGTGGGCATCCACTGCCGCGTCTTCACCGGCTCCGTGTCGTCCCCTTCCTAGGCCTCGCCGTCATCCATCGCCCTCGTGCTCTCGGCGCGACGTGGTTAATGTGGTCAAGGAACGACTTCCATCGGGAGAGTATTGTATGTGGAGAGGCTGACTGCTGGGTCCACGGCAGTCGCAAGGAATTGTCTCCTTATTACGCGCAAAATAATTATTCCTCCACCTGACAGCAGAGACCCACCGGACGGGCCACTGCATTTTGTGAAAAAGACGTTTCCCCTGACTGCTGGGACCCACCAGCTACATCTTCGCATGCAAGGAAGTGCGTCCATATTACGGGCAAAAAAAATGATTCACCCCCTCACTGCTGGGACCCGCCAGCTACATCTTCGCACGCAAGGAAGTGCCTGACAGTCGGGACCCACCTGGTCTAAGCGTACATAGCATTGTCATTCTGGTCGCGAATGTGTATGTACATACCGGTCAATGTAGAGGCGTGCACGTGTCGTGGTAGAGACGCACACATAGCAAGTACACGTATGTACAGCGGCCAGGGTGCAGGAAAGAAAATACGGCCACGTACGTACATACGGGCGGGGTCTCGAATGCCTACTCGCACATACGTATGGCCAGGGCTCGTGTACATGGCTGGGTCGGAACGGAGAAACTGTGTCGTCGTCGTGTTCATGGGGAGCCAACCAGCTGGGTCGGAATGGAATGCGTCGTTGTGTTCATCGGGAGGGCTTGGACGGAACAGCTGATGGAAACGAGGCCTGGCGTATTGCAGAACTGAGGAAACGGCCTTGTGTTCGAGCGGCCACAGTCAAAATGGGATCCTGTTCATCGAGAGGGGTCTGGCGTACCGCAAAACGAATGAAACAGACTTCTGTTGGACCTCCTATGGTCGAAACGGGGTCCTGTTGATCGGGAGGGGTGTGGCGTACCATAAAACAGAGGAAACGGACTTGTGTTGGAGCGCTACGGTCGAAACGGGGGTCATATTCATCGAGAGCGGTGTGGCATACCGCAAAATGGTACTCCACGGGATACTGTTCATCTCCATCGTCAACCTCCTCCAGCCTCCACGGGCTACTGTTCATCCACCGTCGACCTCCTCCAGCCTCCATCTGCGACTATTCATTCACGGGCTCCTGTTCATCCAGCCTCCACCACGCGCTACTCCACCGGCGACTGTTCAACCAGCCCTCTCCATGGGCTACTATTCAACCACCCCTCCACGGGCTACTGTTGATCCAGCCCTCCATCGGCTACTGTTCAACCAGCCGTCCATGGGGTCGTCCTGTTCATCCGGCCCTCTACGGGGTCCTGTTCATCCACCCCCAACCAGCTCGATCGGAGTCCTGTTCATCCAGAGGCAACACCATGGGGTCCTTTTCATCCACACCCACCGGGAACTGTTCATCCAACCCCCCCCCCCCAACAACGCTCACTGTTCATCAAGAGAAGGAGGCAGCAGGGTTCGATCGGCTTCAGTTAGCAGCAGTAGCGAAGGAATCACTCGGGTTCAGTAACGTAGCTAGTCCAATTGCTCGGGTTCAGTTAGAGCCCAACGCCTCGCACACATGCATGTACGTGTACGAGAGAAACGCGCATCGCTTGGCCCCCGACCACCCACCATAACTGGGAACTCCCCAAAATTTTCCTCGCCCTCGCTTCTACCATGGTTTTTTCCATCATGGACGGCCCAAAGAATGTCATGCAGCTGCGTCTCCGGCCCGCCCAGGACGAAAAGCCCATCTTTTGTCATGATTTTTTGTCATATAAGTAGGAGCCCACCACATCTATGATGATACCGAGTTTTGTCATCATTATCGTCATAGAAGTGTCATAAGTAAGACAGAAAAAAATTTGTTTGGCCCAAAATGTCAGGGATGTGTCTTTTTTTGTAGTGTACGTTGGAGGCGTATCAAGCTGTAACAGGTACTTTCGTAGCACGCTAATTCGTATCAAGTAACAAGTATCAATAGTAACAAGAGTGCAGCAAGGTGGCCCAATCCTTTTTATAGCAAAGGACAAGCTAAAGGTACTTCTCATAATGAGCACGTGTTCTCAAGGACACATGGGAATTCTCATCTAGTCATGTTCATCATGTTTAGTTGATTCGTGTTCACTACTTTGATAATTTGATATGTGAGTGGACCAGTGCTAGAGTGTTGTTCTTACTTGAACAAGCAACCCTCTTATAATTACCCCCTCTCGCAAGCATCCACAACTACGAAAAAGGAATTAAGATAAATCTATCTATAACATGAGACATATGGATCCAAATCAGCCCCTTACGAAATAACACATAAACTAGGTTTAAGCTTCTGTCACTCTCGCAAACCATCATCTACTTACTACACCACAATACCTTCGCCTAGGCCCAAATATGGTGAAGTGTCATCTAGTCGACGTTCGCATGACACCACTAGTGAAATAACAACATACATATCATCAAAATATTGAATGAATACCAACTTCACATGATTACTTATAACAAGACTTCTCCCATGTCCTCAAGAACAAATGTAACTACTCACAAATCATATTCGATCATGTTCAAGATCAGCAGGGTTTTGAATATGCTTAAGGATCTGAACATATAATCTTCCACCAAGTAAACCAACTAGCATCAACTACAAGATGTAATCAACACTAGTGGCAACCCAGAGGTGCCAATCTGAGGTTTTGGGACAAAGTTTGAATACAAGAGATGAACTAGGGTTTCAGAGGAGATGGTACTGATGAAAATGTTGATGAACATTTCTCCTCCCATGATGAGAGGATCTTTGGTGATGTCGATAGATTTGATTTCCACCTCCCGGAGGGAAGTATCCCCGATGGAATCATTCCGCTGGAGAGCAAATGTGCTCCTGTCCAGGTTGCACCTCGATATGGCGGGGCTTCATCTCGAAAGTCTTCTCTTATTTTTTTCTAGGGAAAAAAGCTTCATGTAGGAGAAGGGGAGCACCAAAGGGAATCTGTGGGGCCCACAAGGCATCAAAGCATGCCCTGGGGGTAGTCACGCCCTGCTGCCTTGTGGGCAACTAGTGGCCCTCCTCCGGTGGTTCTTCATTCTAGTATTTTTATATATTTGATAAAAAGATCTCTGTGAAGTTTTAGATCATTTGGAGCTCCGTAGAATAGCACCTCCTGCCAGTCACCACTAACCTCGCACCAGAAGGACACCGCGCAAGTGGTGGCCGTGCGGTGGCACACGCCCGAGCCACCTCCTGCTTCCGTCGATGCTGGAGGCTTGCTGAAGACACCAGGCAACCCCCCGACCCCTCTGGCCAATCCACTCCTCCTCTCCCCTCCTCTAGATCCCTCCTTCAAGCTCGCTCGAGAGCGCCTTGGCTCTACCTTCACCGTCCGTGTACCAATGGCAACGCTACACCACTATGACGTGCCCAGAAGGTTTGCCTTGCCATCCTCTTCGTCTGCACCAAGCGGAGCAAGCGCGGATGCGCTGCAATGCCACCTATGTCGTTATGTTCAACCTCGAGCACCCGAGCTCTCCACCATCGACTCGTCGTTGTCCATGATTCCCTACGCCCGCTGAGCCTGCCTTCGACTGTGCTGTGAGCTCCTGATCATTTTCCCCTTAGCAGCGCCATCGATTTCTTCCTCTAACCTCTGCTAGCCAACGCGCCCGAGAGCTCCTACCACCGGCCATGTCACCGCCGTGGCAACAGCTGCTGGTGCATGCATCATCTTACTCACTGTGTTCCCAGGAGCCCATAGAGCAAGTTATCCGGCCTTCATGTGCCCTGCTTTGCCATGTCGGTCGAAGCCGAACTCTGGCCACCGCCGTGAGCTTGATTCCGGCAAGCCCGGTTCACCCCAGCCCCAACCACTACCACTACTGGATACGACGCGCACGCAACTATCCGTAGCAGCTCTCCACCACTGTTTTGGTCGCTGGAGGGGCGATTCCACGCACATCCGCCATCTAGGCTCATCACCGACGATGTAACTCCGGCTAACTAATACGTCTCCAATGTATCTATAATTTTTTATTGTTCCATGCTATTATATTATCCATCTTGGATGTTTTATATGCATTTATATGATATTTTATATGATTTTTGGGACTAACCTATTAACCTAGAGCCCAGTGCCAGTTTCTGTTTTTTCCTTGTTTTTGAGTTTTACAAAAAAAGAATACCAAACGGAGTCCAAATGACCTAAAAATTTACGGTGATTATTTTTTGGACCAGAAGAAGCCCACGGAGCATTAGAGATGGACCAAAAGAGTCCTGAGGCCACCACAAGGGTGGAGCGCGTGCCCTACACCCTGGGCGTGCCCCCCTACCTTGTGGCTGCCTCGTGGACCCCCCCTGACTTGTTCCCGATGCCAACAACTCTTATATATCCCCAAACTTCCAGAACAGAACCTAGATCGGGAGTTCCACTGCCACAAGCCTCTGTATCCACCAAAACCCAATTGGGACCCTATTCCGGCACCCTACCAAAGGGGGAATCATCACGGGTGTCCATCTTCATCATCCCGACACTCTCCATGATGAGGAGGGAGTGGTTCACCTTCGGGGCTGAGGGTATGTGTTGGGAAACATAACATGCAATTTCAAAAAAACTCCTATGCTCACGCAAGATCTATCTAAGAGATGATAGCAACAAGAGCGGAAGAGTGTGTCCACGTACCCTCGTAGACTGAAAGCGGAAGCGTTTTGCTTAACGCGGTTGATGTAGTCGAACATCTTCTCGTTCCGACCGATCAAGTACCAAACGTACGACACCTCCGAGTTCTGCACACGTTCAGCGCGATGACGTCCCTCGAGCTCCTGATCCAGCAGAGGGTCGAGGAAGTAAATGAGTTCCGTCAGCACGACGATGTGGTGACAGTGATGGTGATGTGATCCGTGCAGGGCTTCGCCTAAGCACCGCGAGAATATGACCGGAGGCGTAAACTGTGGAGGGGGGCGCCGCAAACGGCTTGGAACAATTGATGTGTGTTGTAGGCGCCCCCCCCCCCACGTATATAAAGGAGGGAGGGAGCGGAGGTTGGCCCTAGGCTCGCCCAAGTAGGAGGAATCCTACTTGGGCTCCTAGTTGGATTCGGTCTGCTCCCTTTCCTTTTACCGGAGGGGGAAAAAGAGTAGGAGAAGGAAAGGGGGCGCCGCCCCCTCCCCTAGTACAATTCGGCCTCCTTCCCTGGTGGGGGGCGCGCCACCCCTTGTGGGCTGGTGTGCCTCCCTCCTATGGCCTGTATGGCCCATATCTTCCCCCAGGGGGTTTCAGTAACCCTCCCGGTACTCCGATATGTACCCGATATACTCTGGAACACTTCCGGTATTCGAATACTACATTACAATATATCAATCTTTACCTCTCGACCAATTTGAGACTGCTCGTCATGTCTGTGATCTCATCCGTGACTTCGAATAACATTCGATCACCAAAACACACAACTCATATCATACCAATCGTCATTGAACGTTAAGCGTGCGGACCCTACGGGTTCGAGAACTATGTAGACATGACCGAGACACCTCTCTTGTCAATAACCAATAGCGGAACCGGATGCTCATATTGGCTCCCACATATTTATGAAGATCTTTATCGGTCGAACCACTATGACAACATACGTTATTCCCTTTGTCATCGGTACATTACTTGCCCGAGATTCGATCGTCGGTATCTTCATACGTAGTTCAATCTCGTTACCGGCAAGTCTATTTACTCGTTCTATAATGCATCATCCCGTAATTAACTCATTAGTCACATTGCTTGCAAGGCTTCATATGATGTGCATTACCAAGAGGGCCCAGAGATACCTCTCTGATACTCGGAGTGACAAATCCTAATCTCGATCTATGCCAACTCAACAAACACCTTCGGAGATACCTGTAGAGCATCTTTATAATCACCCAGTTACGCTGTGAAATTTTATAGCACACAATGCATTCCTCCGGTATCCGGTAGTTGCATAATCTCATAGTCGGAGGAATATGTATTTCACATGAAGAAAGCAGTAGCAATAAAACTGAACGATCATAATGCTAAGCTAACGAATGGGTCTTGTCCATCACATCATTCTCCTAATGATTTGATCCCATTAATCCAATGAGAACACATGTCTATGCTTAGGAAACTTAACCATCTTTGATTAAGGAGCTAGTCTAGTACAGGCTTACTAGGGACACTGTGTTTTGTTTATGTATCCACACATGTATTAAGTTTCTGGTTAATACAATTCTAGCATGACTAATAGACATTTATCATGATATAAAGAAATATAAAATAACAACTTTATTATTGCCTCTAGGGCATATTTCCTTCAGTCTCCCACTTGCACTAGAGTCAATAATCTAGTTCACATCGCCATGTGATTTAACACCAACAGTTCACATATGTATGTGATTCACATCCATAGTTGACATCGCCATGTGATCAACACCCAAAAGGGTTTACTAGAGTCAATAATCTAGTTCACATCGCTATGTGATTAACACCCAAAGAGTACTAAGGTGTGATCATGTTTTGCTTGTGAGAGAAGTTTAGTCAACGGGTCTGCCACATTCAGAGCCGTATGTATTTTACAAATTTTCTATGTCTACAATGCTCTGCATGGAGCTACCCTAACTAATTGCTCCCACTTTCAATATGTATCCATATGGAAACTCAGAGTCATCGGGATCGGTGTAAAATCTTGCATCGACGTAACTCTTTATGACGAACACTTTATCACCTCCATAACCGAGAAATATTTCCTTAGTCCTCTTAGGTAACTAAGAATAACTTTGACCGCTGTCCAGTGATCCACTCCTGGATCACTATCGTACCCCCTTACCAAACTCATGATAAGGTACACCATAGGTCTGGTACACAGCATAGCATACTTTATAGAACCTATGGTTGTGGCATAGGGATTGACTTTCATTCTCTTTCTATTTTCTGCCATGGTCGGGTTTTGAGTCTTACTCAACTTTACACCTTGCAACACAGCCAAGAACTCTTTCTTTGAATGTTCCATTTTGAACTACTTCAAAATCTTGTCAAGGTATGTACTCATTGAAAAATCTTATCAAGCGTCTTGATCTATCTCTATAGATCTTGATGCCCAATATGTAAGCAGCTTCATTGAGGTCTTTCTTTGAAAAACTCCTTTCAAACTCTCCTTTATGCTTTCCAGAAAATTCTACATCATTTTCGATCAACAATATGTCATTCACATATACTTACCAGAAAGGTTGAAGTGCTCCCACTCACTTTCTTGTAAATACAGGCTTCACCGCAAGTCTGTATAAAACTATATGCTTTGATCAACTCATCAAAGTGTATATTCCAACTCCAAGATGCTGGCACCAGTCCATAGTGGATCGCTGGAGCTTGCACATTTTGTTAGCGCCTTTAGGATTGAAAAAATGTTCTGGTTGCATCATATACAATTTTTTTAATAAATCCATTAAGGAATGCAGTTTTGATATCCATTTGCCAGATTTCATAAAATGCGGCAATTGCTAACATGATTCAGACATACTTAAGCATCGATACGAGTGAGAAAATCTCATCGTAGTCAACACCTTGAACTTGTCAAAAACCTTTTGTGACAATTCGAGCTTTGTAGATGATAACACTACCATCACTATCCGTCTTCCTCCTGAAGATCCATTTGTTTTCTATGGCTCGCCGATCATCAAGCAAGTCAACCAAAGTCCACATTTTGTTCTCATGCATTGATCCTATCTCAGATTTCATGGCCTCAAGCCATTTATCGGAATCTGGGCTCATCATCGCTTCTTCATAGTTCGTAGGTTCGTCATGCTCAAGTAACATGACTTCCAGAACAGATTACCATAACACTCTGGTGCAGATCATGCTCTAGTTGACCTACAAGGTTTTGTAGTAACTTGATCTGAAGTTTCATGGTCGTTATCATTATCTTCCTCTCTAGATGGTGTAGGCATCACGGGAATTGATTTCTCGGATGAACTACTTTCCAAGTTGAGAGAAGGTACAATTACCTCATCAAGTTCTACTTTCCTCCCAGTCACTTCTTTCGAGAGAAACTTCTTCTCTAGAAAGGTTCCATTCTTGGCAACAAAGATCTTGCCTTCGGATCTATGATAGAAGGTGTAACCAATTGTTTCCTTAGAGTATCCTATGAAGATGCACTTCTCCGATTTGGGTTCGAGCTTATCAGGCTGAAGCCTTTTGACATAAGCATCGCTACCCCAAACTTTAAGAAACGACAGCTTAGGTTTATTGCCAAACCTCAGTTCATACGGTGTTGTCTCAACGGATTTTGACGGTGCCCTATTTAATGTGAATGCAGATATCTCTAATGCATAACCCCAAAATGATAGTGGTAAATAGGTAAGTGACATCATAGATCGCACCATATCTAATAAAGTACGGTTACGACGTTCGGACACACCATTACGTTGTGGTGTTCCAGGTGGCATGAGTTGTGAAGCTATTCCACATTGTTTTAAATGAAGGTCAAACTTGTAAATCAAATATTCGGCTCCATGATAGATCGTAGAAACTTTATTTTCTTGTTATGATGATTCTCCACTTCACTTTGAAATTCTTTGAACTTTTCAAATGTTTCAGACTTGTGTTTCATTAAGTGGATATACCCATATCTGCTTAAATCATCTGTGAAGGTCAGAAAATAACGATACCCGCCACGTGCCTCAACACTCATTGGACCGCATACATCGGTATGTATTATTTCCAATAAGTCATTGGCTCGCTCCATTGTTCCGGAGAACGGAGTTTTAGTCATCTTGCCCATGAGGCATGGTTCACAAGTATCAAATGATTCATAATCAAGTGATTCCAAAATCCCATTAGCATGGAGTTTCTTCATGCGATTTGCACCAATATGACCTAAACGGCAGTGCCACAAATATGTTGCACTATCATTATAAACTTTGCATCTTTTGGCATCAATTTCAGGAATATGTGTATCACTACGATCGAGATTCAATAAACCATTAACATTGGGTGTATGATGATAGAAGGTTTTATTCATGTAAACAGAATAACAATTATTCTCTGTTTTAAATGAATAATTGTATTGCAATAAACACGATCCTATCTTGCTCATGCTCAACGCAAACACCAAATAACATTTATTTAGGTTCAACACTAATCTCAAAAGTATAGGGAGTGTGTGATGATGAGCATATCAATCTTGGAACCACTTCCAACACACATCGTCACTACACCCTCAACAAGTCTCCATTTATTCTGTAACTCCTGTTTCGAGTTACTAATCTTAGCAATCGAACATGTATCAAATACCCAGGGGCTACTACGAGCACTAGTAAGGTACACATCAATAACATATATATCAAATATACCTTTGTTCATTTTGCCATCCTTCTTGTCCACCAAATATTTGCGGTAGTTCGCTTCTAGTGACCATTCCCTTTGCAGTAGAAGCACTCAGTTTCAGGCTTAGGTCTAGCTTTGGGTTCTTCACGGGAGTGACAACTTGCTTTCCATTCTTCTTGAAGTTCCCTTTCTTTCCCTTTGCCCTTTTTGTTGAAACTAGTGGTCTTGTTAACCGTCAACACTTGATGCTCTTTCTTGATTTCTAGCTTCGCCAATTTTAGGATCATGAAGATCTCAGGAATATTTTTCGTTATCCCTATAGTTCATCACGAAGTTCTATTAGCTTGGTGATAGTGACTAGAGAACTCTGTCAATCACTATCCTATCTGGAAGATTAACTCCCACTTGATTCAAGCGATTGTATTGTCCAGATATTCTGAGCACATGCTCACTAGCTAAGCTATTCTCCTCCATCTTGTAGGCAAAGTACTTGTGAGAGGTCTCATACCTCTCAACATGGGCATGAGTCTGAAATACCAATTTCAGCTCTTGGAACATCTCATATGCTCTGTGGCGTTCAAAACGTCTTTGAAGCCCCGATTCTAAGTCGTAAAGCATGGTGCACTAAACTATCAAGTAGTCATCATGTCGAGATTGCCAAACATTCAAAACATCTGCATCTGCTCCTTCAATAGGCTTGTCATCTAGCGGTGCATCAAGGACATAATTCTTCTGTGCAGCACTGAGGATAATCCTCAGATCAGGACCTAGTCCCCATCATTGCTACTATCATCTTTCAGCTTAGTTTTCTCTAGGAACATATCAAAAACATAAGGGAGCTACAAGGCGAGCTTTTGATCTACAATATAATTTGCAAATACTATCAGGACTAAGTTCATGATAAATTAAGTTCATTAATCATATTACTTAAGAACTCCCACTTAGATAGACATCCCTAAAGTCATCTAAATGATACGGGATCCAAATTAACCAAACCATGTCCGACCATCATGTGAGATGGAGTACTCATCAATGTTGAACATTTCATTGTTGATCAAATCTATTATATGATTCACGTTCGACCTTTCGGTCTCCAGTGTTCCGAGGCCATGTTTGTACATGCTAGGCTCGTCAAGTTTAACTCGAGTATTCTGCATTTGCAAAACTGGCTTGCACCCATTGTATGTGAACGTAGAGCCTACCACACCCGATCATCACGTGGTGTCTCAGCACGAAGAACTTTCGCAATGGTGCATACTCAGGGAGAGCACTTATACCTTGAAATTTAGTTAAGGGATCATCTTATAATGCTACCGCCATACTAAGCAAACTAAGATGCATAAAGATAAACATCACATGCAATCAAAATATGTGACATGATATGGCCATCATCACCTTGTGCTTTTGATCTCCATCTCCAAAGCTACGTCATGATCTCCATCGTCACCGGCTCGACACCTTGATCTCCATCGTAGCATCGTGGTCGTATCGCCAACTATTGCTTCTACAACTATCGCTACCGCTTAGTGATAAAGTAAAGCAATTACATGGTGTTTGCATTTCATACAATAAAACGACCACCATAAGGCTCCTGCCAGTTGTCGATAACTTTTACAAAACATGATCATTTCATACAACAACGTATATCACATCATGTATTGACCATATCACATCACAACCTGCCCTGCAAAAACAAGTTAGACGTCCTCTACTCTGTTGTTGCAAGTTTTACATGGCTGCTACGGGCTTCTAGTAAGAACCGTTCTTACCTACAGCACAAAAACATAAAGGTGATTTATCAAGTTTGTTGTTTTAACCTTCAACAAGGATCGGCCGCAGTCAAATTCGATTCAACTAAATTAGGAGAAACAGACACCCGCCGGCCACCTTTATGCAAAACTAGTTGCAGGTCTGTCAGTGGAACCGGTCTCATGAATGTGGTCATGTAAGGTTGGTCTGGGACGCTTCATCCAACAATACCACCGAATCAAAATAAGACATTGGTGGTAAGCAGTATGACAATCACCGCCCACAACTCTTTGTATTCTACTCGTGCATATCATCTACGCATAGACCTGGCTCAGATGCCACTATTGGGAAATGTAGCATGCAATTTCAAAAAAAATCCTACGCTCACGCAAGATCTATCTAAGATATGCATAGCAACGATATGGGGAGAGTGTGTCCATGTACCCTCGTAGACCAAAAGCGGAAGGGTTTGCTTAACGCGGTTGATTTAGTCGGATGTCTTCTCGTTCCGACTGATCAAGTACCGAATGTATGGCACCTCCGAGTTCTGCACACGTTCAGTGTGATGATGTCCCTTGAGCTCTTGATCTAGCAGAGGGTCGAGGAAGTAGATGAGTTCCGTCAGCACGATGGCATGGTGACGGTGATGGTGATGTGATCCGCGTAGGGCTTCGCCTAAGCACCGCGAGAATACGACTGGAGGCGTAAACTGTGGAGGGGGGCACCACACACGGCTTGGAACAATTGATGTGTGTTGTAGGCGCCCCCCACGTATATAAAGGAGGGAGGGAGAGGAGGCCGGCCCTATGCGCACTCAAGTAGGAGGAATCCTACTTGGACTCCTAGTTGGATTTGCCCCCCCCCCTTTCCTTTTACCGGAGGAGGAAAGGGGGAAGGAGAGAGAGAAGGAGAACGAAAGGGGGCGCCGCCCACTCCCCTAGTCCAATTGGGCGTCCTTCCATTATGGGTGGGCACCTCTTGTGGGCTGGTGTGCCTCCCTCCTATGGCCCATATGGCCCATATCTTCCCCAGGGGGGTTCCGGTAACCCTCCTGGTACTCCGATATGTACCTGATACACTCCGGAACACTTCAGGTGTCCGAATACTACCTTCCAATATATCAATCTTTACCTATCGAGCATTTCAAGACTCCTTGTCATGTCCGTGATCTCATCTGTGACTCCGAATAACATTCGGTCACCAAAACACATAACTCATATAATACAAATCGTCATCGAACGTTAAGCGTGCGGACCCTACGGGTTCGAGAACTATGTAGACATGACCGAGACACCTCTCTCGTCAATAACCAATAGCGGAACCTGGATGCTCATATTGGCTCCCACATATTCTACGAAGATCTTTATCGATCGAACCGCTATGACAACATACGTTATTACCTTTGTCATCGGTATGTTACTTGCCCGAGATTCGATCGTCGGTATCTTCATACCTAGTTAATTCTCGTTACCGGCAAGTCTCTTTACTTGTTCCATACTGCATCATCCTGTAACTAACTCATTAGTCACATTGCTTGCAAGGTTTCATATGATGTGCATTACCGAGAGGGCCCAGAGATACCTCTCCGATACTCGGAGTGACAAATCCTAATCTCGATCTATGCCAACTCAACAAACACCTTCGGAGATACCTGTAGAGCATCTTTGTAATCACCTAGTTACGTTGTGATGTTTGATAGAACACAAGGCATTCCTCCGGTGTCCGGGAGTTGCATAATCTCATAGTCAGAGGAATATGTATTTGACATGAAGAAAGCAGTAGCAATAAAAATGAACGATCATAATGCCAAGCTAACGAATGGGTCTTGTCCATCACATCATTCTATTAATGATATGATCCCGCTCATCAAATGACAACACATGTATATGGTTAGGAAACTTAACCATCTTTGATTAACGAGCTAGTCTAGTAGAGGATTACTAGGGACACTGTGTTTTGTCTATGTATCCACACATGTATTAAGTTTTCGGTTATTACAATTCTAGCATGAATAATAGACATTTATCATGATATAAAGAAATATAAAATAACAACTTTATTATTGCCTCTAGGGCATATTTCCTTCAGTATGTACCAGTAGCTATGTGGTTGATCTCTCTCTCTCTCTCTCTCTCTCTCTCTCTCTCTCTCTCTCTCTGTCTCTCTCTCTCTCTCTCTCTCTCTCTCTCGTGTTCTTGATTTGGCACGATCTTGATGTACCGCGAGCTTTGCTACTATAGTTGGGTCATATCGTGTTTCTCCCCCTCTACCTTCTTGTGATGAATTCAGTTTTACCTTCGAGGTTTCACTCCTATCGGATTGAATACTATTACGAATTTGAGAACACTTGATGTATGTCTTGCGTGGGATACCCGTGATGACAATGGGGTGTTCTATTGATTCACTTGATGTATGTTTTGGCACTTAACTCGCGGATTCCCGAGGTGATATTGGGGTAATCTATGGATAGGGGTTGATGCACGTTTTTGTCCTTGTTTTTCCGATAGGAATCTTGGGGCACTCTTTGAGGTTCTTTGTGTTGGATTGAATATTATGAATCTGAAGTTGTTTTATGCATATCATATAATTGACCCATGGATACTTGTGGTGACTTTAGGGTTGATTGATGTGTGTCATATGGTGTTATTTTACTACGAACTCTAGGGCTGTTTGTGACACTTATAGGAATAGCTCAATGGATTGATCGGAAAGAATAACTTTGAGGTGGTTTTGTACCCTACAAGCAATTTCATCTTATGTTCTCCGTGATAGGAACTTTGGAGTGACTTTGTTCGCACATTGAGTGATTGTCATATGATCTAATTATGTTATCATTGTTGAGATAATTTGCACTACTGAAAGGATGAACCCTAGGCCTTGTTTCATAGCATTGCAATACCGTTTGTGCTCACTTTTGTTACTTTCTACCTTGCTGTTTTTATATTTTCAGATTACAAAAACCTATATCTACCATCCATATTGCACTTGTATCACCATCTCTTCGCCGAACTAGTGCACCTATACAATTTAGCATTGTAGTGGGTGTGTTGGGGACACAAGAGACTCTTTGTTATTTGGTTGTGGGGTTGTTTGAGAGAGACCATCTTCATCCTATGCCTCCCAAGGATTGATAAACCTTAGGAAATCCACTTGAGGGAAATTTGTTATTGTCCTACAAAACTCTGCGCTTGGAGGCTCAACACAAGTCTACAAGAAGAACGTTGCGTAGTAGACATCACTAACCACCGTTTAACACTAATCCTAATGACCCCATCGTGTCACTAACGTGTGGGTCCAGGTCCCTGCTAACTATGGTTAGGACTTAACCAAAGCCCTAATTAGACACAGTGTCACTGATAGTGGCCCCCTCGTCTACTAATTAGATAATTAGGCCTAAGCACATTGATTAACTGACTGAGTCACTCACAAGTGGGCCCCGTTGGTCCGGTTTGGCTCGGGCTGGCCTGTTGACCCGCTAACGCTATGATGACATAGTGCTAACATCATAAATTCTATTTTTGCATTTAGATAAACCTAAATGATTTATTTATTTCAGAAAATGTCCAAAACTTTTAAAAATCATAGAAATTAAATATTAACTCCAATGAAAACAATTTATATATGAAAAATTATCACAAAATTCCAAATAATTTGTTTATAGAATTTTCATGCATGTTTGAACAACTTAAAGTTGTTGTATAAGACAATTTGAATAAATGGCATTTGAAATGCCTTACATGGAGTTTGAATTTGAACCTTGGGTTTAAACCAACTTCATTTAAATTGGTGCCAATTGCACTAGCCCAAATCACAGCTTATTGCCATGTCATGATCATGCATCATATTGTTGCATACATTGACTATGTTCCTTCTCTATTTCCGGTGTTTGTTCCTTCCCGGTAGCCGGCGTTCTGATCGTTGACACCGATGAAGGCTATACTATCTTAAGAAGTGCCAGGCAAGCAAACCCCCTTGATCACTCTGATACAATCCCACTCTCTCGCTCTTGCTATCTTTTATTGCATTAGGACAACAATGATTCAACTGTTACATGTTGTGGTAGTTGACCCCATTCCTCTGCATGACCTATCTTTGCCACAGTAAATACCTAAAACCTTCTAGCATGAGTAGGAATTTCTTGAGCCATCTTGTGACTACTCATCCATGCTTGCTTGTTATGCTTGTTATGCTTAGAGTTGTGTCGGGTCTGATCCTTCTGGGCGATGAATTGGAATGATTGTGTTCATGTCCTATTGTGTGAGAGACAAGTGTGTGAACATGATTTGTTAAAGGTAGTGATGAGAGGCCATGTAGGAGTACATGGTGGGTTGTCTCATTGGGACCGTCCTCAAGAATTGAGTTCCATGTTTGTGATCCAAGACAGTTACTACCACAATTGGGATACTTAATTGACCCTCTTGACTTATTAATCACCTTGATCTTTGTCCAAGAGTTGCAACTAGTTTCTGGTGTTTCCAGGATATGTGTTGGGGGCCGTGCGTAGCGCTGGCCCTATGGGTGGGCTATGATGCGGTAGAGATACCGAGGCATGGTGTACCAGGATGATACCCGAACGGTGCTCTTGGGAACCATGTTCTCATCATTTGGGGCTGTGATAGAAACCTCAGCCAGACTTTTGTCGTGGATACAACCTCAAATAGGCGATAAACCTGGACTAGAGTCTTGTGTGGTTAGTCAGATCATGGCCGACACCCTTGCCAGGCTTCCGCTTGAAGGTTGCCGAGATACATGACGCGTACATGGTGGTAAGTCGTGAGAGCGTGTGTGATGAAGTACAACCCTGCAGGGTTATAAATGATCTATTCGGATAGCCGCGTCCTCATATATGGACTACTTGGAAAGCTTAAAGGTTTATACACAAGTTGAAATGGATACTTTAAAATGCACAAGATAAGTGTGAGTGCTATGGATAGCCTTCTCGTAGGGAGACGGGAGTGGATCCATAGTGGTGTATTGTTATGGTGAATCTTTGGACTCGTGAACAAAGGACTGCTGTGTGCTGAGGATCTCGTCGGGGAAAGGTGAGGTGAATATCTTGCCATAGGATCCTCGCAACATCTCGGGGATGCTGGCCTTAGCGGACACCAACAAACTTGCCGCGACCCGCGACACTGCCGGGCACCCGCCCCTGCAAGGTGGGCGCCCGTGACGCTGGGCGCAGGCTTGTTGACGACTGTGTTAATCACCCACACTTTGCTGTAGCAGATGCCTTTCTTCAACATTCGTTCAAAAGTAGAACGATCATCGCCATCGTAGCAGGAGGACTGTGGCTTCTATCTGACCGAACGTGACCGCTCTGGTGATCATGCTTGCCGGAGCGATGAGGGGGCGGGGTCGTGCGCTCGCGCCACCTGCGTCATTATTACTATCTCCACTGGATGATCGAGGCAGATGCCTGCCTCCGGCATCTTCTGCTCCCGTCCCCGCCGTAGTGGGCACGACAGCCGCACCTCTTGTGCTGGTCGCGCCCATCGTGCCGTCCGTGGCAACGGCGTCGCCCACGCCGTCCGCAGCCGCATGCGGTGGGATCTTGGATGTAAGGATGTTGGTGATTTAGTCACCATGGAGCCCTTCTTCTTGGGCACCATGAAAGTTGAAGAAGATGCTAATCTTGATGAAGTCGACGTGTTGCTCGTCGTCTTGGTTCACACAGGTGATGCCCCCTATCTGGTGCACCAAATAAGTCAGCGTCGGAGCCAATGATCTATGGGACGATGTAGCCCCTTTCCTGGTTCGATAAGGGGGGTGCACCGAGCACAAAGAGCAAGACAACGAGGGACGCGGTTGTTTTTACCCAGGTCCGGGATGCTGGGAAGCGTAAAACCCTACTCCTGCTTTGGTCTATTGATGGGTGAGTGCAAAAATAGACGGAGCGCTCTCCCCTGGCAAGTCGCAAAGGGAAGTCAGCTTGGTGACGTCCACGCCTTCTTGATCCAGCAAGATGGCGAGGTAGTGGATGAGTTCCGGCAGCACGATGGCGTGGTGACGTTGACGGTGATGCTATCTCCGCGGGGCTTCGCCTAAGAACTATGAAAATATGACCAAGGGTGTAAACGGTGGAGGGGGACGCCACACACGGCTAAACAATTGTCGTGGTCATAAGTGGTTCCCCCTCCCACATATATATAGGTGGGGGATAGGGGAGAGGCCAAGGGGCGCCCCAAGTAGGGCCAAATCCTACTTCGGCTCCTGCCGTTAGCCGTGCCCCCTTTCCTTTCTCCTATGGGTCAGCTGCCTTAGGGGGGCGCCATCCCCCTGTGGGCTGGTGTGCTCCCCTATAATGGCCCAATCACCAACCCGGGGTGCCCGGTACCTCCTCCGGTATTCCAATGACTACCCGGTACACTCCGAAACTCTTCTGGTGTATGAATATCATAGTCCTATATATCAATCTTTACCATCGGACCATTCCGGAGCTCCTCGTCATGTCCATGATCCCATCCGGGACTCCGAACAACATTCGGTCACCAAATCATATAGCTCACATAACACTATATCATCAATGAACGTTAAGCATGCGTACCCTACGGGTTCGAGAACTATGTAGACATGACCGAGACACCTTTCCAGTTAATAACCAATAGCAGAACCTGGATGCCTATATTGGCTCCTACATATTGTACAAAGATCTTTATACGCAATTCCCTTTGTTCATCAGTATGTTACTTGCCTGAGATTCGATCGTCGGTATCTTCATATCTAGTTCAATCTCGTTACCAGCAAGTCTCTTTACTCGTTCCGTAATACATCATCTCGTAACTAACTCCTTAATCATTTGCTTGCAAGCTAATGATGTGTAGAGGGCCCAGAGATACATCTCCGATACTCGGAGTGACAAATCCTAATCTCGATCCATGCCAACTCAACAAACACCTTCGGAGATACCTATAGAGCATCTTTATGATCACCCAGTTACGTTGTGATGTTTGATAGCACACAAGGTATTCATCCGGTATCCGGGAGTTGCGTAATCTCATAGTCGAAGAAATATGTATTTGTCATCAATGAAAGCAAAGCAATAAACTGAACGATCAATATGTTAAGCTAACGGATGGGTCTTTTCCATCACATCATTCTCCTAATGATGTGATCCCGTTATTAAATGACAATGCATGTCTATGGTTAGGAAACCCTAACCATCTTTGACCAACGAGCTAGTCTAGTAGAGGCTTACTAGGGAGATGATATTTGTTTATGTATTTACACATGTATTTAAGTTTTTGATCAATACAATTCTAGCATGAAGAATAAACCTTTATCATGAATATGGAAATGTAAAATAACAACTTTATTATTACCTCTAGGGCATATTTCGTTCACTCCCACTTGCACTAGAGTCAATAATCTAGATTACATTGTAATGAATCTAACACCCATGGAGTCTTGGTGCTGATCATGTTTTGCTCGCACAAGAGGCTTAGTCAATGGGTCTGCTATATTAAGATCCATATGTATTTTGCAAATCTCTATGTCTCCATCCTTGACCTTTTCACGAATGGAGTTGAAGCGTCTCTTGATGTGTTTAGTTCTCTTGTGAAACCTGGATTCCTTCGCCAATGCAATTGCTCCAGTGTTGTCACAAAAGATTTTCGTTGGACCCGGCACTAGGTATTACACCCAGATTGGATATGAACTCCTTCATCCAGACTCCTTCATGTGCTGCTTCCGAAGTAGCTATGTACTCCACTTCACACATAGATCCCGCCACGACGCTCTGCTTGGAACTGCACCAACTGACAAAACCCACCATTCAATATAAATATGTATCCAGATTGTGACTTAGAGTCATTCAGATCAGTGTCGAAGTTAGCATCGACGTAACCATTTACAACGAGCTCTTCGTCACCTCCATAAACGAGAAACATATTCTTGGTCCTTTTCAGGTACTTCAGGATGTTCCTGACCGCTGTCCAGTGATCCACTCCTGGATTACTTTGGTACCTCCCTGCCAAACCTATGGCAAGGCACACATCAGGTCTGGTACACAGCATAGCATACATGATAGAACCTATGGCTGAGGCATATGGAATGGCTTTCATTCTCTCTCTATATTCTTCAGTGGTTGGGCTTTGAGTCTGACTCAATTTCACACCTTGTAACATAGGCAAGAACCCTTTCTTTGACTGATCCATTTTGAACTTCTTCAAAACTTTATCACGGTATCTGCTTTGTGAAAGTCCTATTAAGCATCTCCATCTATCCCTATAGATCTTGATGCCTAATATATAAGCAGCTTCACCGAGGTCTTTCATTGAAAAATTCTTATTCAAGTATCCTTTTATGCTATCCAGAAATTCTATATCATTTCCAATCAACAATATGTCATCCACATATAATATCTGAAATGCTACAGGGCTCCCACTCACTTTCTTGTATATATAAAACCATATGCTTTGATCACCTCATCAAAGTGTATATTCCAACTCCGAGGTGCTTGCACCAGTCCATAGATGGATCACTGGAGTTAGCACCTTTAGGATCGACAAAACCTTCTGGGGGCATCATATACAACTCTTCTTTAAGAAATCCATTAAGGAATGTAGTTTTGACGTCCATTTGCTAGATTTCATAATCATAAAATGCAGCAATTGCTAACATGATTCAGACAAACTTAAGCATCACTACGGGTGAGAAAATCTCATCGTAGTCAACTCCTTGAAGTTGTGATAAACCTTTCGCAACAAGTCGAGCTTTGTAGACAGTAACATTACCATCAGCGTCACTCTTCTTCTTTTAGATCCATTTATTTTCTATGGCTTTTCGATCATCGGGCAAGTCCACCAAAGTCTATACTTTGTTCTCATACATGGATCCTATCTCAGATTTCATGGCCTCAAGCCATCTGTCAGAACTTGGGCTCATCATAGCTTCTTCATAGTTCATAGGTTTGCCTTGGTCTAGTAACATGACTTCCAGGATAGGATTACCGTACCACTCTGGTGCGGATCATGATCTGGTCGACCTACAAGACAAGGTTTAGTAGTAACTTGATCTAAACTTTCATGATCATTATCATTTGCTTCCTCTCTAGTTAGTGTAGGTATCATGGGAACGACTTTTTGTGATGTGCTACTCTCCCATTCGAGAGAAGGTAGAGTTACCTCATCAAGTTCTACTTTCCTCCCACTCACTTCTTTCAAGAGAAACTCCTTCTCTAGAAAGGACCCATTCTTAGCAACAAAGATTTTGCTTTCGGATATGTGGTAGAATGTGTACCCAATAGTTTACCTAGGGTATCCTATGAAGACGCACTTCTCCGATTTAGGTTTGAGCTTATGAGGCTGAAGCCTTTTGACATAAGCGTCGCATCTCGAAACTTTAAAAACGACAGCTTAGGTTTCTTGCCAAATCGTAGTTCATGCGGTGTCATCCCAATGGATTTAGACGGTGCCCTATTTACCGTAAATGCGTCTGTCTCTAATGCATAATCCCAAAATGATAGTGGTAAATTGTTAAGAGACATCATAGAATGCACCATATCTACTAAAGTATGGTTATGATGTTCGGATGCACTATTACGCTGTGGTGTTCTAGGTGGCGTGAGTTGTGAAACAATTCCACATTGTTTTAAATGAAGGCCAAACTCGTAACTCAAATATTCGCCTCCGTGATCAGATCGTGGAAACTTTATTTTCTTGTTACGATGATTCTCTACTTCACTCTAAAATTCTTTGAACTTTTCAAATGTTTCAGACTTGTGTTTCATCAAGTAGATATACCCGTACCTACTCAAATCATCTGTGAAGGTCAGAAAATAACGATACCCACCGTGTGCTTCAACACTCATCGGACCGCATACATCGGTATGTATTATTTCCAATAAGTCATTAGCTCGCTCCATTGTTCCAGAGAACAGAGTTTTAGTTATCTTGCCCATGAGGCATGGTTCACAGGTATCAAATGATTCATAATCAAGTGATTTCAAAAGTCCATCCGCATGGAGTTTCTTCATGCGCTTTACACCAATATGACCTAAACGGTAGTGCCACAAATATGTTGCACTATCAATATCAACTTTGCATCTTTTGGCATCAATATTATGAATATGTGTATCACTACGATCGATACTCAACAAGAATAGACCATTCATCAAGGGTGCGTGACCATAAAAGATATTACTCATATAAATAGAACAACCATTATTGTTTGATTTAAATGAATAACCGTCTCACAATAAACAAGATCTAGATATGGTGTCCATGCTCAACGTGGGCACCAAATAATAATTATTGAGGTCTAAAACTAATCCCGAAGGTAGATGTAGAGGTAGCGTGCCGACGACGATCACATCGACCTTGGAACCATTCCCGACGCGCATCTTCACCTCGTCCTATCCAATCTTCGTTTATTCTACAGCTCCTGTTTCGAGTTACAAATATGAGCAACAGAACCAGTATCAAATACACAGGCGCTGCTTCGAGCATTAGTAATGACACATCAATAACTTGTATATCAAATATACTATTGTTCACTTTGCCATCCTTCTTATCCGCCAAGTATGTGGGACAGTTCCGCTTCTAGTGACAATTCCCTTTGCAGTAGAAACACTTAGTTTCAGGCTTGGGTCCAGCTTTGGGCTTGTTTCTGGGAGTGGCAAATTGCTTGCCAGTCTTCTTGAAGTTCCCTTACTTTCCCTTGTCCTTTTTCTTGAAACTAGTGGTCAACCATCAACACTTGATGCTCCTTCTTGATTTCTACCTCTGTGGCCTTAGGCATTGAGAAGAGCTTAGGAATTATTTTATTCACCCCTTGCATATTATTGTTCATCATGAAGCCTTTGTAGCTCGGTGGCAGTGATTGAAGAACTCTGTCAATAACACTATCCACTGGAAGATCAACTCCGAGCTGATTCAAGTGCTTATGATACCCAGACATTTTGAGTATGTGTCTACTAACAGAACTATTCCCCTCCATCTTGCAGCTATAGAACTTGTTGGAGACTTCATATCTCTCAACCCAGGCATTTGCTTGAAATATTAACTTCAACTCTTGGAACATCTCATATGCTCCATGACGTTCAAAACGTCTTTGAAGTCCTGGTTCTAGGTCGTAAAGCATGGCACACTGAACGATTGAGTAGTCATCAGACCGCGTTTGCCAGGCATTCACAACATTTAGATTAGCGGGAGTGGGTGAGGGAGTCCTGGATTGGGGGGTCCTCAGACAGCCGGACTATATGCTTATGCCGGACTGTTGGACTATGAAGATACAAGACTGAAGACTTCGTCCCGTGTCCGGGTGGGACTCTCCTTTACGTGGAAGGCAAGCTTGGCAATTCGGATATGTAGATTTCCTTCTCTCTAACCGACTGTGTGTAACCCTAGCCCCCTCTGGTGTCTATATAAACCGGAGGGTTTAGTCCGTAGGACAACAACAATCATAATCATAGGCTAGCTTCTAGGGTTTAGCCTCTACGATCTCGTGGTAGATCAACTCTTGTAATACTCATATCATCAAGATAAATCAAGTAGGAAGTAGGGTATTACCTCCATAGAGAGGGCCCGAACCTGGGTAAACATTGTGTCCCCCGCCTCCTGTTACCATTAGCCTTAGACGCACAGTTTGGGACCCCCTACCCGAGATCCGCCGGTTTTGACACCGACATTGGTGCTTGCATTGAGGGTTCCACTATGTCGTCACCATAAGGCTTGATGGCTCCTTCAATCATCCACAACTATGCGGTCCAGGGTGAGGTTTTCATCCCCGGACAGATCTTCGTGTTCGGTGGCTTCGCACTGTGGGCCAATTCGCTTGGCCAGCTGGAGTAGATCGATAGCTACGCCCCTGGCCATCAGATCAGGTTTGGAAGCCTGAACTACACTACCGACATCTGCGGAGATTTGATCTTTGACGGATTCGAGCCCTTGACAAGTGTGCCCAACGGTCGCGATGAGCATGACTTAGATCTGCCAGCGGAAGGTGTTAGGGAGATCGCACCTGCGGCTGCCCCGGCTTTAAATCCAGAGCAGATTGTGCCATCCGAGGACGGGTGGATGGACCCCGCCACAGAGGCCGCACACTCAGCGGCGATGGAGCCAAACATAGATCTCACTTCCAAGGAGGCCTGTCTCGTCGGACCCTCGGACTCGTTTTTGGCCATAGGATCCGAACCGCGTGCATCCGTGCCCATCGGATCTAACTGGGCACCAATCATGGAGTTTAGCTCCGTGGATATCTTTCAGCACTCGCCCTTGGGCGATGTGCTAAATTCATTAAAATCTCTCTCCCTGTCAAGAGACTCTTGGCCGAACTGTGTCCGGCTTGAGTGGGAAGCAGACGACGAAGGAATTCGTTGCCCACCCACCACCCACTTAATAGCCACTATCGATGACCTAACCGACATGCTTGATTTCAACTCCAAAGACATCAACGGTATGGACGATGGTGCCGGAGAAAAATGGGAACCACCGCCCCCAGGGCGCTGGACGGCCACCTCATCATATGATATATATATATATGGTGGACACACCCAAAGAAAGCAATGGCGATGATGCAACGGAGGATAATCCCCTTGAGAAGCAAACAAAACGCCAACGTCAGCGGCGCCGCTCTAAAGCCCGCCATAGCAAAAACAGTGATACCGGCACAAGAAAGAATAATACCCTGGACAACGCTAAAGATAACGACGACCCCGTGGACCCAGCGATGGAGCAGGATGAGCCAGGGGACGGCGAACATAGTCCGGGGCCACTGCTTGATCACAGCGATGCCGAAGACAAAACTTATAAACCTATCTCCAGAGAGGAGAACAGTCCGGACGACGATGCACACATCATCCCAGAAAAGAATTTGGAAAAAGAGCACCTCCACAGAAGTCTTATTGCCACCATGAGGAGCTTGAAGAAGCAGAAGCAACAGCTTAAAGCCGCGCAGGATACGCTCAACCACGGATGGAACAAAGTGCTCAACACTGACGAAATATACGGTGGTGATTGCCACACAAAGAGCTACCCAAAACGCAAGTTGCTATCCGATTTCGACGATGAGGCTATCGCGCCCATTCTGCCGAAGAACAATATGGCCGATCTGTCGGACCGACCACCCCGTGGCCGAGACAGAGCGGCTAATGACGCCACACAAAAGTTAGCACACGATCTGGGTGAGCACCTGGACAAAAGAGCCGGTATGGCCAGGTCCATCTATGGATCTAGGAAGCATGCTCCTACGGAGGATCACGGCCACCAAACCGACTACACTGATCGACTACTAGCTCGGAATCAACACCGAACACTACAGCCGTCGGACACATGCCACGACACATCCAAATACAGGGGCGCCGCACACCCCCTGTGCTTCACTGATGAGGTGCTGGATCATGAATTTCCAGAGGGGTTTAAACCCGTAAACATCGAGGCATACGACGGAACAACAGACCCTGCAGTATGGATTGAGGATTTTATTCTTCACATCCATATGGCTCACGGAGATGATCTCCATGCCATCAAATACTTGCCCCTCAAGTTGAAAGGACCAGCTCGGCACTGGCTGAAAAGCCTCCCTGAAAATTCAATTGGAAGTTGGGAGGAACTCAAGGACGCTCTTAGGGCTAACTTTCAAGGGACCTATGTCCGACCTCCGCATGCAGACGATTTAAGTCACATAATCCAACAACTGGGAGAATCAGCCTGTAAGCTTTGGAATAGATTTCTCACCAAGAAGAACCAAATCATCGACAGTACGTATGCTGAAGCACTAGCAGCTTTCAAACACAGCGTCCGTGACGAATGGCTTGCCAGACACCTCGGCCAGGAAAAGCCGAGGACAATGGCAGCCTTAACAACTCTTATGACCCGCTTTTGTGCGGGAGAGGGCTGTTGGTTGGCCCGCAACGGCACCAGCGACCCAGGCACATCCGAAATCAGGGATGGCAATGGGAAGCCCCGACACAATAAAAACAAGCGTCGAAACAATGAAGACAGCCCAGACAACACAACGGTAAACACCGGATTCACGGGCTCTCGACCCGGTCAACGTAAAAAGCCATTTAAAGGTAGCAGAGATGGACCGTCCAGCCTAAAAAAATTCTAGACAGATCCTGCCAGATTCATGGCACCCCTGAGAAACCTGCGAACCACACCAATAGAGAATGATGGGTCTTCAAGCAGGCCAGCAAGCTAAACGCCGAACACAAGGGAGGGAGCCTCCAAGTGAAGACGAGAACGAACCTCGCCAGCCGAACACTGGGGGACAGAAAAAATTTCCACCAGAGGTCAAAACAGTGAACATGATTTATGCAACCCACATACCAAAGAGGAAGCGCAAGCGCGCACTCCGGGACGTATACGCTGTAGAGCTCGTCGCCCCCAAATTCAACCCATGGTCAGCCTGCCATATCACTTTCGACCGCAGGGATCATCTGACTAGTATCCGGCATGGAGGTTCGACTGCCTTGGTGCTCGACCCAATAATTGACGGATACCATCTCACCCGAGTCCTCATGTATGGCGGTAGTAGTCTTAATCTGATATATCAGGACACTGTCCGCAAGATGGGGATAGACCCGTCAAGAATCAGCCAAAGCAGTACTACCTTTAAAGGAGTAATACCAGGTGTAGAGGCCCGTTGCACGGGCTCTCTAACATTAGAGGTCGTATTCGGTTCTCCCGACAACTTCCGAAGCGAAGAACTAATCTTCAACATCGCTCCGTTCCAAAGCGGTTATCATGCACTACTCGTAAGAACGGCCTTCGCTCGTTTCAATGCAGTACCGCACTACGCTTATCTCAAACTTAAGATACCCGGTCCATGCGGCGTCATCACTATCAGCGGAAACACAGAGCATTCTCTTCGCGCGGAAGACTACGTGGCGGCTCTAGCAGCCGAACCACTGAACGGCCTCTCCACCCCGAATAACTGATCAGTCTTTGAGACCACGTACACGGCTAGATGTGTCCGGTGCACCACTAGTTGTAAACAGCCCAGATAAAGTTGAGCTTGATTAATGGCTAGGCCCCCACAAGTGGTGCTAGGAGCTGCCTGCATGCAAAGGGACCATAGTTCGGCTGGACCCTATTAATACTCAATAGATTGAACTATCATGGTTCATTAAAAATAATCAATTTTTCGCACAGTCACACCGGATTCTTTCACCTGGGTTTTTTTCTTTTTTTTACAGATGACCATCGTGCTACACCCTTCCAGGATATGGCACAACGGAGATAAAGGCGCAGACGTGCAGCAGGGCCCCGTTCAAAGGTTTCTTTTTAGATTAAGACCCTGTGCAAACCTTTTTTATTGTCTCGTGTTGCCTCAGACCCTCCTAGCACTTAAAATAACCAAGAGGGATACCAGCGTTATTGGCAAGTTTATGATTCGCCGATCTAAAATCGACATTACAAGGGCAGCAACTAATGTGTTTTTGGGATTTATGCCCTCACCACAGCTGCTCTTTCGTTATGCCGGATTAATGCACGTACCTGGAAATTTAGGGGTCATTATCGAGGGCGGTACTCAGCCCAGTATATGTTGAAAAGTCCGAATACCTTCGGGAGTGTTCGGCGTTGCGAGTTTGGCCTTATATGCATCAGCTCCGAATCATGTCTTTGGTCAATAGTTGGGTTTGCCCGGCTCCCGTGTTTTACTACCTTACGTTCCGCTCTATCGGCGAAGGTAGCGCCGGGAGAACTACTGCAATTGTGCCCTGGTTCACCTGGATGAGCACCTCAGTATAGAAAGCCGAAAACTGACTGTCATGATAAAGCGAGAGATTGGTCAACTACTCGATGACCCAGCGGAATCTTCTCGATTCCTCCGCATTAACGAAGGACCGGTTTTCCGGTCACGTATGGACACACACCGTATTCGGATGAACACGGACATACCAGGGGCTATATAGTAGCCCCACCGTCAAACTCCTATGACTAAGTGAAAGTGTTAAAGACATATAGTCTGATTGCCTCATTCAGCGCGCCACCACTGCATTGCCGAACACCCCCGCATTATATGCGAGGGGGTTGAAGCCGACGACTGCAAACTTTTAGGTTATATACATATATACATAAACGGCCGTACAGGAGGCACTACAATACTTTACAGGCAAAAGTATAAATATAGCCTTTATTATCAAGAGCATTGTTTTTACAATCAAAATACATGTCACTGGAACATGGTATTCTTTGAGCACTGAGCCTCTATTAAATGGGCACCTTCTAAGACTTCTTCAAAATAGTGCTCGGGCGAGTCCTGGCCCTCGGGCGGACCCCCGGTTGCAATATCGGTGGCCTCCATCTTCGCCCAATACGTCTTAACACGGGCAAGGGCCATCCGCGCACCCTCAATGCTCGCCGACCTCTTGACAGTGTCGATGTGTGGCACAGCACGAATAAATCGTTGCACCAAACCAAAATAACTATCCGGACTTGGTTCCTTTGGCCACAGGTGGTCCATGACGGCCTTCATGGCAAGCCCGGGTAACCTATGGAGCTCGACCCATTCGGCCTATTGCTCATTCAACAGTAGCGGATGCCTTGTATTACCGAACTGCGACCAGAACAATTTTGCTGCCTCATGATCTTCTCGATCTTTGAAATACTTTGTCGCATCAGTAGCACTCTTTGCTAAATCGAAGTATGTGTCGGAAGAACTCCACAATTGATCAAGAGGGGCATACTTCAGATCGCCGAACTTTGTTTGGAATAAAAAGGGCTTCCCAGCCGCGATATCACCGGCTTGCCGAAGCTCCTCCCGTGCCGCTCTGATTTCATAGCGAGTTTCCTTTGCTGCTTGCAAGGCCTTCTTTAGGTCAGCCGTCTTCGTTTGGTTTTCCTTTTCGAGAAGCTCGTATCGGCTCGCGGCATTTTTTAGCTCAAGAGCCATGTTGGCTATTTTATCCTTACTTTGGCGATGAGCAGCCTGTTTGGCTTTTAATTCTTCGGCTGCTTTCAGGGCGGCTGATCAGGATACAGACCTGGGGTAGGGTCATAGGCCAGACCTACACGCCCTACCCAAGGTCACTACCCTAGAAGACAAGGAGTCCAAGAGACAGCAAGGGACCCCCAGTCAAAGATGTCGAGTGCAATCCACTCAACAGTCAGGTCACTCGGGCGTCCTCCTCCTTACTGTCACTCGACCATCCAGAGAATCACTCGACCTACCGAAGACCAGGAGTCACTCAGCATTACAACAGGCAGGCGTTCACTCTGTAATCTTTAAGGTCATTAACAGCACTTAAGGCTGGCGTTACCAGTAACGCCCCTACTTTATGTACATTAAGTCCCTTGTGACGGAGGGGAGCTGGGGTCCTGGCATACTCTATATAAGCCACCCCCCACCTCTGGCACAAGGGTTCGCACCCTCTGTAATATCACACACATAATCCAATTGACTGCCTCCGAGCACCGAGACGTAGGGCTATTACTTCCACCGAGAAGGGCCTGAACTCGTAAAACTCGTGTGTACACCTTCACCATAGCTGAGATCTTGCCTCTCCATACCTACCCCCCTCTCTACTGTCAGTCTTAGAACCACGACAGTTGGCGCCCACCATGGGGTAGGTGTCTTAGCGACTTGTTGGTGAAGTTGCAAGTTTTTCCAATCATCATCATCATGGTTTCCTGTGGCGAATTGGCTAAGAGCCGCGAGATCCGTCTCGGCGCGCTCGTTTTCGCCGCCGACGACTCCGCATGGCTTCAAGAAGCTCCCCTGGACATTGAGGCGCTCCTTGTCCAAGGGGCGATGCACTTCTGCGCGTGTGTTCACAGCGACCTTCTCCGGTAGCCGTCGACTCAGTATCAGTCGGCTCCGATGGTGTCTTCCCTCCCCGCTGTTCGCCGCTGCAAGCGATCCAGTCGATCGTGGCTTCAGCGGTGGGTGAAACACGTGGTGGATCAGCGTTCAGCCACCCATAAAGTCGCGGCAATCGAGCCCGGCGAAACTCTCCACGGCATGTTCGATCTATCGACTGGCTCCGCGGAGACCGCATCCGAGTGCGATAGCAGCGACCCTGCGGCCGAAGTCTTGATGGTCGACGGATCACGTGGTCCACTTGGCTTCTGTTGCGAAGACGGCAAAGATGGTGGTGGCGATCCATCAGACGTCCATGAGGAATACCATCCCAAACCCCTGTCTTCGTAGCAGAGGGAAGAACTTCGTCGCTGCAACATGGATGCACTCCACACGCCCATCGTTGGAGAAACCCCCAAGGCTCAGGCCTTGGAAGAGGCGCGCCTGGCTAATTTGGCTGAGCACACACGACTGGAGAACCTGCAGCGCGCTCTCGACGAGCGGGCTCGGGATCGGGTCCCAGAGTCCAGTTGACGGCAGCTTTTCCCACCTCCGCCTAAGGTATACCGTACTCCAATTCAGAATCTCGCAGCTGTGACCCGAATAGCAGAGTCGATCCAACCTTCCCAGTCAGAGGCTGGCAGAGGGCTGATGCAGATCAGGGCCTTGCTTCGGGCAGCAGGAGAGCAGAACACAGCAGTGTCCTAGTCGTGGAACAGTATTCATAGCAGATCCGTAATAGCGGATACGGTTCAGTCAGCCCACAGCCCAAGGTCGCCCCTGAGGCGTGAGAGCCGTGGATAGTATGGTCATCCACTCGACTACGACAATCATCGTCGAGTGCCCAAGACTCCTTCGAGGAGTGCGTCGAATGTGCCTCGGCAGAACGATGACAAACGCCGTCACAGTGGCGAGCGCAAGGCACCGGTCGACCCAAGAGAGCCAGGCTTCGATGTGAGGTCCATCCTTGTTCAAGGCCTAGTCGACCGGAACAGAGCGCATAGAGAAGTCCCTAGCAGAGATCATCCAAGTGGAAGCATAGTGCATGTTTCCAGTCTAGAGTGTTTCAGCAGAGCCATCAGGGCGGCAGTGATCCCTCCCAACTTCAGGTTGGCGACTGGGATCAGTAAGTTCACTGGGGAATCCAAGCCTGAAACTTGGCTCGAGGATTACCGAGTGGCTGTGCAGATTGGCGGCGGAAACGATGAAGTAGCAATGAAGCATCTTCCTCTGATGTTGGAAGGGTCGGCCCGAGCGTGGTTGACTCAATTAGCTCTAGGCAGTATATACAGTTGGGAAGAGCTGGCTCGAGTGTTCGTCAGAACTTTCGAGGGCACTTGCAAGCGGCCAGCAGGACTGGCCGAGTTGCAGCATTGTGTGCAGAAGCTGAGTGAGACTTTGAGAGACTTCATTCAGAGGTGGACCACTTTGCATCACATCGTTGAAAATGTATCGGAGCATCAAACTGTGTGTGCCTTCAAGGAAGGCGTCAAATACCGAGAGTTGGTCCTGAAGTTCGGTCGGACTGGTGATATGACTCTGACTCGGATGATGGAAATAGCCACCCGGTACGCTAACGGGGAAGAAGAGGATCGACTCCATAGCGGGAAGAGTAAGCCAGTCGGCCAAGAGGCCGGTGGAGGAAATTCCAATCGGAAGCAGAAGCGTAAGGCCGAGCCGGCGGCACCCGGTGAGATTGCTGCAGTGGCTCAAGGAAAGTTCAAGGGAAAACCTAAAGGGCCCTGGCCCCCCAAGAAGGTGAAGGATCAAGCAGGGAATGACATGTTGGATTTTCCTTGCCACATCCACACAAAGAAAGATGAAGAAGGCAACCTGATCTACCCTAAGCATACCACTCGGCAATGCCGACTCCTGATCCAGCGGTTCTGAGAGAAACAGCCTGGTGAGAAGGAGAAGGAGTCGGACAAAGATGAGAATGAAGAGGAAGACTATGGTTATCCCAAAGTCAATTCCACCCTCATGATTTTTGCTGATGTTGAGAGCAAGAGTCGGCTGAAAGTTATCAATAGAGAAGTGAACATGGCCGCTCCAGCGACGACGACCACATATCTGAAGTGGTCTCAGACAGCCATCACATTCGACCAGTCTGACCATCCTTCTCGTGTAGCCACCCCCGGGAGGCAAGCGCTGGTGGTCGACCCCGTGGTTGGAGGCACTCGACTGATTAAAGTGCTGATGGACGGTAGTAGTGGTCTGAATATCCTTTATGCTGAAACCTTGAAGGGGATGGGCATTCCGATGTCCAAACTTAGCGAGAGCAATATGAGTTTCCATGGAGTTATCCCTGGAAAGAAAGCTAAATCACTCGGCCAGATTGCTCTCGACGTGGTTTTCGGTGATTCCAAGCATTACCGTAAAGAAAAGTTGACATTTGAAGTCGTGGATTTCCAGAGTGCTTATCATGCCATTCTGGGTAGGCCTGCCTACGCAAGTTTTATGGCTCGACCATGTTACGTGTACCTTAAGCTGAAGATGCCTGGCCCTAAAGGCATGATCACCATTACTGGCAATCGGCAGAAAGCAGAGGAATGCTTCCAGAAAGGTTCCAAAATTGTTGATGAGCAGATGGCCACAGTTGAACTTCAAGAGTATCAGAAGAACGCAGATCCGAGTAATTTCCTCCGAGCCAAGAAGCCTCCCACGAATTCTGCATTTCAGTCGTCTGGTGAAACGAAGCCGATTCATATTCACCCGACCAATCCCGATGCCGCGCCGACTCATATATCAACGACACTCGACAGCAAATAGGAAGAAGTGCTCATCCAGTACCTCTGTGAGAACTAGGACATCTTTGCATGGAAACCTTCTAACATGTCGGGTGTATCCAAAGGACTGGCTGAGCACCGTCTGCGTGTCGACCCCAAAGTAAAACCCGTCAAAGAGCACCTTCGGCGGGCCGCCATGTAGAAGAGGAAAGCGATTGGCAAGGAAGTAGCTCGGCTGCTAGCGGCAGAGTTCATCCGTGAAATCTACCACTCCGAGTGGCTCGCCAATGTAGTCATGGTCCCTAAGAAGGACGATTCACTTCGTATGTGCATTGATTTCAAGCATATCAATCGGGCCTGCCTGAAAGATCACTTCCCTCTCCCCCGCATCGATCAAATTGTTGACTCGACTGCGGGGTGTGAGCGCTTGTCTTTTCTAGATGCATATTTGGGGTACCATCAAATCCGACCATATGGTCCCGATGAAATAAAAACAACCTTCATCACCCCATTCGGGTGCTATTGCTATGTTAGCATGCCTTTTGGTCTTAAAAATGCCGAAGCCACATTCATGAGAATGATTCAAAAGTGCCTGCTAAGTCAAATCAGTCGGAATGTGGAAGCATGCATGGATGACATCGTGGTCAAGTCTCGCAAGGGTTCCGACCTACTGACTGACCTTGCAGAAACCTTTGCCAACCTAAGAAGGTATGATATCAAGCTTAATCCGTCAAAGTGCGCATTCGGAGTTCCAGGAGGAAAGTTACTTGGTTTTCTCATTTCCGAACGAGGGATCGACGCCAACCCAGAAAAAGTTGATACCATCCTCCGAATGAAACGCCCTGTGCGAGTGTATGACGTTCAAAAGTTGACTGGTTGTTTGGCCGCCTTGAGTCGATTCATTTCGCGTCTCGGTGAAAAGGCCTTGCCCCTTTACCGACTGATGAAGAAATCTGATAAGTTCGAGTGGACTGAGGAAGCTGTTGCAGTGTTTGCAGAGCTCAAAGCCCTGCTTTCCACCCAGCCGGTGCTCGCTGCGCCAATCAGCAAAGAGCCTTTACTGCTTTATATTGCAGCCACTGGACAAGTTATCAGTACAGTACTAACGGTCGAGCAAGTAGAGGAAGGAAAAGCTTACAAGGTTCAGCGCCCGGTTTATTATCTCTCTGAAGTTTTGACTCCATCCAAGCAATGATATCCACATTATCAGAAGCTTTTCTATGGAATATACATGACCATGAATAAGGTTGCACATTATTTCTCCGATCACTCCATTACAGTCATCAGCGATGCACCACTATCTGAGATTCTGAATAACAAAGATGCAACTGGTCGAGTGGCAAAATGGGCGATTGAACTCCTTCCATTGGATATCAAGTTTGAGGCAAAGAAGTCTATCAAGTCCCAAGCTGATTTCCTTGCCGAGTGGATTGACCAACAATTGACGACTCAAGTTCACTCGGAACATTCGACTATGTTCTTTGATGGCTCCAAGATGCTGAATGGTTCAGGTGCTGGGGTAGTGTTGGTATCCCCCCGTGGAGACAAGCTTAGCTATGTCCTCCAAATTCATTTTGATTCCTCCAATAATGAAACCGAATATGAAGCACTTTTATACGGGTTGCATATGGCCATTTCACTCGGCGTCCATCGCCTTATGGTCTATGACGACTCAGATTTGGTGGTTAATCAAGTAATGAAGGAATGGGATGTCAGGAGCCCGGCCATGACTGGTTATTGCAATGTAGTAAGAAAGCTAGAAAAGATGTTTGAAGGGTTGGAGCTTCACCATATACCCCGACTGAAAAACCAAGCTGCAGATGTGTTAGCAAAGATAGGTTCAAACAGAGAGGCCATTCCCCGCAATGTGTTTTTGGAACATATTCATTCACCTTCAGTTCAGGAAGATCCTTTCACTGAAGAATCACCATAGCCCAAGAGTGCCACAGATCCGACTGAAGTCGAAACCCCAGCCATGGTCGACTTGGTCATGGAGGCTTTGGTCATCACTCCCGACTGGACAGTGCCGTACATTGCATACATTCTTAGGAAAGAACTTCAGGAGGATGAAGAAGAGGCTCGACAGATCGTCCGACAATCTAAAGCCTTTACCGTGATAAAAGGTCAGTTGTTCAGAGAAAGTGTAATTGGGGTCTGCCAGAAATGCATCACGCTAGAAGAAGGCCGACTGATCCTCAATGATATTCACTCAGGAACCTGTGGTCACCATGCGTCCTCTCGGACCATCGTGGCCAAAGCATACCGAGCTGGATTTTACTGGCCACGGGCCAATGAGATGGCAAAAGAGATAGTGGACAAGTGTGAAGGTTATCAGTTTTACTCCAACATGTCCCATAAACCCGCATCATCTTTGAAAACTATTCCACTCGTCTGGACTTTTGTTATCTGGGGATTGGACATGGTTGGACCTCTGAGGACTGGCAGGAGTGGATTTACTCATGTGCTGGTGGCAGTCGACAAGTTCACCAAATGGATCGAAGCCAAGCTCATTAAAAACCTTGAAGCAAGTACAACTGTGAGTTTCATCAGGGAGCTGATATTCAGATATGGTGTTCTGCACAGCATCATCATGGATAACAGCTCGAACTTCGACTCTGATGAATTCAGGGCCTTTTGTGCTTCCCAAGGCACGAGGGTTGACTATGCTTCGGTCGCTCACCCCCAGTCAAATGGACAGGCTAAGCGGGCAAATGGATTGATTCTCAAGGGACTGAAACCCCGGTTGATGCGTGGCCTCAAGAATGCAGCAGGGGCTTGGGTTGATGAGCTCCCATCGGTGCTTTGGGGATTGAGGACAACTCCTAATCGGTCGACTGGACGAACTCTATTCTTCTTAGTCTATGGAGCTGAGGCCATGCTCCCAAGTGATTTGCTCCACAACGCACCCCGAGTCGAACTCTTCTCAAAAAAGAAGCAGAGCAGGCTCGACAAGATGCAGTTGATCTCCTGGAAGAAGAAAGAGAGATGGCCTTGATCCGGTCAACCATCTATCAGCAAGACTTGCGTCGATTCCATGCTAGAAACATAAGGGGTCGAGCATTTCAAGAAGGAGACCTGGTTCTTCGAGTGGACCAGCAGAAACCACACAAACTCACTCCTGCTTGGGAAGGCCCTTTCATCGTGACCAAAGTGCTCCATAATGGAGCATACCATCTCTTCAACGTCGAGTACAATAAAGATGAGCCACGTGCTTGGAACGCGGAACTGCTCTGCCCTTTTTACTCTTACATATTTAGACTGATGAGATGTAATAAGAAGTACCTTTTAGTTTGACTATCAAAATACATGACTTTACAGTCTTCCGAATGATTGTTGTTAATTTTGTACATGTTTTAAAAATCCCCCAGTGGGTGCCTTAGCTGTGAATCTGTTTCATCTAAGTAACAAAAAATCCTACAGAGTGATGAGTCTGCCTCTCACTCGGGGGCTTAGCTGCAGTCCAATACTCGCCTAAGTGATAAAAAATCCTACCGAGTGATGAGTCTGCCTCTCACTCGAGGGCTTAGCTACAGTACAGTACTCGCCTAAGTAACAAAAATTCCTACCGAGTGATGAGTCTGCCTCTCACTTGGGAGCTTAACTGCAGCCCAGTACTTGCCTAAGTGATAAAAAATCCTACCGAGTGGTGAGTCTGCCTCACACTCGGGGGCTTAGCTGCAGTCCAGTACTCACCTAAGTTTAAAAAGTCCTACCAAACGGTACGGGTCGGCCATGACGCCCCCCCCC